>NC_036871.1:17430201-17533136 GCF_002910315.2 Salvelinus sp. IW2-2015
TTTTCCAACAGTCTTGAAGGAGTTCTCACATGCTGAGCACTTGTTGGCTGCTTTTCCTTCACTCTGCGGTGCGACTCATCCCAAACCATCTCAATTTGGTTGAGGTCGGGGGATTGTGGAGACCAGGTCATCTGAKGCAGCACTCCATCACTCTCCTTCTTGGTCAAATAGCCCTTACACAGACTGGAGGGGTGTTGGGTCATTGTCCTGTTGAAAAACAAATGATAGTCCCACTAAGCCCAAACCAGATGGGATGGCGTATCGCTACAGAATGCTGTGGTAGCCGTGTTGTGCCTTGAATTCTAGGTAAATCACAGACAGTGTCACCAGCAAAGAACACCCACACCATAATACCTCCTCCTCCATGCTTTACGGTGGGAAATRYACATGCAGAGATCATCCGTTCACCCACCTGCGTCTCACAAAGACATGGCGGTTGGAACCAAAAATCTCCAATTTGGACTCATCAGAACAAAGAACAGATTTCCAGCATTCTAATGTCCATCGCTCATGTTTCTTGGCCCAAGCAAGTCTCTTCTTATTATTGGTGTCCTTTAGTAGTGGTTTCTTTGCATAAAATCGACCATGAAGACCTGATTCACACAGTCTCCTCTGAACAGTTGATATTGAGATGTGTCTGTTACTTGAACTCTGTGAAGCATTTATTTTGGCTGCAATTTCTGAGGCTGGTAGCTCAAATGAACTTAACCTCTGCAGCAGAGGTAACTCTGGGTCTTCCATTCCTGTGGCGGTCCTCATGAGAGCCAGTTTCATCATAGCACTTTAAAAGTTCTTGAAATKTTCCGTATTGACTGACCTTCATGTCTTAAAGTAATGATTGACTGTCGTTTCTCTTTGCTTATTTGAGCTGTTCTTGCCATAATATGGACTTGGTCTTTTACCAAATAGGGCTATATTCTGTATACCACGCCCTGTCACAACACAACTGATTGGCTCAAATGCATTAAGGAAAGAAATTCCACAAAACAACTTTTAATAAGGCACACCTGTTAATTGAAATGCATTCCAGGTGACTACCTCATGAAGCTGGTTGAGAGAATGTCAAGAGTGTGTAAAGCTGTCATCAAGGCAAAGGGTGGCTACTTTGAAGAATCTCAAATATCACATATATTTGTTTAATACTTTTTTGGTTACTACATGATTCCGTATGTGTTATTTCAAGGTTTTGATGTCTTCACTATTATTCTACAATGTAGAAAATAGTAAAAATAAAGAAAAACACTTGAATGAGTAGGTGTTCTAAAACTTCTGACCAGTAGTGTAGTTCAAGAAAGGTTGTCTATTCCAGTATCATCTGATGCAACCTTTAAAAAACGTTCTATGTGACTCTAGATACAGTGTGGTGGATATCTGCATTCTATCACTACAGAGACCATGTCTGCATCCCAAATGGCACCCTATTCCCTACATAGTGCACTACTTTTGACCAGAGCCCTATGGGTCCTTGCCATTTGGGATGCAGATCATGTTATTGTCACATCAGCATGGGCCCACTGGACATATCTGCCATGTGGTATTAACCTCAATATGTCTTCGACTGGCACACATTACATTGTAACCCAGTAATACTGGAGGAATAAAAATGTTTGATGCTGCATAACATTTACACATAACACGTGGGGCGTCTAACATTGCCCTGATTCAGTCGAAGCTTGAGTTGATCCAAGCTACGATCCATGTTCACTGAGTATTGTGTTCTTAGTATTATTAAGTATATATAACACACTGTACTCTAAATAAGGAGTTATAGTCAGTATCAGAATGAGTGATTAAAAATATACTGGTCTTAGATACATCTAAAACTAAAAGCTTTGTATTTGGTTCAAAACATTCTCTAAGACCTAAACCTCAACTGGAGTTGTGCCCATTGAGAAAGTTGATGAAGTTAAACTCCTAGGTATAACATTGGATGGTCAATTATCATAGTCAAGTCATATTGACAAAATTGTTGTGAAGATGGGGAGGGGTATGTCTGTGTTTTTTACACAATCAGTTGTTCAGGTCCCTGGCCTTGTCCCATCTTGATTACTGTCTGGTAATATGGTCAAGTTCAGCAAAGAAAAACCAAGCAAAGCTGCAGTTGGCTCAAACAGAGCAGCACGTCTTGCCCTGAACTGCACATACAGAACTAACATAAACAACATGCCATTCTTTCCTGGATGAGGGTTGACGAGAGATGAACTGCTTCTCTTGTAGTTTTTATGACAAATATTTCAGTGATGAAAATTCCAGATTGTGTACAGAATCAAATAACATTCAGCTCAGACACCCATACATACGCCACAAGACATGCCACCAGCGGTCTCTTCACAGCACTGGTCATTCTAGCTTGTATGGCTCCCTTGGCGAACCCCCCCTTCAGACATTTGGAACAACACAAATAAATAATCATAACATTTAAAACGATATAAATATAAAAATATATTCAAAAATTAGACTCATAAATATCAGAAAGAAGTAACAAAGACAAATAGAAACAAATTTGTGTTGATTTGGCACTCGAGCATCAATACATTACCCTTCCACCAACACTGTCAACCAAGAGTCAAGACTAAACCAATTCACCTTGGTGGTGTGCAGACTGGTTTTATATTATTCTTATCGATATCGCACAAACCAGAAAAAAATGCAACAATATGTCTGTGAAACTATATACTCACAGTATTATGAATGAATTGTGGTTTATTTGGTAGCATTTCGTGGTGTGACTGATTTGACTAATTACATTAGTACTGTACAAAGTTAGAGGTGCACTATTTGATAGCTTCCCCGCTCCCACTACCTCGGGCTTCCAGTGGGACACCTGAGGTCAACCTACCCCCGCCCCCCTCCCCATCTCGTACTTCTGAGTGGGAGACCTTCCAGGCAGTTTAAAGCTGAATATTCATGATCTAGATCTTCAACATGTGAAATTAACTATTTTGAAATGGAGAAAAACACAGCATAGGCCATGAATGTAAACCCATGTGCTGACACTTAACAGTAGTTACTTTTGTCACACCTTCAACTGTTTTCTTTTTAAATTTTTTTTTAAGTTCGCTCTTTTTTTAACAGCTTTTTTTAACAGCACAAACTAGAATCATGGCGCCCACTCCGACAAGGTTAATTGACCCACAGTCCCACACGGTGACATGATATCATTGACATGACGTGCGAAATGAGTGATAGAAAACCGATCGCGCAAATGTCACCATTCTGATTTGTTGGTGCAGGCGCCCCGTGCCGCCCTCGGCAAGATGCCACCCTGGGCGGCTGCCATGTCGCCTATAACTAAACCCACCACTGCTTCACATTATTTTTGTTGTTGTATTGTTTGCATATCGTTGTATTGAAAATGTGTGTGACTGTCCTTGTCTATCAGTGTATCGGTGTTTTGTTACTTGTGATGTTTTGTGGGGGGGTTTTGGACCTCAGGAAAAGAAGCTACTGCTTCTGCAAAAAAATATATAAAAAAACGAATTCATAAACTACTCTGGCTATAGATGTCCTTTGATCATCATACAGTGTCTGCGTTCCAAATGGCACCCTGTTCCTTATATTGTGCACTACTTTTGCCCAGAGCCATTTGGGATGTAGGCAGTATAAGAGGAGTCTACCTTTTACACCTCAACCACACATATAACGCACATCAGAAGTATAGGATGTATCAGGATATATTCTGCTATTTGACAGATACCATTATTGTCACGTTCGTCGTAACATTTAAGTGAGGGGACCAAGGCGCAGCGTGATAACAATACATTCTTCTTTAATGAAGACGAAAAGAACACTATACAAAAACAACAAACGTGACGCTATACAAACAATAAGTGCAGACACTGGCTACTTACACATAGACAATCACCACAACCTACCTAATGACTATGGCTGCCTAAATATGGCTCCCAATCAGAGACGATAGACAGCTGATAGACGATAGACAGCTGTCTCTAATTGAGAACCAATCTAGGCAACCATAGACTTACATAAACACCTACAATGAACACAACCCCATGAATTCTACAAACACCCCCTAGACAATACAAACACCCTAGACGAGACAAAAACACACAAACATCCCCCATGTCACACCCTGACCTAACTATATAAAGAAAACAAATATAACTAAGGCCAGGGCGTGACAATTATGGTCAAATTAAACCACTCTCAGTTTCGAAAATATCAACATTGAATGCATTGATTGTAGCTATTTCAATATCAGATCTTCTGCTCTAACTGACTAAAACATCAACATGGTACTTCGGGAAGAAGCCGGATGTGGAGGTCCTGGGCTGGCGTGGTTACATGTGGTCTGCGATTGTAAGGCCGGTTGGATGCACTGCCAAATTCTCTAAACGATGTTGGAGGCAGTTTATGGTATAGAAAATAACATTAAATTCTCTGGCAACAGCTCTAGCGGACATTCTTGCAGTCAGCATGCCAATTGCACGCTCCCTCAAAACTTGACACGTCTGTGGCATTGTGTTGTGTGACAAAACTGCACATTTTAGAGTGGCCTTTTATTGTCCCCAGCACAAGGTACACCTGTGTAATGATCATGCTGTTTTAATCAGCTTCTTGATTTGCCACACCTGTCAGGTGGATGATTATCTTGGCAAAGGAGAAATGTTCAATAACAGGGATGTAAAACACATTTGTGCACAAAAATTAAGAGAAATAAACTTTTTGTGTGTATGGAACATTTCTTGGATCTTTTATTTCAGCTTATGAAACATGGGACCAACACTTTACAACACGTTGCATTTATATTTTTGTTTAGTACATATTGAGAGTTGGAGCTCTTCTTTCGTTTATGGGATAATGCCTAGATAGAACACCATGTATCTGCTACGTTTCAGCATGAGAGATCAATGTTGGTTTGTAACACATCTGATCTTCTCAGAACCTCTTTGGTTACCATGATCAATGTTCCCTATAGTGGTGGCTGTTGGCACTTTAAATCAGAGGATGGCTCATAGTAATGGCTGGAACGGAATCAATGGAATGGTATAAAACAATGTATTTGATACTGTTCCATTAATTTAATTCCAATCTCTACTATGAGTCCAGCTTTGGAGTTCTTCCTCCACCGGCCACCACTTCCCTGGTCTGTCTGTCTGTCTGCTGTCCTGTCTGTCTGTCTGTCTGTCTGTCTGTCTGTCTGCCTGCCTGCCTGCCTGCCTGCCTGCCTGCCTGCCTGCCTGCCTGCCTGCCTGCCTGCCTGCCTGCCTGTATGTCTGTCTGTCTGTCCACTCTCAGTCCCTCATCTCCCTAAATAACTCTCATCCTGTCTGCACAGACAGAGGCTCCTCCATCCTGTCGCGCTCATCATAACACTAGTATGGGGCCCTCTCTCCCATGCAGGGTCCTGTGTGCCACTGCTTCCCACTACTCTCCTTGGTATCTATCGACCACGTCTGGGCCTGGTCCTCTCCTGCTGTCTGAGTCGTGCCCTGGGAAAAGGTCAGCCCAGAGCACAGCAGGCTAATCAACAGGCACAGGAGGCTGAGGCTCACCTATGGCACCACTGCACTTTCCTCAGGTTAACCAACAACGCAATAATTGACAATGTCATTAAATACATGTAACAATAAAGAATCTCTTTCATAAACTTCCACTCAACTTTTGGGCTCAACTGTTGGGCTCACAGTGTCCAAGCACCCTAAGAGGTTACATTGTCAATCATTGTGTTGTTGGTTAAGCTGAGGAGAGCCCGGTGGTACGATGTGCGTCCTGTGCCGTATTGTTGAGTCATTACCTTAACAATAAATAAGCTCTTTTATCAACTTCCACTGTCCTCCAAGAGATGCTGAATTTCCTTTTCACTTCCGATTGCTCCTCAATCCATGCACCTCAGTTGGAGAGCAAAGACTTTGAGGCCAAAGTTAACGGGTGTTTGGTACATTGAGGCCAACATTAGCAGGTGTTAGGTATTGTTTGGGCAGTGTACAAGCTGTACTTTACTGTATCTTCCATGAAATGACATACATGTGGACATTACAAGCATTACAAGACTAATGCTTGTTATGCCATTGTGACTCTATTTTCCAGGTGTTACGTTTTATTTTTGGCTATGAGTGTCTGTCTGTGTGTGTGTGTGTTGACTTCAGCAGTGCATGCAGCTCCCAGATGGCAGTGTCCATGCCAGACCATCTGCCTCCACTATGATGGATTTAGATCCACACCGCTCTACACCACATGGGTATCTGATCGACATTGTCTGTCACGTTCCTGACCTGTTTTCTGTTTAGTTTGTGTGTGTTAGTTTGGTCAGGACGTGAGTTTGGGTGGGCATTCTATGTTGTCTGTTTCTATGTTGGTTTAGGGTTGCCTGGTATGGCTCTCAATTGGAGGCAGGTGTTTGGCGTTCTCTAAATGAGAGTCATATTTAGGTAGGCTGTTCACAGTGTTTGTTTGTGGGTGGTTGTCTCCTGTGTCATGTTTGTCGCACCATACGGGACTGTTACGGTTTGTTCATTTCATGTAGGCTATTTTTCCCTGTTCGTGCGTTCTCGTGTTTATGTATGTTCGTCGTTCAGGTCTGTCTACTTTCGTTTTGTTATTTTGTATCATTATCAAGTATAGTTCGTTTTCGTCTTGTCTTTAATAAATATTATGTGTTCACAACCCCTGCGCCTTGGTTCCCTCACTACTCCTCCTTTTCGATTGAAGAGGAGGAGGACCCACCAATACAGAACCACCCACCAATCCAGAGCCAAGCAGCGTAATACGAGCAGTGGCCTGCTACACAGGATTTTGGACATGGGAGGAGATAATGGACGGAAAAAGGACCCTGGGCGCAAACTGGAGAGTATCGCTGCTCCGTGTGAGAAGAGTGAAGCAGTCACAGCCCAGGAGCGGTGGTTTAAGGAGGCAGCTAGGAGACGTGGATGGAAGCCGGAGAATCAAGCTCGAAACCGGAATTATGAGGGGACGCGTCTTGCACGGAAGCCCGAAAAGCCCGTGAGTAACTCCCAAAAATTTCTTTGGGGGGGCTAGAAGGGAGAGTGGCGAAGTCAGTAGGAGACCTGCGTCCACTTCCCAGGCTTACCGTGGAGAGCGGGAGTACGGGCAGGCGCCGTGTTACGCAGTAGAGCGCACGGTCTTCCTGTACGTGTGCATAGCCCGGTGCGGGTTATTCCACCTCCCGCACTGGCAGGGCTAGATTGAGTATTGAGCCGGATGTCATGAAGCCGGCCCTACATATCTGCACCAGTACGTCTCCTCGGGCCGGCATACATGCACCTGCCTTACGCATGGTTTCCCACGGTTCGCCTACACAGCCCGGTGCGGGTTTATTCACCATCCCACGACTGGCGGGCGACCGGGAGCATTCAACCAGGTAAGGTTGGGCAGGCTCAATGCTCAAGAGAGCCAGTACGCCTGTCACGCGGTTCCGGTTATTGTCGCCGGCCCACCTTCCCGCCCAGCCTGAGTACCTACAGTGCCTACACTACCGCACTAGGCTACCAGTGCATTTCCAGAGCCCGTTTCCTCCTCCAGCACTCTCCCTATAGTGCGTGTATCCGAAGTTCGGCTCCTCCGAGTTCCGGCCCCACCACTAAGCCACCTGTGCGTCTCCAAGTCGCTGTACCACACTGTCACTTCTCCCCGACTAGTCCTGAGGGTGCTCAGGCCGCGTGCACCAGTGCGCGTACCACGCCACGGCAGGATAGAGTACGCTTTGAGAGTTCAGTGTGCCCCTGTCCCTGCTCCCCGCCACTAGTATGAAGGTGCGTCGATCCTTAGCCCGGTGCCTCCAGTTCCGGACCACGCACCAGGGTCTACAGTGCGCCGTACTCCGGCAGAAGCCACCGTTCTCCCCCAGCAGCTATTCTGAGCCATCCGTCTCCCCAGCGCATCTGAGCATCCGTCTCCCCAGCGCCATCTGAGCCATCCTGTGTCTCCCCGCGCCATCTGAGCCATCCGTCTCCCCAGGCGCCGTCTGAAGCCGCCCGTCTGCAATGAGCTGCAAGCCGCCGTCGTGGCCATGAGCCTCAAAGCCGGCCCGTTCTGCATGGAGCCTACAGAGCCGTCCGCCAGACAGGAGCCGCTAGAAGCCGCGCGCCGCCAGACAGGAGCCGCTAGGAGCCGTCCGGTCAGACAGGGTTCTGCCAGAGCCGGCCAACCAACCAGATCTGCCAAGCCGCCAGCCAGACAGGATCTGCCAGAGCCGCCAGCCAGACAGATCTGCCAGAGCCGCCAGCCAGACAGGATCTGCCAGAGCCGCCAGCAGACCATGGATTGCCAGCGCCGTCAGAGAGCCAGAGCAGCCCAGAGCCGGTCAGAGAGCCATGGAGCAGCCAGAGGCCGCTCAAGAAAAAAAGATAAAAAAGCGATAAGGGCAGAGCAGCCAGAGCCGTCAGAGAGCCATGCAGCAGCCAGAGCCGTCAGAGAGCCACTGAGCAGCCAGAGCCGTTAGCCAGCCATGAGCGTCCAGAGCCGTCAGCCAGCCATGAGCGTCCAGAGCGTCAGCCAGCCATGATGTCGAACCCCGCAGCTGCACTCAGAAGCCGTCAGCCTGCCATGAGCGTCCAGAAGCCGTCAGCCCACCCCCCGCTGCATGAGCGTCCAGAGCCGTCAGCCTCCGACTGAGCCGTAGCCTCATACGCAGAGCCGTCAGCCTGCCATGCAGCGTCCAGAAGCCGTCAGCCTGCATGAGCCGTCCAGAGCGTAGTCGGCCGATGACTGTCCTCAAGCCAGAAGCGGCTAGTAATCAGAACTGCCCCTCAGCTCCAGAGCTTGTCCTCCTGTCCGAGCTGCCCGTTCAGTCCGGAGTTGCGCCCTCTATCCTGACTACCTCGCTTTTCCTGAAAGCACCTTCCTCCGCTCCTAAGCTATCCCTCTGTCCTGAGCTATCCTATTATGTCCTGAGCTACCTTGTCCCAGAGCTGTCCTTGATTCGGTGTTGCCCCTAAATTTAGGTTGGGGTTATTTGGGAGGGTGGGTCATTGTGGGTAGGCTACGAAGCGGATTGATTATGCTGGGGTGGAAACCCACGCCGGAAAGCCTAACCACCACCGTGGTCAGATGCCCACCCAGACCCTCCCTGGACTTTTGTGATGCGTTCGGAGTACGCATCTTGAGGGGGGTTATGGCACGTTCCTGAACCTGTTTTCTGTTTAGTTTTGTGTGTTAGTTGGTCAGACGTGAGTTTGGGTGGCCATTCTATGTGTCTGTTTCTATGTTGGTTTAGGGTGCCTTGTATGGCTCTCAATTGGAGGCAGGTGTTTGGCGTTTCCTCTAATGAGATCATATTTAGGTAGGCTGTTCACAGTATGTTTGTTTTGGTGCGTGTCTCCCTTGTCTGGTCAGGTGTTTGTCGCACCATTACGGGACTGTTACGGTGTTGTTCATTGCATGTAGGCTATTTTCCCTGTCGTGCGTTCTCGTGTTTCACTGTATGTTTCGTCTTCAGGTCTGTCTACTTTCGTTTTTTATTTTTGTATCATTATCAAGTATAGTTCGTTTTCGTCTTGTCTTAATAAATATTAGTGTTCACAACCGCTGCGCCTTGGTTCCCTCACTACTCCTCCTTTTTCGATTGAAGAGCGAGGAAGACCGCGTTTTACAATGTCGTTTTCTAATCCACATAATCCAATGAGGGATGGAGGGGGTTGAGGTGGAGGGAGTAGATGCTCCTTCCTCTCACGCCTCTTTATTTGACCTTTACCCCCACATAGGATAGGGAGAGAAACATTAGAAGGGAAGGTTTAACAAGCACACTATCATGCTGTTCTCACGTCTGGTGCAGGGATTTACTTCCCCCAATATTTTTGGAAATAACTCCCACACACATGATTTTGCCTACACATTTATTATCAACATTTMAGTCAGAAATGTCTTTATTTAGTACCCCCTACAAACATTAGTCCATCATCTTAAGTCATAGATTAATATATATATCTCACTTCTTACATTATTCAGTCTCTACATACATGTACCATGCTCACTGCTAAATGATTCCTCTCATTGGTTATACTGTAATTCAAAATGGCAAATATTTTGTTCCTTGTGTGCTTTTGATAATTGTGCACATTGTGAACTCTTCAGGGAGTGAACAGTTCAGTGGTCCTCATTCGGAACTATAATTGTTGGTATCTCCAGGGAAAGGGGGTTTTCACTGAACATTTGTCTCACCAGCTACATGAGGTGGAACATATACAGTAGGGGTTGGGGAATGTTTTAAATACTGGGAAGATGCACAATAGCAACCATGTAATCGCACACTACTTATACATGCTTGCGGTTACCTGCCTGGGCCATTCTGACATTGCTGTGAAATTCACAGGATGACAGAAAGGACACACAATCAGTTACAAAGCAAACACTCTGTCATGGAGGAACTAGCTTCCTTTATGTGCAATCAGTGAAAGCATTATCATGTTTATCTCTCAGTAGCACAAGGATGACGCAAGTGAAGTTTAGTATAGTGCTGTAGGTCGGTTATCTTTGAATGCAGCAGGTGATCATTATAAAAGTCAATTCTGGCATCAATCAAATAATCAAATCAATTTTTATTATATAGCCCTTCGTACATCAGCTAATATCTCGAAGTGCTGTACAGACACCCAGCCTAAAACCCAAACAGCAAGCAATGCAGGTGTAGAAGCACGGTGGCTAGGAAAAACTCCTAGAAAGGCCAAAACCTAGGAAGAAACCTAGAGAGGAACCAGGCTATGAGGGGTGGCAGTCCTCTTCTGGCTGTGCTGGGTGGAGATTATAACAGAACTATGCCAAGATGTTCAAAATGTTATAAGTGACAAGCATGGTCAAATATAATTATGAATAATTTTCAGTGGCTTTTCATAGCCGATCATCAAGAGTTGAAAATAGCAGGTCCGGGACAGGTGGCGGTTCCATAACCGCAGGCAGAACAGCTGAAACTGGAATAGCAGCAAGGCCAGGTGGACTGGGGACAGCAAGGAGCCATCACGCCCGGCAGCCCCGACGCACGGTCCCAGGGCTCAGGTCCTCCGAGAGAGAGAAAAGAGAGAGAGAAGGAGAGAATTAGAGAGAGCCAAGATTTTCAAAATGTTCATAAATGACAAGCATGGTCAAATAATAATCAGGAATAAATGTCAGTTGGCTTTTCATAGCCGATCATTAAGAATTGAAAACAGCAGGTCTGGGACAGGTAGGGGTTCCATAACCGCAGGCAGAACAGTTGAAACTGGAATAGCAGCAGGGCCAGGCGGACTGGGGACAGCAAGGAGTCATCATGCCCGGTAGTCCTGACGTATGGTCCTAGGGCTCCGGTCTCCGAGAGAGAGAAAGAAAGAGAGAAGGAGAGAATTAGAGAGAGCCAAGATTTTCAAAATGTTCATAAATGACAAGCATGGTCAAATAATAATCAGGAATAAAAGTCAGTTGGCTTTTCATAGCCGATCATTAAGAGTTGAACAGGTAGGGGTTCCATAACAGCAGGCAGAACAGTTGAAACTGGAACAGCAGCAAGGCCAGGTGGACTGGGGACAGCAAGGAGTCATCATGCCCGGTTGCCGTGACGTATGGTCCTAGGGCTCAGGTTCTCCGGAGAGAGAAAGAAAGAGAGAACGAGAGAATTAGAGAGAGCATACTTAAATTCACACAGGACACTGGATAAGATAGGAGAATACTCCAGGTATAACCAATGACCCTAGCCCCCGACACATAAACTACTGCAGCATAAATACTGGAGGCTGAGACAGGAGGGGTCAGGAGACACTGTGGCCCCATCCGATGATACCCGGACAGGGCCAAACAGGAAGGATATAACCCCACCCACTCTGCCAAAGCACAGCCCCCACACCACTAGAGGGATATCTTCAACCACCAACTTACAATCCTGAGACAAGGCCGAGTATAGCCCACAAAGATCTCCACCACAGCACAAACCAAGGGGGGGCGCCAACCCAGATCAATTTGACTAATGGTTTATGTTAAGATTTGTGAAATATTTTCAGCGTTATTTTGATGATATTTCACATTGTTTGTCTGCATAACTTCAATCTAACATTAATTTACTGTACATGAGACAAAGTATAGTCCTGGTGTGATATGGTGTCATCTAGTGGTGTATCGGGGCTGACATTTAATGCAGAAACTCATCATTTTCAATTCCTTAGATCAGTGGTTCCCAAACTTTTTATAGCCCCGTACCCCTTCAAACATTCAACCTCCAGCTGTACCCCCTCTAGCACCAGGGCCACTCTCAAATGTTGKTTTTTGCCATCATTGTAAGCCTGCCACACACACACTATACRGTACATTTATTAAACATAAGAATGACTATGAGTTTTTGTCACAACCCGGCTCGTGGGAGGTGACAAAGAGTTCTTATAGGACCAGGGCTCAAATAATAATATAACAATAATCAATAATTTTGCTCTTTATTTAACCATCTTACATATAAAACCTTATTTGTTGATCGAAAATTGTGAATAACTCACCACAGGTTAATGAGAAGGGTGTGCTTGAAAGGATGTACGTACATAACTCTGCAATGTTGGGTTGTATTGGAGAGAGTCTCAGTCTTAAATAATTTTCCTAACACAGTCTGTGCCTGTATTTAGTTTTCATGCTAGTGAGGGCCGAGAATCCACTGTCACATAGGTATGTGGTTGCAAATGGCATCAGTGTCTTAACACCGCGATTTGCCACGGCAGGATACTCTGAGCGCAGACCAATCTAGAAATCTGGCAGTGGCTTGATTAAATTACATTTTCACAGAACCTCACCCAAATGTATAGCCCCGTTGGAAAATATRAATGGACTGTTTGAAAATGTGAAGGATTTTTTTATTTTTTTTATTTGGCGTACCCCCGACGGCATTGCATTTGGGAATACCTGCCTTAGAGGCTAATTCATTGAGTCTATATGCCAAATATGTAGTCAATCTGACTTACTGTTCATGAGAAGAAGATTTTTAAAGTAATTTTAGTATTAGTATATGTGCTAACTTGCATCAATAGGTACAGTGCATCCATATTTGAAGTCTCAAAACCATTAAAGACTGACGAAATTAGTCTAAATACAAAATCTGGAGTGAATCGGACATATTGTCCATGAGCATAGATGAATGCAGATGTTGAGCATTAGGGTTACATATGCAAAGAATGAGTTGTTGATAGTTTCCTTGTTTTCTGAGATATCAATACCAAAGTCAGTGTGGTTACTCTTAGGTATGTCCATTATAGCGATGACAAGTTTCAAGTTGGTAGGCCACTGTGGAATGAATTTACAGTGGTTTAAATAGACACGTAAAATCTGATTTTTGAGTTGTCAATAACTCAGCCATCTTTTGACTAATGCCTTAGGTTTTCTCAAACTAAGTTAATACATGTATCACAGGCCTACGTTCCAATTTGGTGTCATTTGGTCTTACGGTTAATGAAAAGAAGATTTTGAAGCATTTCAAGAATATTTTAGCATATTAGCATATGTGCTAATATGCATCTACTCGTATAGTGTGACCATCTTTGAAGGCATCCACATTATTTTCTCAAACTCTTTAGGGATTATTGCGACGAGTGCAAAGACCACATTTTGAGTGAATCTGACTTTTAGTCCATGAGGAGAATATTTYCGTAATTATTATTTTAAGCATTAGCGTTACATAGCAAAAAAAGTGAATTGTTGGATATCAATGAAAAACKTAACATGGTTCATCATGGTAATGTCTTTGATGACCCCACAAAAATCCATTATGGAGTGGAGGATTTAAATGGACATGTAAAATCAGATTTCCTGATTAATCAATGGTTCAGCCATCTCTTAACCAATCTCTTAGCTTTTCTCAAACTGAGATATGTACCATGGGCCTACAATTGGTGTTATTTGGATTCATGGTTCTTGAGAATACATTTTTCAAAGGTTTTCCAAAATGTCCAAGAAAAAAAATCTATCCTGACGGACCTTATGGGTCCTTGAGCCAAATGTGTTCAGCATAAAAAACGACACCTACAAAGTTCCAAGTCTCTAGGTCAAACTGGGTGGCAGTTATGCGGGTTTCAGTGAGACTGCTTATAACAGCACCACCAATCAGTGCCAATCAGTGCCATTGTTTTTGATCAAGTTACTCAATGCCTCTAGTTTCTGTGTGCCAAATTAGAAAAAAGTCTGTGCTTGAGTTTTTGCTGTGAATTTGCTGTGAACCCCTCATTATTGCATGGATTATAATTAATGGACATTTTTCTAGGGGTTGATACATTTTTCGCTAGGGCAAATCAAGTAATTTGAAAGTGGAAATTACAAACTTATAAGCCTTTGATGTACAAGAAAATATTTGCGACAACAGAGTGATCAAATTAAGATAGAGCCCCTGTACTGTTGGGGATATTACTATGAATTTATCTTTCTAAAGAACAATTACAGTTACAGCACATCTTACATGCTGCTGACAGATCCATTATCTTCTGTGTGTGAATGTTACAATCACAGTAACCATATTCTGTGAAAATGTTCTGTGAAGCATTTCTTATTGTTAGTTTCGGTCTACAAGCTAATCAACTGGAATGTATAAACACAGTGATTTGATTTCACGTTTCGTAAGACTTTTAGTGAGAGCTTTCTACCCCCCCCCCGGGGTTTTCTCATTCATTCACTGTGTAGGATAAGGCTATTTTGTGGTGGTCACAGCACAGTAGATCATGCCCTTCTGACAATGTTGACGAGGTTGGCAGAATACTATAACAAAAAAACGAAGACCCCTTTGTTGACGCTAGAAATGATTACTTCAAGGGAATAAGAAACTTTACCTCCTTTATGTTCACCAAAGATCTCACCTGCATCCCTAGTGGCCAAATAGGGTGCCATTTGGAACTCTACCTCAATTTATTCCCAACATCATAAGGCAATAGACAAATCCATGTTGCTTGGYAACCTACCGCAAACCACAAACTAATGTCTTTCTACTTGACCACCCACACACAACGCAGCAGAGAAAGAGGCACCCCATCATCCTGTTATAAACACTGTCTCAGTCCTAAATGGCCCCCTATTCCATATATAGGTCAAACATAGTGCATGTTATAGGGAATAGGGTGCCATTTTGGGACATAGGTAGTGGATATCATTGCTATCCAAAACTTGATGGTATGTCTAGATGAACAAATACACAGTCTACCAGCCAGCACAGCCGGTTCTCATCGTATCAATATCAGACTATGCAATGGAACACTTCCCACATTTTCATGGGCTTTGTTATTATGGGAGCATAGTTTTGGTGTAATCAAAAGCTGTTGATTACATTATTCCAAAACACTTGCAACTGGATAGTATGTAAATATTCAACTTAAACTGCAACAGAGAGAGGTTATTCTGTTCCTAGAACTTTGTCCAGAGTACAGTTTACAGTATTTTAATTAAATAAAGCCAGAAAGGAAGGGATGTCTGATTTATTGCTCAGACATAAAAGTACACCGCAGTGTGATGATGACTCAGCTGGTTGATACTTTGTTAATGACAAATCAGTAATAAAACCACATGCTTGTTAATTAACCTCAATACAAAACCACCAACGTTCCCTTTAGGTTGATGCTTTTTAAATTTAACGAGGCAAGTCAGTTAAAAACAAATTCTTATTACAATGACAGCCTAGGAACAGTGGGTTAACTGCCTTGCTCAGGGGCAGAACAACAGATTTTTACTTTGTCAGCTCGGGAATTTGATCTTGCAACCTTTCGGTTACTAGTCCAACGCTCTAACTACTAGGCTACCTGCCGCCCCAGGTAGGTTATTCACTCCATGTAATCCTCTCTAACGTCACAAAGAACACCTGCAAAAAGCATGAAGAACACATCTGTGTGTTTTAAACCAGATTCAGACAGAGTCACTTATTCAGACACAGTCTGAATATCACAAAAACATCTATTTAGACACAGTCTGAATATCACAAAACTATCTATTTAGACACAGTCTGAATATCACAAAACAATAACATCTATTTCATTCATCCATTGAAATTCCTCCTCATGCACGCCAAATTGCGTGGATTTGCTCAGGTTTGTAAATTCCCAGAAACTGCTCTTTTCTTGCAGTGGTAGCCTAACACTTGTAGTGTTTGTCTGGAGTCTAGACCTAAAGTTATTGAGTTAGAGCATTAATGTTTGCGCCAAGTTTTATCCCCAAAGACTGTGACAACAAAATTCAGACACCAATCTGCAAAGGCGTTAGTGATCATTTGTTTGCTAAAGCTAAAAATACTTAATTAATATTTAATTGAAATACTGTAACTTATCTTTGATGTTACTGTGATCGTTCACAAATATTTTGAGGACATAAGAATACAACTCCTTATGAAAAGTATATACGTAATGATTGGCAAGCAGTTTCATTCTGTTGAGATACCATGTGAGCTTCTACAGATGTACAGAAACTCAGCAAAAAAATAAACGTTCCTTTTTCAGGACCCTGTCTTTCAAAAGGAATCCGTAAAATTCCAAATAACTTCACAGATCTTAATTGTAAAGGGTTTAAACACTGTTTCCCAGGCCTGTTCAATGAACCATAAACAATTAATGAACATGCACCTGTGGAACGGTCGTTAAGACACTAACAGCTTATAGACGGTAGGCAATTAAGGTCACAGTTATGAAAACTTAGGACACTGAAGAGGCATTTCTACTGACTCTGAAAAACACCAAAAGAAAGCTGCCCAGGGTCCCTGCATAAGGACTGCAGATGTGGCCAGGGCAATACATTTCAATGTCYGTACCGTGAGACGCCTAAGACAGCGCTACAGGGAGACAAGACGGACAGCTGATCGTCCTCGCAGTGGCAGACCATGTGTAACAACACATGCACAGGATCGGTACATCCGAACATCACACCTGCGGGACAGGTACAGGATGGCAACAACTGCCCGAGTTACACCAGGAACGCACAATCCCTCCAGCAGTGCCTAGACTGTCCGCAATAGGCTGAGAGACGCTGGACTGAGGGCTTGTAGGCCTGTTGTAAGGCAGGTCCTCACCAGACATCACCGGCAACAACGTCGCCTATGGGCACAAACCCAGCCTATGGGCTGGACCAGACAGGACTGGCAAAAAGTGCTCTTCACTGACGAGTCACGGTTTTGTCTCACCAGGGGTGATGGTCAGATTCGCGTTTATCGTCAAAGGAATGAGTGTTACACCGAGGCCTGTACTCTGGAGTGGGATTGATTTGGAGGTGGAGGGTCCGTCATGGTCTGCGGCGGTGTGTCACAGCATCATCGGACTGAGCTTGTTGTCATTGCAGGCAATCTCAATGCTGTGCGTTACAGGGAAGACATCCTCCTCCCTCATGTGGTACCCTTCCTGCAGGCTCATCTTGACATGACCCACCAGCATGACAATGCTTGTTCTGTGCTTGATTTCCTACAAGACAGGAATGTCAGTGATCTGCCATGGCCAGCAAAGAGCCCAGATCTCAATCCCATTGAACACGTCTGGGACCTGTTGGATCGGAGGGTGAGGGCTAGGGCCATTCCCCCCAGAAATGTCCAGGAACTTGCAGGTGCCTTGGTGGAAGAGTGGGGTAACATCTCACAGCAAGAACTGGCAAATCTGGTGCAGTCTATGAGGAGGAGATGCACTGCATGCAGCTGGTGGCCACACCAGATACTCACCGTTACGTTAGATTTTGACCCCCCCCCCCCCCCTCCCTTTGTTCAGGGACACATTATTCAATTTATGTTAGTCACATGTCTGTGGAACTTGTTCAGTTTATGTCTCAGTTGTTGAATCTTTTTATGTTCATACAAATATTTCCACATGCTAAGTTTGCTGAAAATAAACGCAGTTGACAGTGAGAGGACGTTTCTTTTTTTGCTGAGTTCATGTTCTTCAGCTTTTGCTTCGAGGATGGAGGCATTCAAATCTTGAAATAATATTGCTCCTCTCCTTTTGGTATTGTTTCACATGTGTTGTTCAGCTGGATCAGCATGCCTGCCCACCAAGACAAAACAACACCAGGGCTTGCATTTATAATAAGAGAAATAGTGCTAAGACATACAGCACAGGATGCAATGATTAGCTATACTGTAGTGTGGGCGAGGAGAAACACGTACTAACCAACTATGCACCCACGTGACTACACAGTGCAGACCCTAATAAGCCCCAGTAATGTATGCTGTGAGGGAATGTCTGCATCCCAAATAGCACCCTATTTCCTATATAGTGCACTACTGTTAGGGCTCTGTTCAAAATAGTGCACTTTAATAGGAAATAGGGTGCCATTTGGGACACATCCAATGTCCTACTAGAATATTTCTTATGTAATGCTGAGTTCAATTACTTCAACCCCAGGGAAGAAGACTGTTCTCCTCCATTATCTAAAATATTTTCTGTGTCCCCTTGTCATAATGAAAGCCCTAGACTTGACTTGAGCAAGATGCTCTCTAAGCAGCCTCCAAGTTGGTTCCAGATGAGTGAATGGTCAACCAGTGTGTGTGTTTGTCCCTTCCCTTTCATTTATTTTGAGTCATTTTTCCCTGTGGCTGAGCCGGAGAAAGGATGAGTCCCATCAGGCCTGCTTGTGATGAATAGGGAACACGTTCCCTGTTCACATAGGGTGCGTCCCAAATGGCTCCCTATTCCCAATATAGTGCACTACTWCTAACCAGAACCTTATGGGGGGATAATCTGCCATTTGTGACACAGCCACAGTTTTTGAGACAACTGAGAGGTCAGAGGCCAATGGATAGTTCAAGAAAATCTGGGGTATTAAATTAGCTTTGATGTTCGTCTAAAATAAAGTAATCTTTACGAAACTAAAGAAAACTTACTTTGATTCTGTTAATGGGGCTTTAAAACTTTAGTAAAGCCTATTTTACAGTATGTGTAAAATAAAAAACATGAAAACATACTGTAAGTGAACATCTCAATGTGTGATTCAACAGTAACATCGGTCAATCTTGGCAACCTTCTGTCGATAAAGGGCCGGTGTCACGTTCTGACCTTAGTTCCTTTTTTATGTCTTTATTTTAGTTTGGTCAGAGCGTGAGTTGGGGTGGGTATTCTATGTTGTTTTTTCTATGTTTTGTTCTGTTGTTCTATTTCTATGTGTTTGGCCTAGTATGGTTCTCAATCAGAGGCAGGTGTCAGTCGTTGTCTCTGATTGGGAGCCATATTTAGGTAGCCTGTTGTCTATTGTGTTTTGTGGGTGGTTGTTTCCTGTGTCTGTACCATACGGGACTGTTTCAATTTTCGTTTGTTCATTCACTTTGTTATTTTGTATTTTTGTAGTGTTCAGTTTTATATATTAAAATGGACACTTACCACGCTGCACATTGGTCCGATATCTCTTACTCCTCGTCAGAAGAAGAGGAAAGTCGTTACAGCCGGAAACCTTCAAACTATACTGTTTGATGACAGGCAAATCTCTGTTATCAAACATCCTATACTAACGGTGAGAACTGAAGAGCCGGAAAGAATGAGTCAACAACTTTGTTCAAACTGATTAAGCGTAATATGAGATTGACAGTTAACCATGATTGTTGGAAAAACAATATAGAATGAATCGTATGCCGTTTGATTTAGATTCCATTCGATACACAGGTCAATTTTATCTGCTTCTGTTTTCACCGTGCTTGAGAGGCTTTGCTGGGAGGATGCCTATTCGATTTTCACAGAAATACATTGACTTAATTGCGCTTGCTATGAATAAAAAGTGGGATAACTGACAATTTCCTAAAATATGGGGTGGAGTGGTGGGGATGTGTCCCCTCACCTAATTGCTATACTCATACAAATACATAGAAACTTGTAACTCCACAGTTCTACTGTTCCTGAGTCATATGAACTGTGAATTAAAGACATACCAGAAACATGACTTTCTGAGAAAAAATATACTGTAGCAGAATAAGTTTCAAATGAGCATTAATGTACAGTGCATGATCTATGTCATTGAAAGTGCGAAGGGCCAATAGAAACATTCTCTATGTGTCTATGTGACCAGCCCATGGCCATTGATTGTCCCATTGGACTGGCCCCTACAGTCCCTATCACCCACATAGTTTGCATTCCAAATGGCACCCTATATAGTGCACTATTTAGGGAATAGATAGTGTCATTTGGGATGCACACATACAGTAGCAGAACACAGGGAGGGACAGATCACAGAGCTAAGTGCTGCTTCACCCCTCGATGACCTCTGGAATGGAATGACATGACACGGTGAACATGTCTATTCTTTATGTGTAAGTAATGTCTTTCCCTCAAGTATTGCCGTGAGTAGTTCAGTTGCTCAATTTCCTCTAGGAAATATTTTTATAGTCAGAAATATGTTTTTCTATATGTGTACAATAGCAATTAGTCTGGCCAATCAACTAAACGTATGTCACGCCCTGACCTTAGAGATCCTTTTTATGTCTCTATTTGGTTTGGTCAGGKTGTGAKTTGGGGTGGGCATTCTATGTTTTGTTTTACTATGATTTGCATTTCTATGTTTTGGCCGGGTATGGTTCTCAATCAGGGACAGCTGTCTATCGTTGTCTCTGATTGGGAACCATACTTAGGTAGACCTTTTCCCTCCTTTCTTTGTGGGAAGTTGTCTTTGTTTGTGGCACCTTAGCCTTAAGCTTCACGGTCGTTTTTGTATTGTTTATTGTTTTTGTCTGCGTCATCCTAATAAAAAGGAATATGTACGCTGACCACGCTGTGCTTTGGTCCTCTTCATTCGACGGCCGTGACAACGTATCATCATTAAATGTGTAAGCTTGCACAAGCAGGTCACGAGTTCCAGTATATTGTAAGCACCTTCACACCTTGTTGACCTATGGAATAGAATCAGTATATAGAATAACTTTATTTTGTTCTAAGGGAACATTATATGTTTGCATTTGCATTTAAGTAATTTAGCAGACACTCTTATCCAGAGCGACTTACAGTTAACTAGGTACAACAGTCATAGTAATTACAACTGTCCTCAATAAAGCAGCTATCAGCAAAGTCAGTGCTGGCAAGAAAAGACAAGTGCAAGAAAGCCATATACCAAATATATACTGTGCATGTTGAACAACTCTTTATTCTGTATAGAGAAGAATAACATAATTTCCCTGGAAGGAACTTCACTAGAAAATAATCAGTACACTGTACATGGTGAAGAACCCTTCGTTCCTTATAGACTACAATAACTTGTATTTGTATCTAGTCGATTTGGTTCTGGATGCCGAGCCCAAGATGAATGTGTAACTAACCTAACGTAGCCAGCCGTAAAAGAAACGCCTGAAACTAGATCGCCGTTATTCTGGTCTTGACAAGAATTTTTAAAAAGCTGTCGGGAGGTTCTCTTCTATACTATTAAACTAATCCAGTAAATGTGAAGGAGGAGTTAAGATGGAGTGTTGTCTTGTTAACGTCCAAAAGCAGAAGTCGCTTCACCTTCCCTCTCTTCCATTTGCTCTGAAAACTGGAACTTCTGGTTGTTGGCAACTCCACTAAGGCTAATGTGTAACTGATGTCCTTCCCTCAGGTATTGTTATAGGTTGTGGGTAGCTCAGTTGATATTGAGAAAAACTCCTGCTGATATTGAGAAAATTATATTGAGAAAACTATCCTTCATCATGCAAGTCATTCACGTCAGGTTTTCAATCTCTTATTTGCAACACTTATGTAAAATGGCCCATATATTGTATCATCAAAGAGAAAGTCATGTTCAAATAGTTTGCACACCACGAGAAACCAATGCTCTGCAGGAGGCAGCATTAAGTAGTACACTAATAGAAACCCACAGCCCTACTTTTAATTGAGTACTTTATTCTAAAGAAACACTTTACACATATAACTTATTCACTCTGAATTTGCTAATGATGTTTTTCTCCACAATTGACTGGGTTGAATAGCATATCACCATATCACCATGTAACRTGTAAGCTTGCATAGACCTAGCTGYATGAAACTTAAAGGTCCAATGCAGTCATTTTTATCTCAATATCAAATTATTTCTGGGTAACAATTACAGTAAGTACCTTAATGTGATTGTTTTAAATTATAATTGTCAAAATAAAACAAAAATAGCTTCTTAGCAAAGAATTTTGCTAAGACTGTCTGGGAGTGGTCTGAGTAGGGAAGGGGAAAACTGAAAACTAGCTGTTATTGGCAGACAGCTTTGGAACTCGCTTTCTTATTGGTCTATTAGCACATTTTGTAACTAGTTTCGATGTAGAATTTTCAACGCAACGTCAACGTATACATAGTTCTGATGATCATTAGATTGATGCAACAACCTGTTWGTCAGGTTAAGTAATTTTATTTCAGTTTAAGTTTTACCCCAATTTCAATCTTTACAGCATTGGTTGAAATTAGATGAAACCAGTACTGATTGATGACTTTTAGCAAATCCAAATATGTGTTTCCAACATAGATTCCACATCACATTAGGGTGACTAATGACTTTGAAACAACGTTGATTCGACTAGTGTGTACCCAGTGGGGTAGTTCAAACAGGAAATGAATTGAACATAAATKAAATAAAATGGTTCTGCATTGGACATGATGACCAAAAATAAAGGATCTTTTCACAGCCAATGTCATGCTTTGTGGGGGAATTTTTGGTTTCCCAAAATGTCATATTTTAGTAATAGAATAACAAGACATTTTCCATTCAACCAGAAAATCTGTCAAAATGGACTTCAATTAAATTGTAATGTGTTTCACAAACAGCAACAAAAGACTAAACTACAAAAGCATGACATCATTGCYCCTTTGTCAGAAGCATGCTTTTCTCAGAACATGAGCAAGTTCCGGAACAAAAGCAAGTTCCATTAACCTAATGATGATCGGTCACCACTCTGACATAAACAAACCACTAAGGGGTATAACAGTGATATAAAAGGACATGCACATGGGTCACAGTCACAATACACATAACAACAATTCTGGACTGCAATTCCACTTTTTCTTTAGATGCCATCTGAAAACAACCTGGTTGAGCACATTGAATCACTAAAACATTGGGGAAATTACTTTAGGACACAATGAACATTACCAGAAATGTCTGTGGACAGAAACATGGACATGTATGTACATTGCGTGCTTGTAACATCATGTAGCATGACAGTGAGGGATGTGACATAGGAAGAGCTACACTGTGACTGTTTACATGTTGTTCTATCATGTATTAATGAATAAATGGAGTGTGTCCTTTTACGTTTTAGGCCATTCTTTGCTGTGAAAAGACGATATTAACTAATGAGAGTGCTTTCCTTTGCATGTATACTGTTCACTGCACAAATACATTGTTGCCAATGTTATGGAAGTGTACATTCTAGAGTCTAAGAAACAATTTAATACCAACTTATTTTAAGCCCAACTGGTGCAACTCTTGATGACTCTGACRTTAGAAACAGATTGTACTTACAGTGCCTTCAGAAAATATTCACACCCCTTGTCTTTTCAACATTTTGTTGTGTTACAGCCTGAATAAAATTGATTAAGTGTATATATTTTTTGTCATACCCAGTCACTACAAAGATACAGACGTCCTTCCTAACTCAGATGCCGGAGAGGAAGGAAACCGCTCAGGGATTTCCCCATGAGGCCAATGGTGACTTTAAAACAATTACAGAGTTTAATGACTGTGATAGGAGAAAACTGAGGATGGATCAACAACATTGTACTTACTCCACAATACTAACATACTGTAATTGACAGAGTGAAAAGAAGGAAACCTGTACAGAATAAAAAATATTCCAAAACATGCATCCTGTTTCCAACAAGGCACTAAAGTGATACTGCAAAACATTTGTCAAAGCAATTAACTTTTTGTCTTGAATACAAAATGTTATGTTTGGGGGAAATCCATTACCACACATTACTGAGTACCACTCTCCATATTTTCAAGCATAGTGGTGGCTGCATCATGTTATGGGTATGCTTGTAATCATTAAGAACTGGGGGAGTTTTTCATGATAAAAAAAGGAATGGAGGTAAGCACAGGCAAAATCCTAGAGGAAAATCTGGTTTGGTCTGCTTTCCATCAGACACTGGGAGATCAATTCACCTTTCAGCAGGACAATAACCTAAAACACAAGGCCAAATCTACACTGGAGTTGAGTGGTTGAGTTACAGTAGTGATTTAAATCTGCTTGAAAATCTATGGCAAGATCTGAAAATGGTTGTCCAGCTATGACCAACAACCAATTTGACAGAGCTTGAAGAATTTTTTTAATAATAATGGGAAAATGTTGCACAATCCAGGTGTTGAAAGCTCTTAGAGACTTATCCAGAAAGACTCACATCTGTAATCGCTGCCAAAGATGATTCTAACATGTATTGACTCAGGCGGTTGAATACTTTTCCAAAAATATATTCTTGTTTTATTTTTCATAATTTGTGTTGACAAATGTTAGAAATGTTCGTCCACTTTGACATGACAGAGTATTTTAATTCCACTTCTTAACTTAACAAAATGTTTTAAAAAATCAAGGGTTGTGAATAATTTCTCAAGGCACTGTATACTTGTCACTATTGTGGGCTAAGCTATGGCCATATTACAGAATTTCAAAAGTGTCAAAAACTGTTTGCCAAAACAGTTTGGACTGGGACCAAAATGAAAACTGAGACATCTTCCAGTTTATGTTCAAATTAGATCCAAACACTTGTTTGGATATCGCACTTTGAGAGACTGTATAGACGTTTCTTTCTCAGACTCTTCAACAGTTAGAGAGGCTCCTGGTTACTGTGATAGAGAACTCTGTGATTCAGGGCCCTTTAGCTCAAGAAATTTGAATCTCATACGCAGCAGGGGGCCTGCTGTGAGTAATATTGTTGTTCACAGATGGCAGCAGGGGGAAAAGCACCAGCAAGTAGTGGAATGGGTCATCCAGCTTACTATTTCAGCATTAGACWGTTTTTTTTATATCATATTATTTGGATAGTCCATCTGTAGATGCTATATATATATATATATACAGTTAAAGTCGGAAGTTTACATACACTTATGTTGGAGTCATTAAAACTTGTTTTTCAACCACCACAAATTTCATGTTAACAAACTATAGTTGTGGCAAGTCAGTTAGGACATCTACTTTGTGCATGACACAAGTAATTTTCCCAATAATTGTTTACAGACAGATTATTTCACTTATAATTCACTGTATCACAATTCCAGTGGGTCAGAAGTTTACAYACACTAAGTTGACTGTGCCTTTAAACAGCTTGGAAAATTCCAGAAAATGATGTCATGGCTTTAGAAGCTTCTGATAGGCTAATTGACGTAATTTGGGTCAATTGGAGGTGTACCTGTGRATGTATTTCAAGGTCTACCTTCAAACTCAGTGCCTCTATGCTTGACATCATGGGAAAATCAAAAGAAATCAGCCAAGACCTCAGAAAAAAAATTGTAGACCTCCACAAGTCATGGGGGACCACGCAGCCGTCATACGGCTCAGGAAGGAGACGCGTTCTTTCTCCTAGAGATGAACCTATTTTGGTCCGAAAAGTGCAAATCAATCCCAGAACAACAGCAAAGGACCTTGTGAAGATGCTGGAAGAAACGGGTACAAAAGTATCTATATCMACAGTAAAACGGGTCCTATATCAATAAGAAAGAAGCCACTGCTCCAAAACCGCCATAAAAAAGCCAGACTAYGGTTTGCAACTGCACATGGGGACAAAGATCATACTTTTTGGAGAAATGTCCTCTGGTCTGATGAAACAAAAATAGAACTGTTTGGCCATAATGACCATCGTTATGTTTGGAGGAAAAAGGGGGAGGCTTGCAAGTCGAAGAACACCATCCCAACCGTGAAGCACGGGGGTGGCAGCATCATGTTGTGGGGGTGCTTTGCTGCAGGAGGGACTGGTGCACTTCACAAAATAGATGTCGTAAGTTTTAAGTCTCAAGACATCAGTCAGGAAGTTAAAGCCTGGTCGCAAATGGGTCTTCCAAATGGACAATGACCCCAAGGATACTTCCAAAGTTGTGGCAAAATTGCTTAAGGACAACAAAGTGGCCATCACAAAGTCCTGACCTCAATCCTATAGAAAATTTGTGGGCAGAACTGAAAAAGCATGTGCGAGCAAGCATGCCTACAAACCTGACTCAGTTACACCAGCTCTGTCAGGAGGAATGGGCCAAAATTCACCAAACGTATTGTGGGGAGCTTGTGGAAGGCTACCCGAAACGTTTGACCCTAGTTAAACAATTTAAAATTGAGTGTACGTAAACTTCTGACCCACTGGGAATGCGATGAAAGAAATCAAAGCTGAAATAAATCATTCTCTCTACTATTATTCTGACATTTCACATTCTTAAAATAAAGCAGTGATCCTAACTGAACTAARACAGGGAATTTTTACTATTTGGCTAAGGTGCATGTAAACTTCCGACTTCAACAGTTGAAGTCGGAAGTTTACATACACCTTAGCCAAATACATTTAATCTCAGTTTTTCACAATTCCTGACATTTAATACTACTTTTGATAGAAGCCTATAGCCTATAGGCATTAGGGAGCMATTTGGGATGAATTCATAGACAGATCTCTACTGTCTAGAAAGGAACTKTCTACAAAAAAAGGTCAAGACTATGAAGGACATTATTAGATGTCTTTCTATCAGTACATTTTTCCTCAATATAATCTAACAGTGCAAGTTATTAACCAATTAGATTGAGTGGAAATAGATTAGTAGATAACAAGTACAGGGCGATTTACCTAAAGGTTTATTTACCTCTAGTACACTGAACTAGTAATAAGCATCTTCTCTGACTGATAAGTTATACTGTATATATACACATACATACATACAGTGCATTTAGAAAGTATTCAGACCCCTTCACTTTTCCCACATTTTTTTATGTTACAGCCTTATTCTAAAATGGATTAAATTAAGTGTTTTACTCGTCAATCTTCACACAATACCCCATAATGACAAAGTGAAAACAGGTTTTTAGAATTAATCAGACCCTTTGCTATGAGACTCGAAGTTGAGCTCAGGTGCATCCTGTTTCCAATGATCATCCTTGAGATGTTTCTACAACTTGATTGGAGTACACCTGTGGTAAATTTGGAAAGGCCTGTCTATATAAGGTCCCACAGTTGACAGTGCATGTCAGAGCAAAAACCAAGCCATGAGGTTGAAKGAATTGTCTGTAGAACGCCCGAGACAGGATTGTGTCAAGGCACAGATCTTGGGAAGGGCACCAAAACACTTCTGCAGCATTGAAGGTCTGCAAGAACACAGTGGCCTCCATCATTCTTAAAATTATATACACTACCGTTGAGGACTTGTGAGGCGTCTGTTTCTCAAACTAGACACTCTAATGTACTTGTCTTCTTGCTCAGTTGTGCACCGGGGCCTCCCACTTCTCTTTCTATTCTGGTTAGAGACAGTTTGCGCTGTTCTGTGAAGGGAGTAGTACACAGCATTGTACGAGATCTTCAGTTTCTTGACAATTTCTCGCATGGAATAGCCTTCATTTCTCAGAACAAGAATAGACTGACGAGTTTCAGAAGAAAGCTCTTTGTTTCTGGCCATTTTGAGCCTATAATCGAACCCACAAATGCTGATGCTCCAGATACTCAACTAGTCTAAAAAAGGCAAGTTTTATTGCTTCTTTAATCAGAACAACAGCTTTCAGCTGTGCTAACATACTTGCAAAAGGGTTTTCTAATGATGAATTTGCCTTTAAAAATGATAAACTTGGATTAGCTAACACAATGTGCCATTGGRACACAGGAGTGATGGTTGCTGATAATGGAACTCTGTACGCCTATGTAGATATTCCATAAAAMATCTGCCGTTTCCAGCTACAATAGTCATTTACAACTTTAACAATGTCTACACCGTATTTCTGATCAATTTAATGTTATTTATTGGACAAAAAAATTCAAAAACAAGGACATTTCTAAGTGACCCCAAACTTTTGAATGGTTATATATACGCTACATGGCCAAATGTATGTGGACACACATTCAAATGAGTGGATCCGGCTATTTCAGCCACACCCGTTGCTGAAAGGTGTACACAGCCATGCAATCTCCATAGACCTCCATTCAACCTTCCCAAGTTCTCTCACGTCACCCCGCTCCTCCGCTCTCTCCACTGGCTTCCAGTTGAAGCTCGCCATCCGCCCTACAAGACCATGGTGCTTGCCTACGGAGCTGTGAGGGGACGGCACCTCCGTACCTTCAGGCTCTGATCAGGCCCTACACCCAAACAAGGGCACTGCGTTCATCCACCTCTGGCCTGCTCGCCTCCCTACCTCTGAGGAAGTACAGTTCCCGCTCAGCCCAGTCAAAACTGTTCGCTGCTCTGGCACCCCAATGGTGAACAAACTCCTCACGACGCCAGGTCAGCGGAGTCAATCACCACCTTCCGGAGACACCTGAAACCCACCTCTTTTAGGAATACCTAGGATAGGATAAAGTAATCCTTCTAACCCCCCCCCCCCCACCCCCCCTAAAAAAGTTAGATGCACTATTGTAAAGTGGTTGTTCCACTGGATATCATAAGGTGAATGCACCAATTTGTAAGTCGCTCGGATTAAGAGCGTCTGCTAAATGACTTAAATGTAAATGTAATGTAATAGACAAACATTGGCAGTAGAATGGCCTTACTGAAGAGCTCAGTGACTTTCAACGTGACACCGTCATTGGATACCACCTTTCCAACAAGTCAGATCGTCAAATTTATGCCCTGCTAGAGCTGCCCCGGTCAACTGTAAGTGCTGTTATTG
Source organism: Salvelinus sp. IW2-2015 (assembly GCF_002910315.2). Classification (NCBI taxonomy): domain Eukaryota; kingdom Metazoa; phylum Chordata; class Actinopteri; order Salmoniformes; family Salmonidae; genus Salvelinus; species Salvelinus sp. IW2-2015. The sequence continues at coordinate 17,458,844 of NC_036871.1, forward strand.
TTAAATTAAAACRTCTAGGAGCAACAACGTACCGCGAAGTGATAGACCACACAAGCTTACAGAACGGGACCGCTGAGTGCTGAAGCGGGTAACGCGTAAAAATCGTCTGTGCTTGGTTGCAACACTCACTACCGAATTCCAAACTGCCTCTGGAAGCTACGTCAGCACAATAACTGTTCGTCGGGAGCTTCATGAAATGGGTTTCCATGGCCGAGCAGCCGCACACAAGCCTAAGATCACCATGCGCAATGCCAAGCGTCGGCTGGAGTGGTGAAAAGCTCGCTGACCTTGGACTCTGGAGCAGTGGAAATGGTTTTTCTGGAATGATGATTCACACTTCACCATCTGGCAATTCGACGTAGGAATTTGGGTTTGGCGGAGGCCAGGAAAATGCATAGTGCATAACTGTAAAGTTTGGTGGAGGAGGAATAATGGTCTGGGGCTGCTTTCATGGTTAGGGGTAGGCCCCTTGGTTCTAGTGAAGGGAAATCTTAACTCCAATGACATTATAGACGATTCAGTGCTTCCAACTTTTCAGTTTGGGGAAGGCCCTTTCCTGTTTCAGCATGACAATGCCCATGTGCACAAAGCGAGGTCCATACAGAAATGGTTTGTCAAGATCGGTGTGGAAGAACTTGACTGGCCTGCACAGAGCCCTGACCTCAACCCCAACATCAGTGCCCAACCTCACTAATGCTCTTTTGGCTGAATGGAAGCAAGTCCCCGCAGCTGTTATAGCAGCAAATGGGGGACCAACTCCATATTAATGCCAATGATTTTGGAATGAGATGTTCTACAAGCAGGTGTCCACATACTTTTGGTCTTGTAATATATATATATATAGAGAATATGCAAAAATGTAAACGCAACAATTTCATTGATTTTGCGGAGTTACAGTTCATATGAGGAAATCACGACTGGGAATACAGATATGCATCTGTTGGTCACAGATACCTGAAAAAAATGGGCCTCAGGATCTAGTCATGGTATTTTTGTGCATTCAAATTGTCATTGATAAAATGCCTGCCCATACGACAACCCCACCGCCACCATGGGGCAATCTGTTCACAATGTTGACATCAGCAAACCGTTCACCCCACAGATGCTATACACATGGTCTGGGGTTGTGAGGCCGGTTGGACGTACTGCCCAAATCTTTATAACGACGTTGGAGTTGGCTTATGGTAGAGGAATGAACATTACATTTTCTGGCAACAGCTCTGGTGGACATACCTGCAGTCAACATACCAATTGCACGCTCCGTCAAAACTTGAGACATTTGTGGCATTGTGTTGTTTGACAAAACTACACATTTTAGAGTGGCCTTTTATTGTCCCCAGCACAAGGTGCACCTGTGTTATGATCATGCTGTTTAATCAGCTTCATGATATGCCACACCTGTCAGGTGGATGGACCAGCAGATGCATAAATAAAAGAGAGAGAGAAAGAGAGCGAGAGAGAGAGAAGCATTTATGTAATTTGGACCTCTAGGTGTGCAGTAGTAGGTCCAAATCCCTCTACTGAATTTCATGTCAGATAAAGAGCGGAGAGTGCTCTCCTCCTCTCAATCATCTCCCAGGGTTCCGTAGTGAGCTGAGCCTTTCCAGCCAGCGCTCTACAGGAGTGAGGCACTGATGATAGCAGGGTGGAAACCAGCCTTAAAGGCACAATACAACATTCGTTTTTCAGCCAAACGGCAGCCCCGCCACTTGGTTTGCTACTGTATAAAGCTGAGGATTGAGGCTGGAGAAAGGTAACAACTCTCAAATGTATAGACAGAGTTATGTATGCAAGGACTGACAGCCCAARACAACATTATAGTTTTAAAGTGTCAGAGTTTCATATTTCTAAGTTATACTAGTTACAAATCAACCTTAAATTTTGGCATTATGATGCCGTAAACATGGGACATTTTAAGTTATATTCTTCAATGATCAATAGGTATAGCAAGAATAGGTTCCCAGATCACAGATTTCACTTTTACGACTCATACTGTCCATTACGAGACCCCACGAGTAGGGCCCTGTGTTTTGGTTAATCATGTCACATGACCTGGATTTAAACCTTTATTTTAAGCCTTTTCCAGAAATTAGAATTAGATCAAAAATGAAAGCAATTGTCTGAGGATGGTGCTGAAACGGGACAGTTTCATGAAAAGGCTTTAAATAAAGGTTGAAATTCAGGTCATGTCACATGATTAACCAAAACACAGGGCCCTATTTTTGTGGTCTGAATACTCATCATGCCACTCTGGATTCCTGACAAGCTTTCCACTGGGCACAAACTGGTTGAATCAACGTTGTTTCAACGTCATTTGTCAACGTATTGTGACGTGGAATCTACATGGAAAATACATTGGACTTGAAAAAAGTAATCTATCAACTGTCAACTGTTGTTTTGAGGGTTGAAATTTCAACCACAGAATTGTCATCATGGTAATCAAATTTCAACATAGAAAAACCTTGTATAAAATATGTTGAATTAGTATCTTTAAAACAACATTAGATCTTCAACATTATATCCACTTTCAGAAAAAAAACAATAGTCTGGGCAGCACCTCCTACTAGAGAATTGATTTATCTACAGCTACCCTTTAGTCTTCCATCCAGGGTTTAACCAAGCCAAGCCCTGGTTAGCTATGATATTTGTCACTGACTATTCCCATTGTGTTATCTTGAGAATGATTGTTGAGAGATCTCCACTCAATGATGCTATTTAGGCCTAAATAGCATTTGCAAAGTCATCAACAGCTATTGTTTCAATTCAACCCAGAATTAAACTAAAAATAAACCAGTGGGGGCTGCTGAGGAGAAGACAGTTCATAATAATGGCTGGAATTTAGTGTAATGGCTGGAATGGTATCAAACATGTGTTTGATACCACTCCATTCACTCCATTCCAGACATTATTATAAGCCATCCTCCCCTCAGCAGCCCCCATTGAAATAGACAATACGATAAGCCTAGGGTTTCAAGCTCTGGTTGATGTCAAATGTAATGATATTTAGTGGTATTGAATTGGGCTTGGTTGTCAATGCAACCAAATATCAACATTTGAAGGAGATGTTTCTTCTGCTTGGATAGTTAAAGAATACGACAAAATCAAATCCAACTTTATTTAAAGTGCATTTCAAGTTTGATTTGATTTAGTCCTATTATTTAACTTAGATGTTTGGTTGAGATGGAGACATGAATCCAACATATGAATTCTTAATTTGAAGACAAACTGGAATTAAACCCAGACTAAGTCAGTTGATATATCTCTTCAAATGTTGAAATTTGGTTGCGTTGACAACCAAACACAATTCAAAATGTATTTTGTATTACAGTAAATAGCCTAAAGTTAAGGCTATCTTACAAACTAATGTAACATTGAACCTTAAAATGAGTAACACATCTATGGCCACAATTTCAGTTGTGTAAAGTAACTAAATAAAAATACTTTTAAGTACTACTTAAATCATTTTTGGGGGGGTATCTGTACTTTGCTTTACTATTTATATTTTTGACAACTTTTACTTTTACTCCACTACATTCCGAAATAAAATAATGTACTTTATGCTTACATAAATTTTCCCTGACACCCAAAAGTACTCATTACATTTCAAATGCTCAGACAGGACAGCAATATGGTTCAATTCTTCCACCTATCAACATAGTGCGTTGTCTTCCCTACTGCCTCTGATCTGGAGGACTCATTAAACACAAATACTGCATTTGTAAATTATGTCTGAGTGTTGGAGTGTTATGTCATGAGTGTGCCCCTGGCTATCCGTAATTTTAAAAACAAGAAAATCGTGCCGTCTGGTTAGCTTAATATAAGGAATTTAATGTATAGCATTTATTTGTACTTTTACTCAAGTATGACAATTTAGTAATTTTTCCACCATTGTACTTAAATGCATTCTACTGGCTGACTTTCACTTTTACTTGAGTCATTTTATATTAAGGTATCTTTATTTTCATTCAAATGACTACTTTTTCCACCACTGCACATTTTGAGGTTACTGTAACAACATAGCATGCATAGGTTGTCTCAGGTATGTGGAGATCTTGACAATTGCTGTAATAATCTGTGCAGAATCTCGAATGGCATAGATCACTTTCACCATGTAATTTTAATGTAACTTCAACTATGATCCAGGCTATTTGGTTCTGCTATTAGATGAAGCACAGTGATAACACATTCATCTGACATTGTATTCCCATTTGAACTTTGCTGTGCTTTTAAATGGTTGAAAGCGCAGTGATAGACTTGGGTGACAACAAAACCAAAAATCAGACATTGTTTTTCTATTGGGAGTCCTTTGTTGTTCTTTTAGATGGTTGATAGCATAGTGATAACACATCTTTTTGAGTGGCTGTTTGAATCTCATTGATCGTCTCAACCAAATATTACAGAATTACCCATCTTGAAATGACATGGTGTGCCCAGTGGGTTCCCACTAACCATCATCGTACATGCATTATGCAAGACTAGCTCTCTGATGTTGATTTTTACGCTGGCATATGTGCTTTTATAGAGATGAATACATAATGGTGGTGGAAATACTGATAAATGAATATAGAAGGGAGATGAGCCTGTTTTAGTCATGTGTCTGCGTAGAATAACCAAGGTTCAGGAATATGTATTTATGTTGTACTATTCCTCCTTATGTTACACATATATACAATTAGTAAAGTCATACGGTAGATCAGGGGTTTTACATTTTTACCCTGTGARGTCCGGAGCCTGCTGGTTTTCAGTTCTACCTGATAGTTAACCGCAATCAGTCCTTGATTAGAGGGGAACAATTCAAAAACACAGTGGAACTGGCTTCATGGGTACAGAGTTGAGATTGAGGGCTGTAGATGATCAGTGTATATTCCATACAGAGACAACTATTTGGTCATCAAAAATAGAATGATAAAGTATAACAGAGTAATGCATTCGTTCACTTATCAAGGTTCAATCAAATGTATGAGCAGATGGAAGGTATGTGCATCCTGTCCTTTAGAAAAGTCACCTTTCTTTATTCAGCTTGAAAATCTCTCCCATATTGGCAAAAAAGTGATGTGCCTTCTAATATGGGATTAGAATGGAAATGTCTAGCATGTCTTTCACTGTCATGTGGTGTCTCCATAGAATTCAATGCCTTCGGAAAGTATTCAGACCCCTTGACTTTTTCCACGTTTGTTAGGTTACAGCCTTATTCCAAAATTGATTAAATTGTTATTTTCCCCCTCATCAATCTACACACAACACTCCATAATGACAAAGCAAAAACAGTAAAAAAAAAAGAAAGTAATAATACATTTACATAACTATTCAAACCCTTTACTCTGTACTTTGTTTGAAGCACCTTTGGCCTCGAGTCTTCTTGGCTATGGCGCTWTAARCTTAGCACACCTGTATTTTGGGAGTTTCTCCCATTCTTCTCTGTCAGGTTGGATGGGGAGCTTCACCTCACAGCTATTTTCAGGTCTCTCCAGAGATGTTTGAAGTCCGGGTTCTGGCTGGGCCACTCAAGGACATTCACAGACTTGTCACGAAGCCAATCCTGTGTTGTCTTGGCAGTGTGCTTAGGGTCGTTGTCCTGTTGGAAGGTGAACCTTTGGCGCAGTCTGAGGTCCTGAGAGTTCCGGAGCAGGTTTTCATCAAGGATCTCTCTGTACTTTGCTCCGTTCATCCTTCCCTCAATCCTGACTACTCTCCCAGTCCCTGCAGCTGAAAAACATCCCCATAGCATGATGCTGCCACCACCATGCTTCACCGTAGGGATGGCACCAGGTTTCCACCAGACGTGACGCTTGGTATTCAGGCCAAAGAGTTCAATCTTAGTTTCATCAGACCAGAGCATTTTGTTTCTCATGGTCTGAGAATCCTTTAGGTACMTTTTGGCAAACTCCAAGCAGGCTGTTTTTTATTTAAATTGTATTTATTGTTTATTTAACTAGGCAAGTCAGTTAAGAACAAATTATTATTTTACAATGACAGCCTACCCAGGGCCAAACCATCCCCAAACCCGGACGACGCTGGGCCAATTGTGCGCCGCCCTATGGCACTCCCGATCACGGCCGGTTGTGATACAGCCCGGGATTGAACCAGGGTCTGTAGCAACGCCTCTACCACAGTGCCTTACACTGCTGCGCCACTCCGGAGCCTGTCATGTGCCTTTTACTAAGGAGTGGCTTCCGTCTGGCCACTCTACCATAAAAGCCTGACTGGTGTAGGGTTGCAGAGATGGTTGTCCTTCTGGAAGGTTCTCCCATCGCCATAGAGGAACTCTGAAGCTCTGTCAGAGTGAACAGCGGGTTCTTGGTCACCTCCTTGACCAAGGCACTTCTCCCACGATTGTTCAGTTTGGCCGGGCGGCMAGCTCTAGGAAGTCTTGGTGGTTCCAAACCTCTTCCATTTAAAAATGATGGAGGCCACGGTGTTCTTGGGGACCTTCAATGCTGCAGACATTTTTTGGTACCCTTCCCCAGATCTGTGCCTCAACACGATCCTGTCTCGGAGCTCTACGGACAATTCCTTCAATCTCATGGCTTGTTTTTTTGCTCTGACATGCACTGTGAACTGTGGGACCTTATATAGACAGGTGTGTGCCTTTCCAAATCATGTCCAATCAATTGAATTTAACCCAGGTGGTTTCCAATCAAGTTGCAGAAACATCTCAAGGATGATCAATGGAAACATGAGCTCAATTTCTAGTCTCAKAGCAAAGGGTCTGAATACTTGTGTAAATAAGGTATTTCTGTTTTTAAGGTTTTATACATTTGCTAACATTATGGGGTATTGTGCGTAGATTGATGAGTATTTTTTATTTATTTAATCCATTTTAGAATAAGGCTGTAATGTAAAAAAATGTGGAAACAGTCAAGGGGTCTGAATACTTTCTGAATGCGCCGTAGATACATATCTCTATGTGGCTGTCATTGTTACGGTAGTTGAAGATGATTCATTTTCCAACGGTTTTCAACACTTTTACTCATCAATGTTAATGATTAAGATATTGCTCCACAGTAATTTCAGCGATTAGGGAAGTAATTTTTTTTATTGAACTGGCAACTTTTTGCGAGATGCTCAGGATTATTTCTACACCCATCCACAGCATCATGTTCTCATGGGCATTGTGCTTTGAACTAGCACAGAACACATTCATCAATTGTAATGTGAGAAACCAAACTACCTAGGCCTAATTGTTTACTCGTCATCGACTGCATGATAAACAGACATGAAGGGTCTAATGGTGTCCTATTGCATTGAATCACATCGTTATTTTCTTTCATAATGAATGGGTCCTTCATCCCACAGGCAATCTACTGTAGTAACACACAAATACACACACATACACTCTGCCATCTAAATGCAAATTTACTATTCCATTTCTGGCAACAATCCTCGTGAAATTTTGCCAAACAGAGTCCGCCCCCCCCCCCGCCACACACACACACACAAACACACACTACTAGACAATCCCTGCACCCTCTCTGTACTCCAATTCAACCAGGCAGGGCCCTTTGAACTGCCCAGAGAGATCAGTGATGAGCACAGTCATTTTTCCTCTGAACAGGACGTTTTACCAGGAAACCCTCAATGAATAGGAAAGAACCAATTGAAATCCTATAATTCTGTGAAAGAACCCCCACTAACTGTACAGGCAGGCAGATGGAATCGTACTTCTCTTCTCCAGCTATGCTCGGCTGCTACTCTCATGGGCTGCATCTTTTGTCACATTATTGTTTTGAACGTTCTTTAGGTGACTGAGCGAACATGTTAATGTTTCATCCAACATGTGTACCTTTCTCGAAGATGGATGGGGAAAGACCTTGTACATCCACTGCAAAGTCTACATAGTCTACTGCACTGAGTTAAATCCATTCCAGGCATTTCTTGAACACATCTGTTAATGCCATACCATTAGAATTAATTAATTATATTTCTATGCCATGCCCTTCTGTTGAATGTGTTCATGCATCAGAGTATCAGATGGAATTAGATGATATGAATGTCAGCAGGGATACAGGGATGCATACTTAAGCAATAAGGCACAAGGGGGTGTGGTATATGGCTAATATAGGGCTGTTCTTAGCACGACGCAACACGGAGTGCCTGGATACAGCCCTTAGCTGTGGTATATTGGTCATATACCACAGCCAATCATCATTCAGGGCTCGAACCGCCCAGTTTATAAAATACTTTGTTTGAGTTGAGATGACAAGTGTACATCTCCAGCTACATTGACGATACAGGGAAGCTGATCAAGTATAGCTCTAGACCTACKGAATAGAGCCCTCTAGTGACAATAGTTTGTTTCAGTGGTGTTTGTATATACCACACTGCATCAGTCATATGATGCATTGTCACCTAGAGGGCTCTATTGAGTACATCTAGACTAGAGCAATACTCTATCAGCTTTGGCTAATGTAGCTGGAGATGTACACTTGTCATCTCAACATTCGTAGCCCATCAGATTGTTTGACATCTTGTTTCAAAGCGGTTTTCTGTCATACTCTACACTTCAGGGAATGTCAACTCCTGTCAGCTCTTTGTAATAACATCCTCTCAGAACTGATWGCCCATTCAAAATATCATATAGGGCATAAGCAATGGCCTGTTATAAAACCACATAGATAGCGATAGTTTCCCAGGGTTGCTATATTGTAGCCTGTATCATTGATTCATATCATTYTAATCATTCCATTAGGCTTATACCTTGGTAATGAATGATCTATTCCAACTACTATTATCCATGCCACGTTCCTACTGGGATTTGGCAAATTCAAGAGTGCCTAGTTATAGGCTATAGGTAGGCTACAGTATATTATCAAGTCTTTATTGACATCTAGTGGACAAAATACCTTAGTACATTATGTTTTGAGCATGGTGGGACAGATCACGGGTTCTCTAATCTATCCCTTTTGTGATAGAACATACATCASGGACCCACTCATAATCAGAACACAACTTGAGTTAGATAAAAAATAGCATACAAGGAGTTTTACTATGACTTCGGCAGTGAATGGCCGGACGAACCAAGTCTCTAATTACTGCGTTGTAGGAAAAGAGCTTTTAAGAAAGCCATTTCTCTGTACTTGTGCACATGACAATAAAACTTGAAACTTGAAACTTCTGGCCCTGGGAATGCCTTCCTTTTGGCATCGGAGAGAACATTTTTGCAGTTTTCAAGCTAATTTCCTGCAATTCTACACATTTTGTCATGGGGCAGAAAWCTTTTTTGTTGTTGTTGCAGCTTTAAAGCTAATATCCTGCAATTCTACAAATGTTTCCATGAGGCAGAGAGAAAACTTTTACGTTTTAAATCTTCAATTACACTGCATTTATGTATTCAGACCTTTTCCTATGAAACTCTAAATTGTGCTCAGGGGCATCCTGTTTCCATTGCTCATCCTTGATTGGAGCCCACCTGTGGTAAATTCAATTTATTGGACATGATTTGGAAAGGCACACACCTGTTTATATAAGGTCCCACAGTTCACAGTGCATGTCAGAGCAAAAACCAAGCCATGAGGTTGAATGACTTGTCTGTAGCTCTCCGAGACAGGATTGTGTCGAGGCACAGATCTGAAGAAGGGTACCAAAAGATTTCTGCAGCATTGAAGGTCCCCAAGAACACAGTGGCCTCCATCATTCAAAAATGGAAGAAGTTTGGATCCACCAAGACTCTTCCTAGAGCTGGCTGCCCGGCCAAACTGAGCAATCGGGGGAGAAGGGCTTGGTCAGGGAGGTGACCAAGAACACGATGGTCACTCTGACAGAGCTCTAAAGTTCCTCTGTGGAGATGAGAGAACCTTCTATAAGGACAACTATCTCTGCAGCACTCTACCAACCAGGCCTTTATGTTAGAGTGGCCAGACAGAAGCCACTCCTCAGTAAAAGGCACATGACAGCCCCATTGGAGTTTGCCAAAAGGCACATAAAGACTCTCAGACCATGAGAAACAAGATTCTTTGCTCTGATGAAACCAAGATTTTACTTGGAGAAAACCTGGCACCATCCCTACGGTGTAGCATGATGGTGGCAGCATCATATCGTGGGGATGTTTTTCAGCGGCAGGGACTGCGAGACTAGTCAGGATCGAGGGAARGATGAACGGAGCAAAGTACAGAGAGATCCTTGATGAAAACCTGCTCCAGAGCGCTCAGGACCTCAAACTGGTGTGACGATTCACCTTCCAACGGGACAACGACCCTAAGCACACAGCCAAGACAACACRGGATTGGCTTCGTGACAAGTCTGTGAATGTCCTTGAGTGGCCCAGCCAGAGCCCAGACTTGAATCCGATCGAACATCTCTGGAAAGACCTGAAAATAGCTGTGCAGCAACGCTCCCCATCCAACCTGACAGAACTTGAGAGGATCTGCAGAGAAGAATGGGAGAATCTCCCCAAATACAGGTGTGCCAAGCTTATAGCGTCATACTGAAGAAGACGCGTGGCTGTAATCGCTGCCAACAATGCTTTACTTATGTAAATGTTATATTTCCGTTTTTTTATTTGTAATACATTTGCTAAACTTTCTAAAACCCTGTTTTTGTTTTGTCATTATGGGGTATTGATGAGGGGGAAAAAACAATTTAATGAATTTTAAATGTGGCTGTAACATAACAAGATGTGGAAAAAGTCAAGGGGTCTGAATACTTTCCGAATGCACTGTGTATGTGTGTGTATATATATATATATATATATATATATATATATATATATATATATATATATATATATATATATATATATATAATTGTTGGAGTACTGTGGATACCAATATCCCTGGTAGCCTCCCAGGCCCATCTCGCCAAGGGTTAAGAACATACATTTTAGATTCATAATATTACATTGTATTATACTACAACACGGATCCCTTGGCAAAAAATCGTTTAATCTGTTAGTAATATTCATTAATAAATATATATATATATATATTTTGAGATCTGACCGCAAACCTCCTTCAGTAAACCTCATCGGACCCCCTTTGAGAACCCCTGTGATAGATGACCTGTACAATAAACAGTAAAAAAAAAMMMCACTGATATTAGACTATTTTGTTGTTGTTGATTATTAGACTATTCGATCAATATTTATGGTTTAAAGTAMACGTATCCACGAGATGGCGCTTGGAAATCCCTTTTCAAAAATCCCTCCCTGAGTTTGACCTATCTTGACAATGATAATTTCCTGTTAGAAAAATGAGAAAGGGGCTGGGCTGAGCCAGAGGGCTGAACCATGATCCTGTATTGTGTGCGTGTAGAGGCGAAACATTCTGAAGCGGGATCTGGTGAAGGGATTATTACTGGTGTTACGTTGGAAAATAAACCATTCGAAGGACGTCATGCAGTGTACGGGACTGGTACACCTAATTTAAATCATTACGGATGTCGAATAGGGAAACGGGTGAGGAAAAATATCTGTAATATAACCGAAAACGAATAACGAAAGTGTACTTTTTGCAGCTCATTAGCCCCTGAGCAGGTTGACAGGTCGACCAACTCAGGTGAGCCCTTTGCTCCGAACTATGATTCAATCGATCGAAATCTTTCCTCAGCCGCTGTTGTTGCAACATTTTGACAGTGGTAACATTGCAACGTTTCTCAGCGTGTTTGTATTACATTGTATGTGAGTGTGAAATGTTTGTCTGTCGCTTATTCTCTTTTCTCTATTCTGTGTAGAGTGGAAATGAGAAGAGCGGCGGCGGAAAAGAGTGGCGCTCAAGGAAAGGAGCCTGGAAAGACAACTTCCACAGGACCAACAACGGCCAGGGAAAATGGACCGAGTTTACCAACGACACCGATCTCTCCAGTCAGCCCCACGACACCAATACTAGCCCCGGTGGATCTGAAAGATGAGCCACAGTCTCCCGTCACAGATGCCACTCAGATGTTGATAAAATGTGCCAAGTCCTTCATCGTTATTTTCCCAATTTATGTGTTGGGATATTTTGATTTCAGTTTCAGTTGGGTTTTAATAGGGCTTACCATCTTTTTCTGGTGGAGAAGACATCAAGGCCATAAAAACAACAGACTGACCCGTTCCCTGGCATTCTTGGAGCATGAAGAAAAAACTGTCAAACAAAGTTTGGCGASCTCTGAGTTGCCACCATGGGTAAGAATGACATTGTTTTGTTTTATTGAGTTAAACATTTGAACGGTTCTAACACGCCTACCTTATTCCTGGTTAGTTGTAACAGATGATTAGGGTTGTGAATGTTATTTTCCCCACAGCTCAACTGTCAGTTAAATAATCAGTTGCACAGTATCTTTAGTGTTGACAGGATAATGTCATACAAAGGTTCTGGGGGGGAGTCATCGGCAATGTTCCCTATAATTTTGTTCAGGAATGAGCAAATTTGAAAGTTGTGAAAATGGTGGTGTTTGATGCAAGAAACCACTTTACAAAATAAAATGCATTATTATTATTCCCATACCATTATTACAGAAAATCGGACAAATTATGCTACACTCTGGCTATTTAGGCTTGAATAAACTCTCCAAATACAACGCTGCCCCTTTAAGACAAAAAAAAGCTGATTACCTGACTTGCTTTTCAAAGATGTCTTGAAATGTACACGTTTTGTGCTCTTGTAGGAAGCAATTACTCCCCTATTGCTGACTACAAATGATCTATAACTGGATATTAACTAAATGTGCACACGTGGCTACATGCAGCTCTCGCTTTGATCTCAAAATAAGCACATCTACTCACGACCACAGCTGTAAACACAGTCCATTTCAGAGTAAATGGCACAGATCCATATATGACAATGGTCTATTTGCATATAGGCCTACTGCAGCTCTTTTTTAAGTGTCTTTATAGTGTTTTTAGTAGTTTAGTTAGTTTTAAGTGTTTAGTATTACAATTTAGGCAAATTAACACTTGGAGTGATAGATGTGCAGATGATGTGCAAGTAGAAATACTGGTGTGCAAAAGAGCAGAAAAGTAAATAAAAACAATATGGGGATGAGGTAGGTAGATTGGATGGGCTATTTACAGATGGGCTATTTGCAGCATCGATCGTTAGCTGCTCAGATAGCTGATGTTTAAAGTTAGTGAGGGAAATATAAGTCTCCAACTTCAGCGATTTTTGCAATTCGTTCCAGTCATTGCAGCAGAGAACTGGAAGGAAAGGTGGCCAAAGGAGATGTTGGCTTTGGGATGACCAGTAAGATATACCTGCTGGAGCGCATGCTAAGGTGGGTGTTGTTATCGTGACCAGTGAAGCTGCAGATAAAGTGGAGCTTTACCTAGCAAAGACTTATAGATGACCTGGAGCCAGTGGGTCTGGCGACAAATATGTAGCGAGGGCCAGCCGACGAGAGCATACAGGTCGCCGTGGTGGGTGGTATATGGGGCTTTGGTGACAAAACRGATGGCACTGTGATAGACTGCATCCAGTTTGCTGAGTAGAGTGTTGGAGGATATTTTGTAAATGACATCGCCGAAGTCGAGGATCAGTAGGATAGTCAGTTTTACGAGGGTATGTTTGGCGGCGTGAGTGAAGGAGGCTTTGCTGCGAAACAGGAAGCCGATTTCTAGATTTAATTTTGGATTGGAGATGTTTATTATGAGTCTGGAAGGAGAGTTTACAGTCTAGCCAGACACCTAGGTATTTGTAGTTGTCCACATATTCTAAGTCAGAACCGTCCAGAGTAGAGGTCGACCGATTATGGTTTTTCAACGCCGATACCGATTATTGGAGGACAAAAAAAGCCGATACCGATTAATCGGCCGATTTAAAAAAAATAAAAAAATAAATAAAAAAAAATATATATATTTTTTTTATTAAATATATATATATATATATATATATATATATATATATAATAATATGTATATATATATATATCATACACACGCACATTTTTGTAATAATGACAATTGCAACAATACTGAATGAACAATGATCACTTTTATTTTAACTTAATATAATACATAAATAAAATCAATTTAGTCTCAAATAACATGAGAACATATGTTAAAATRAACCACCAGCTTTCATGGGCCTTCAATATTCCCAGTTAAGAAGTTTTAGGTTGTAGTGCAGAAAGCAGAGTGGTTCTGCATGGTCCCCTGTCAGTCTGCTCCTCCGCGAAACACAGACCTTATTTGAAGTAGATCAAGACATTCTCTATGGAAGACATGAACGGTAAAATAACGAAGGAACCCCTTTCAAGTTCAGCCGCAAGTTATTACAGGAATTATAACGCGTCGACTATTTCTCTCTAAACCATATACCTTTGACTAATCCGGAAACTATCACCTCGAAAACAAAACGTTTATTCCGTTCCGTATTTTATCTAACGGGTGGCATCCATGAGTCTAAATATTCCTGTTACATTGCACAACCTTCAATGTTATGTCATAATTACGTAAAATTCTGGCAAATTAGTTCGCAAAGAGCCAGGCGGCCCAAACTGTTGCATATACCCTGACTCTGCGTGCTATGAACGCAAGAGAAATGACACAATTTCACCTGGTTAATATTGCCTGCTAACCTGGATTTCTTTTCGCTAAATATGCAGGTTTAAAAATATACTTATGTATTGATTTTAAGAAAGGCATTGATGTTTATGGTTAAGTACACATTGGAGCAATGACAGTCATTGATTGATTGTTTTTTATAAGATAAGTTTAATGCTAGCTAGCAACTTACCTTAGCTTACTGCATTCGCGTAACAGGCAGGCTCCTCGTGGAGTGCAATGTAATCAGGTGTTAGAGCATTGGACTAGTTAACTGTAAGGTTGCAAGATTGGATCCCCTGAGCTGACAGGGTTAGAACGTTCCTAGGCCGTCATTGAAAAGAAGAATGTGTTCTTAACTGACTTGCCTAGTTAAATAAAGATTAAATAAAGGTGTAAAATAAATAAATAATAATACATTTAAAAAATGGCAAATCGGCGCCCAAAATACCGATTTCCGATTGTTATGAAAACTTGAAATCGGCCTAATTAATCGGCCATTCCGATTAATCGGTCGACCTCTAGTCCAGAGTAGTGATGCAAGTCGGCGCGGCGGATGCGGGCAGCGAACGGTTGAAAAATCATGCATTTCGTTTTACTAGCGTGAAGAGCAGTTGGAGCCAGAAGGAGTGTTGTAGGCATTGAAGCTCGTTTGAGTTTTTTAACACAGTAATTGTTTATTGCCATACGGGTCTGTGAAGAGGGAAGGGCTGAGTCTTGCTTGTCAATGCAATAAATCCTACTCCATTGTGTTCTGCCTACAACAAAATCTCTTGCATATTTAGTTTTGTTTCGTATGTTGCATTAAAAGTGATTAATATTTTTGTTTCGATCACAATGCCACTAGGACAAGGCGAAACGTGGTGTTAACTAACAAGGAAAAATCCAGAAAATTGAGTGAAGTTCAATCTCGTCGTTATCTCCGTGGGACGATATTTCTTCTGCGCAGCAGTCCTGSGGCTACCGCACGCATGCAGTTTAGAGGGAACATTGATCATCAGTCACCACCAGTCTCAGCTCACCTATTGCAAACTTCTGCTTATCACTGAGGACTGGTCAAGTCCACTAAGGAGACAAGTGCCCAGTAACCAATGGTATTATTTTAGGCCCAGCTCTGTTGACATGTTGTAATGATGACTGGAGATGGAGGTCCCAAATGGCACCCTATTGCCTATGTAGTGCGCTACTTTTGATCAGAGCACTATGGGCCCTGGTCAAAAGTGGTGCACTAAATAGGGAGTTAATGTGCCATTTGGAACGCATCCCAGAGTATCCCTCCATTACATGATTTACGACTTCACACAGGCTCACAACAAATTAGGACCTAATCCTTAGTCTTTGGGTGAGGGCTTTCGATTATTCTGTTTGGATGTGATGCCCTTTCAGCTGCAGGGGTCGAGGCTGTTGGGTCTGTTGTTTACTTGACCGCCATCGATGTCTTTCCAATTTTCACTTTTCTATTTCTACCCTGAATGCTTGTTGTGGACAGACTGAAGTTTCCTCCTTGAGATAGTGTTTTGGTGGAGGGTGTAGTCCTGCATGTCACAGGTCTACATACTTGGCTGTTACACTGTTGGGTGCAGTCTGTTGGGTTTTGTGTAGGGCTGTCAAACAATTAAAATAATGAAGATGCAAGTAACATGACTAGCTAGCTAAAGAATGTCGTTATCAAACCAGAAAATAGCAGCTTGTGAGTATTTTAAAACRGCCTGCGACATGCGCATGAATCTGCGACAGAACACCCCCCACACAGTAATATTGGGCAAAACTTTACATCATGTTAACTGGGTTCCATGTTGTGTTCTGCGCTTAAAAGGGCCATGCGGATAAACACGTTCGCTTAAATGGATGAAGAAATGGAGACCCGATGAACTGCGGCAAATAAAATGAACGCAATAAAAATGTCACGCGTTTAACGCGTTAGACAGCCCTAGTTTTGTGACGTAAGATACATTTTATTTTTGTGACATGAAATAATGGGCCTTAATTCAGAGTGAGAGTGTCGAGCAGTATGATGTATTGTTACACTCACAGCCCATCTTAATTTTGCTTACTCAGACTTCAGTTGAAGATCATAGGGAGAGTTGTTACTGTATTTCGGAGGGATCAGGGAAGGGAAAAGTCCATTCACCTGATGAGAGGTAGTTGTCTGAACATTGTGACTGATTATCATTGTTCTTGGTTGGGATATAGTTGATCCCACTTGTCATTCTTAGGGTGGATTTACATTAGATCTCACTAGACCTATTTTACTATCTCTCTTCAACCTCAGATTTGCAACTTTTCTGTTTACACTAGCCTTGGATGTGGTGTAGCCCAAGCCACATTCCTGGTTCATGTGTGAGTGCAGCTATTAGCATACTGGAAATACTAGGGCCGTGACAATATCAGTATTGCGATACTCATAAGTATCGTGGCAAGGAAACAAAACATGAAGCGTAGTTAACTTCTTTAGTAAAACAGTTGTAATGTTTGAAACAAACATCCATTTGTTGTCTTCCAGAGTCACATTTATTTATTTTCCAAACTATAGCACACAATAGTTAAAAATACTGTAGGTTTTTAAAGGACCAAAGATTTAGGTTTCCTTCATGTTTTAATTTTTGCCTTAGCAGTATCACAATATTTTTTCTATCTTCACAGCCCTAGTAAATACCATGGTATATAGCCAAACAAAATAAGGATAGCAATTCAAACTATACAGGAGCTTCTCATCTAAACCATATTGCATATAGTGTTGCACACTTGTTTAATGCAATGATTCACAAATGTGTGGATTATTTTAAAGGCCTTTCACTTTCAATTTGGCTTACAGAGCAAAAATGGTGTCTACTGGTATTAAGGTAATTCTTGCAGGGTGTGGGAGAGCCGTTGTCTTTACACTATCACTCTGGGGGTGTAGGTGGTATAGATGTCTACCTCCGGAGGCAGTGTGGGAGACATCTCTTAGATGTCTTTAAACTACACAAGTATCTCTACTGGACCTAGTTTGTGTTGTCAACAGGGGTGAAAGTAGATTTCATTTCATCCCTGTACTGTACCTTCCCAAAAAAAGGTATGGGCCTAATCAAAGAATTACATATAGAATCTCTATTAATTCAATAGGATCTCAATGGACCTAGTCATAAAGATTTGTCATTAACTTTTATGTGTTGCCTTTTATTGTGGCATAAACACATCCAGTCATGATGTTTTCATCTGATTTGTCAATCACTTCAAAGGGCTCCTGTACTAGGCTACCCGTGCACGTTCATCCACTCACAACATATTACCAGCCTCCRAACAGTGGTGAAAGGGTAGACATATTTTACACCAAACATCAAAAAGTGTAATGACATTTTGGCGATTTGTCTTTAGGCCAGAAGTGATGTGTCCACTGCTGTCTATACACGCGTCTCGGTGTCAGCCACTCATCTCTGCCTTGGCAAAATGGCAGTGTTCTCGTCGAACTACATCGCATTTTGGAGCGCAGGCTATACCACCTGTTTWAGTCCATTCGCAAATGTTTCATGCCTCTGACATGCGGTAATGATTCATAGCGGTGACATTTTGTTTTCATTATTGTGATAGGCTCATGTTTTACCGGTACGGCGTACCTCCACTATTTATTTTGCCGGGACACCTCACTTTCACCCCTGGTCGGCGAAGCAGTGTAGTGTAAGGATGACCTTATTTGTATGGGTACCCACTTAATCAGCCAGCTAGATAAATGCTGCTAATCAACATGTTTGTTTCCCAACTTCAAACAACAGTTCACTTTCCCCACATCACTGTGCTTGACAGTAGCTCAACAGCCCTCATAGAGAGACTATGTAGGTCCATACTGGCCCCATATACCTATTAGGTCCTGCTGTGTCAGAGCAGCGCTGAAGGTCCTGTGGATGGGTTGATTTCCATTAGGCTAGGAGAGAGGGAGGAGAATACGGCTAAATTCTAGAAGACCGAGCTTCCTTCCGGTAATATATCATCAGCGTAAGACAGACATGAATGCTGTTGGGATATCCCATCATTCTGACCCACTGTAGGGTGTGCAATAACAAACACATGTTTTGAGCAATGGGTAAAATTGCATGTTAATTGTGTAGATAGTTGTCTAAGAAACCAATAGTCCATACCTTATGTCTCCATCATAATCCGTTCAAAACTTCTAGGAGTTTTTACCCTTGTAGGATGGTCAAAATTAGTGCGACTACCGTAATGTAAATCAATTGAGGCAAGAGGAAAAAGTGGTCAAAAATCAGGAAAATAGCATTGTGTCAGCTAGGCTGGATGCTGTGAGAATTAAGGCTACCTGACAGGCTGACCGTTGAACTTGTCATCTTTCTTGTCAAATCAGGAGGACATAATACAATATAGAGGTAAGATGGATATCGATTTTGAGACATGACATGTAGAATTGCTTTATTCAGGTATTTATATGCCTTGTAATAGGTTCTTATTGTAGATCTGACAGGTTGACATTTCACTCTGACAGCTGGACAAGTCAGGGCAAGTACAGGCAGCTTTGGTTAAGTAGCCTATATAGAACAATTCCACACACAACTTGTCTTGGTTACTGTCAGAAACCTGACCCTGTGTCTGACATTGAGAAAATCAGAAGTAAGCAGCAAGCACTCTGTCAGGAGGAGTGGCATTGATTGTGATGTGATCCACAATAAGATTGTTTGAGCTTTATTAGAAAAAAATGCAGCAGGCCTTGCCCTCCTAAACTAGGGCTGTATCTCAAATGGTACCCTATTCCCTAAATAGTGCACTACTTTTGACCAGAGTCATATAGGCCCTGTTCACTACAAAGGGTATTGGGTGCCATTTGCGACACAGCCAGACTAGGTCGCAGCAAATATGCCTGGAATCAGGCTTGATAAACAGTGTGGGCTGCAACTCAGCCTGTTGAGCCAGGAATGTCTCATAGTGGATGGACAGTTTTTAAAAACKTAAAAAAWAWWYTTTTTTACAGAAACGCATACTTACCAATAACTAGGCCTATTTCCTATATTTAAGGTGGCTTGCTATTTATACAGATGTCATGCCTGCATCTCTCTGATTCAGAGGGGTTGGGTTAAATGCTGAAGACTCATGTTAGTTGAATTCATTCAGATGTACAACTGACTAGGTATCCCCCTTTCTTTTCATAGTCTAATCCTCTGAGCCAATATAAGCCTAAATCATGAGCAAGATCAAGCAAGATCAGGACTTGGATGTAATAGGTGCCGGTAGTCATTTTGGGTGCCGGTATTGTTTATATCTAGGATCAGGTGCTCCACAATACTTTTGAGCTAATATTCTATAAAGAGGAACAGGAGCTCAAGCAGTAGCGTTTGAGGTGTTGATACTCAGCTCTGGTGATCTCCTGCCCAAGTCAAGCACTGAGCAACATGTCGCAGAAATCATAAGGGAGTCTGAAACTAAGATTTGACCTTGTATGTACAGAGTATCATATATATATATATATATATATATATATAGTCTATAAATTAATGATACTATTGTTACAGTATATATTACCTAACAATGTCTGAGATGTCTTATTTAAGAAACTCTTCGAAGAGTGTCTCTCTCTCTCTCTCTCTCTCTCTGTTTTGCACTTTCTAATGGTGTGTCATCATGATGTCAGTCAGTCCGAAAAATTGAGGAGAAAAAAAGTTTGTTGAACGGAGAGCCTTGATTATTTCAAATGTGCGGATCCTGTGCTGTTTTATGTGACCGCGACTTTCTTCACACAGTCTCATGGGAGCGATGAGTGTTATAACACAGCCTTGTGCTGTTGAGTTTTGCCTCTGACTACAGGGAGAGGAGAATAGGCTTTGTTTGACTCGTTCAAACCTAYAGTCATGGGATCAAAGTAATGTACTGCTGTTGCRTATGACCCTAACCACCTCCACACACAGTCTCTTATAGGAGTGACGGGTCTCAGTGACCTGGAGAGGGAAAGACAGTCCAGTCATCATCACAGTGCTCACTCACTGGATAATATGACTGACACATTTATGGGGGATCTAAGGACAACACACACAACAATGCAGGAGCTTTTACAAGGTGATTTTCCTCGTTATTATACCATGTGTACCACCACCCTGAGACAAAATATATTTCCTGTGTTGCCTGTATAGTACTTTAGGCTATGTAGTATAGCGCCTGATCCTGCTCTAGTTACTCTCATGCAGTGTYTCCCCTATATACATTAAGCAGAGGTGCACCGCTTCCTAGTGGAAGACCTGCTCATGGCATGGCAGATACTGTAGCTCATGTGCCACAAAGGCCTGTGAAGGTCTGGGATTTGATACTCCCCACAATGGCTCTCTCTGGTTCCTGTGGTGATTTATACGTCCCGCTCCACCCTACCATAAAGGCTGAAATATATGTGGGAACAACTGTCTTGTCATATAGTATGTCCTGTCCTGCAACATTTACCTCCCACCATTGATATAAACTCAGCAAAAAAGAAACTTCCCTTTTTCAGGACCCTGTCTTTCAAAGATAATTTGTAAAAATCCAAATAACTTCACAGATCTTCATTGTAAAGGGTTTAACACTGTTTCCCATGCTTGTTCAATGAACCATAAACAATTAATGAACATGCACCTGTGGAACGGTAGGCAATTAAGGTCACTGTTATGGAAACTTAGGACACTAAAGAGGCCTTTCTACTGACTCTGAAAAACACCAAAAGAAAGAAGCCAAGGGTCCCTGCTCATCTGCGTGAATGTGCCTTAGGCATGCTGCAAGGAGGCATGAGGAYTGCAGATGWGGCCAGGGCAATAAATTGCAATGTCCGTACTGTGAGACGCCTATGACAGCGCTACAGGGAGACAAGACAGACAGCTCATCGTCCTCGCAGTGGCAGACCACGTGTAACAACACCTGCACAGGATCGGTACATCTGAACATCACACCTGTGGGACAGGTACAGGTTGGCAACAACWACTGCCCGAGTTACACCAGGAATGCACAATCCCTCCATCAGTGCTCAGACTGTCCGCAATAGGCTGAGAGAGGCTGGACTGAGGGCTTGGAGGCCTGTTGTAAGGCAGGTCCTCACCAGACATCACCGGCAGCAACGTCACTTATGGGCACAAACCCACTGTTGCTGGACCTGACATTTACATTTACATTTAAGTCATTTAGCAGACGCTCTTATCCAGAGCGACTTACAAATTGGTGCATTCACCTTATGATATCCAGTGGAACAACCACTTTACAATAGTGCATCTAACTCTTTTAAGGGGGGGGGGTTAGAAGGATTTACTTTATCCATCTAGGTTTTCCTTAAGAGGTGGGGTTCAGGTGTCTCCGGAAGGCTGGTGATTGACCTTCCGCTGACCTGGCGTCGTGAGGGAGTTTGTTCCACATTGGGGTGCAGAGCAGCGAACAGTTTTGACTCGGGCTGAGCGGGGACTGTAACTCCTCAGAGGTAGGTGAGGCGAGCAGGCCAGAGGTGGTGAACGCAGTGCCCTTCGTTTGGGTGTAGGGCCTGATCAGAAGCTGAGGTACGGAGGTGCCGTTCCCCTCACAGCTCGTAGGCAAGCACCATGGTCTTGTTGCGGCGAGCTTCAACTGGGAAAGCCAGTGGAGAGAGCGGAGAGCGGGGTGACGTGAGAGAACTTGGGAAGTTGAACACAAGACGGGCTGCGGCGTTCTGGATGAGTTGTAGGGGTTTAATGGCACAGGCAGGGAGCCCAGCCAACAGCGAGTTGCAGTAATCCAGACGGGAGATGACAAGTGCCTGGATTAGGACCTGCGCCGCTTCCTGCGTGAGGCAGGGTCGTACATGCCTGGCAAAAAGTGCTCTTCACTGACGAGTCGTGGTTTTGTCTCACCAGGCGTAATGGTCGGCTTCGCGTTTATCGTCGAAGGAATGAGCGTTACACCGAGGCCTGTACTCTGGAGCGGGAGCGAGGTGGAAGGTCCGTCATGGTCTGAGGCGGTGTGTCACAGCATCATCGGACATGGCTTGTTATCATTGCAGGCAATCTCAACGCTGTGTGTTACAGGGAAGACATCCTCCTCCCTCCTGACATGACCCTCCAGCATGACAACGCCACCAGCCATACTGCTCGTTCTGTGCGTGATTTCCTGCAAGACAGGAATGTCAGTGTTCTGCCATGGCCAGCGAAGAGCCCGGATCTCAATCCCATTGAGAACGTCTGGGACCTGTTAGATTGGAGGGTGAGGGCTAGGGCCATTCCCCCCAGAAATGTCCGGGAACTTGCAGGTGCTTTGGTGGAAGAGTGGGGTAGCATCTCACAGCAAGAACTGGCAAATCTGGTGCAGTCTATGAGGAGGAGATGCACTGCAGTACTTAATGCACCTGGTGGCCACACCAGATACCGACTGTTAATTTTGATTTTGACCCCTTTCTTTGTTCAGGGACACATTATTTGATTTCTGTTAGTCACATGTCTGTGGAACTTGTTCAGTTTATGTCTCAGTTGTTGAATCTTATGTTCATACAAGTATTTCCACATGTTAAGTTTGCTGAAAATAAACACAGTTGACAGTGAGAGGACGTTTCTTTTTTTGCTGAGTTTATTGCTTTCTGACTACTGAACGGACTACTTTCCACRGTAGCAGAAAGGGCTAAACCTGCAACTTCTGGTTGAGTTGGAAGTTGGAGCTGTCACTTGACCTGCTGGTCTGTAATGCCTCAGACACAGTTACTGCTACTGACTTTTGACCTAGTAAACAAGCAAACAGAACAGAAGATATGAGTGTGATAGATAGTTTCATGGCACTAGGACCTTTATTTTTTTACTGTAATAATAATTCATTTTTGTTATTATTTTTGTTATTATAGTGTTTCCCTCTTCATAGAATGAATGGTTTTGTATAATCCCACAGAACACAAATCTCGTAAATTGTTCCTGTGACGGTATGTGTCCACTGATAGCACTTTAGTGTGTGTGAACGAGACAATGAACCCTAGCCCAGCTGCCCTTGTATGGGTTCCTAAACAGCGGTTCTGTGATTCCAGAAGTCCAGAATTACTCCAAAGGGCTGTGTACCAAGTGGCACACTATTCCTTATATAGTGCACTACTTTTGACCAGAGCTCTAAGCACTGTAAGAAGATGTACTGTACTGGATGGCTGTCGTTTTGCAAGCTCTATTTTGTCATTTATTTGTACTTTATGTTCTATAAATGTATCCACTATCATTCCTTACAACYRACAAGATCTTTTGAACATCAGATCTGTAGTTACTTACCTTAATTCCGGCTTCAACTTCGACTCATCCCTGGGTTCTTTCTGTAATTCCGACCCAATTTTCAGGCTACCCAAGATAAAACGCCTGCGTTAGTGGCAAGAGAGGGGGTATGCTGGCGAGATTAAGGTGAAGGGAGAACCAGCCACCTCTTCTCCATTCTACTGGCCAATATACAGTCACTTGATAATAAGATAGATGACCTCCGATCGTGGGTTTGCTACCAACGGGACTCTCAACTGCAATATTCTCAGCTTTTTTGAGACATTGCTCACGGACAAGATACCCCCCCCATGGCTGTCCAGCTGTCTCATCAACAACAACTGGTGTGCTGACTCGAGTGCGGTGGAAGTATCAACTCATTGATCACTATCTTGGAATACCTGATGGTCAAATGCCAAACTTTTTACCCMCCGAGGGAGTTTTCAGCTGTTATCGTGATTGTTGTATACATTCCACCTCAGGACAAGAGAAATAACAAGCTGGCACTTAACGAACTGTACGAGGCTATAACCGAGCAGGACRACTTACATCCACAGGCTGCTTTTCTGGTTGCCGACAATTAAAATAAAATATATATATTCTGCGCCATTTACACTAGATGCCCAACTTCCATCAAACCGTCTCCTCGCCACTAGGGGCGATAAAGTCCTAGACCACTGTTATTCTACCCACATACAAGGCCCTCCCTCGTCCATCATTYATTAAGTCGGATCATGACTCCATACTCYTGCTTCCTGTTTACCAGCAGAAACTCAAACAGGAATTACCCGTGACTCGCTCCATTGAGAAATTATCTCCAGAATCAGAGATTATGCTACAGGACTGCTTTGCCAGCGTTGATTGGAATATGTATTCGGGACTCCACCGATAACATTGAAAAGCTAGCTATCCACCTCTGTCACCGGCTTCATAAGGAAATACATCGGCAACATTGTCCCCACAGTTGAGGTTTTGTGCTTCCCTAATCAAAAACCCTGGATTAACACTGAGGTTTGCGCTAAACTAAAATATAGCCCTGTGTGCGGTAGCCCTATTGCAGACAACCTGAGGCTATTGGCGAGGGCAGGACATTGCTAATCTCCGACAGCCGGAGGCTATGGCTGAGGAGAACATTAGCCTATCCCAGACAGCCCTGAGCTATGCTGATGGAAGAAAACTATACACATTCTCGCCAGTTAGGTTGCGGGATGGTAGGTCTGAGAGATGCGCAGCTCAATGACAGATCGATTTCGGTCGATTTTTTTGTAGGACACACAACTCGGATAGGACACACCACACGCTTCCTCCAACAGGCAGGAACATTGCTATCCCAGACAGCCCGGAGGCTATGGCTGAGGGCAGGAACATTGCCTATCCCAGACAGCCTGAGGCTATGGCTGCAGGCAACATTGCTATCCTAGACAGCCGAGCTAGGCTGAGGCAGGAACATTCCTATCCCAGACAGCCCTGAGGCTATGGCTGAGGGCAGGAACATTACCTATCCCAGACCGCCTGAGGCTATGGCTGAGGGCAGGAACATTACCTATCCCAGACAGCCCTGAGCTATGGCTGAGGGCAGAATATTGCAAGAAGTCCCGCTACGACCTCTCAGAGTCATCAAATGAGCAAAATGACAATATAGGAATTAGGTGGAATCATACTACCGGCCTGCTGCCCGCCACTGTGGCAGGGGCTAAGTCCATTACGGATTATAATGGAAGACCCAGCCTTCATCGCCCAACGATACCTCTACACCAGACAAACTTAATGCATTTTATGCACACGTTGACAATCAAAATCTTGTGCTAGGTGTGAGGGCCACCACCGACCCAAAAGATTGGGTGATCTTGCTCTCCGAGGCCGACGTGAGTAAAGTCTTAAATGGTATTCCAGGGCGTGTTCTCAGAGCATGCTCAGAACAGCTGACTTGAAGGTGTTTGAAAAGGTTTGGCATGGGCCCTCATATCCTCAATGTTCTACAGCTGTACCAGGACTGGCTGCATCACTGCTTTGTATGGCAATAGCACCGCCCTTGTTCGCATGGCACTACAGAGGGTAATGCGGAAAGCCCAGTACATCACTGTGGCTGAGCTTCACAGATGTCTCAACTTTTGAGGGAGCATGCAATTAGCATGCTGACTGCAGGAATGACCGCCAGAACAGTTGCCAGAGAATTTAATGTACATTTTTTTTTACCATAAGCCGCCTCCAACATAGTTTTAGTGAATTTGGCAGTACATCCAACCAGCCTCACAACCGCGGACCATGCCAGCCCAGGACCTCCACATCTGGCTTCTTCACCTGCGGGATCATCTGGGACCAGCTACCCAGACAGCTGTTGAAGCTGAGTATTTCTGTCTGTAATAAAGCACTTTTGCGGGGAAAAATAAAGTTSTTGTTGGCTGGGCCTGGCTCCCAAGTGGGTGGGCCTATGGCTGCGCCCCTGCCCAGTCATGTGAATTCCATAGACTAGGGCCTAATTTATTTATTTMAATTGACTGATTTCCTTATATGAACTGTAACTCAGTAAAAAAWRTTMATGTTGTGTTTTATGTTTTCGTTCTGTATATCTAATATAATGGCTATAAGGACTGAGTTTACTTTTGTATATTATTCTTATTTTTGCACTGTCTCTATGCGCACTGACAGGGCCCTACACACTAATACTCCAACACACATACAAACACAACACACATACTCACTCCATAGTTTGCTCACATACATTCATACTGACTCTACACACCCACTCGCATACAATCATCATATACSCTGCTGCTACTCTGTTTATCTTATATCCTGTACATACACTACATGACCAAAAGTATGTGGACACCTGCTCGTCAAACATCTCATTCCAAAATCATGKGCAAGAATATGGAGTTGGTCCCCGCTTTACTGCTATATCAGCCTCCACTCTTCTAGGAAKGATTTCCACTAGATGTTGGAACATTGCTGTGGGGACTTGCTTCCAATCAGCCATGTGCATTAGTAAGGTCGGGCGCTGATGTTGGGTGATTAGGCCAGGCTCGCTGTCGACGTTTGATGGTGTTGCGGTCAGGGCTCTGTGCAGGCCAGTCAAGTTCTTCTACACCGATCTTGACAAACCATTTCTATAGGGACCTCGCTTTGTGCACGAGGGCATTGTCATGCTGAAACAGGAAAGGGCCTTCCCCATACTGTTGCCACAAAGTTGGATGCACAGAATCATCTAGAATGTCATTGTATGCTGTAGCGTTAATATTTCCCTTCACTGGAACTAATGGGCCTAGCCCGAACCATGAAAAACGTCCCAGACCATTATTCCTCCTCCACCAAACTTTACAGTTTACACTGTGCATTGGGGCAGGTAGCGATCTCCTGGCATCCACCAAAATGTCAGACTGCCAGATGGTGTAGCTTGATTCATCACTCCAGAGAACGTGTTTCCACCTCTCCAGCGTCCAATGGCGGCAAGCTTTAAACCACTCCAGTCGACATTGCGCATGGTGGTCTTAGGCTTGTGTGTGGCTGCTCGGCCATGGAAACCCTTTTCATGACGCTCCCGATGAACAGTTCTTGTGCTGACGTTACTTCCCGAGGCAGTTTGGAACTTGGTAGKGAGTGTTGCAACCGAGAACAGATGATTTTTACGCGCTACGTGCTTCAGCAAACGGCGGTCCCRTTCTGTGAGCTTGTCTCGCCTACCACTTCGCGGCTGAGCCGTTGTTTCTCCTAGACGTTTCCACTTCACAATAACAGCACTTACAGTTGATTGGGGCAGCTCTAGCAGGGCATAAATTTGACGAACTGACTTGTTGGAAAGGTGGCATCCTATGATGTTGCCACGTTGAAAGTCACTGAGCTCTTCAGTAAGGCTGTCAATAATGGGTGTGGCTGAAATAGCCAAATCCACTAATTTGAAGGCGTGTCCACATACTTTTGGTGATGTAGTGTATCTACCTCTATCACTCCAGTATCCCTGCATATAGTAAATATGGTACTGGAACTGACCCTGTATATAGTATGCTTGCTTACTTGATCATGTTCTTCTTATTTTTATATCTTGTTTTTGTTCTACCCTGTTATTTTTAGTACTACGTTGATATTGATTAATGCATTGTTGAGTTTAGAGCTGCAATAGGGTGTCATTTGGTGCGTATTCCCTCACGACTCTCCCATGATCTGTCATAAGGTGAGATGACCACAATGCTCCACCTCACATGAGATAGGCCCTCTACATTGGTTTATATTTACATACTGTACTAAGATAAGCCATAACTCCATGAACTATAAGCCTATCGCCATACAGACAAATGACAATAAGGCTTGAAGGAGCTTTCTAAATRACCCATGTTTATTTTCGGAAATGTATACATTATTTTCAATTGCATTGTGACTTGTCAGTTTCAAACCATTTTATTCATGATCCTCTGTGTGTTTTCCGTGGCACCAAAAACAAGAGTTCCCCCTTCAATGGGCACTCTGAGTCTGTTGGTTGGAAACCAAACTGTCCAGCAGACTGACTGTTCAGTCAAACTAGGAAATTACTTCTCCTGTGAGGAATTACAACAAACTTTTGCTTTTATTTTCCACTGTGTGGGATCTCTCACTCTCAAGGCAGGCTGAAATATGCTACTAGTCAAACTCTTGTTTGTCTACTACAGACCCTAAAAAGGAGAGAAACATCCTGGTAATGTGTCATTGAAGGGGGAACTTTTTCTGGGAAATGAATCGGTTGTCTTCGGTTGTGACACAGAATCAGAGTTGTCAAGGAAAACAAATCTGATTGTACAAGATTATGCAGACTCATGCCTGGCTATTTGGGATTGAGTTCATGGTATTACAGTCAAATAACATCCCTATGCATTGGAACTGCTCCGGGGTGAGGTTTCCCCTATGTAGTAAAGATCTAGGATCAGCTTCTCCTCCCCCAATCCCAACCTTCACCAGTTGGCGTTTTTCATTTAACTTACCCAGGATCAGTGTTTTAGGGTATCTTCACCCTACACCCATTGAAACCATACTTGTCCAGTTTCTTTACTTCATTGATTGAGCAATATTACTTTAACACTTCACCACGACTTTGACATAGTTCCATTCATCATTGAACTGATCTAATCTGTATTCGAGGACATCCCAATTACCCTGCCCAGTGCCTATAGAATTKAGTTACTCTCTCTGCTTCAATATGAGCCCAGGATTGCTCTCTGAACAGTCAAGCTTGTGTATGAGGCGTGACTGTTGTGTATGAGGTGTGACTGTTGTGCATTCCAAGTGGCATCCGATTCTCTATATAGTGCACTACTTTAAAAGTGGTGCGCTATGTAGTGAATAGGGTGCCATTTGGGATGCTGCCGGCCTGCAGAAGCTCTGTCTGGCCAACTGCATATCTGTCATAGTCGACTCCCTGCCTCAGCAATCTGAAAGCGGCTTGGTGCTGCTGTTCTCACGCTGTCAGCCTTAGACAGCAATACTGCAGCATTGTCTCTGAATGCTCAGAATCAGCACTTCCTTCCTCTCTTAGCTTTACATGTGGTGCTTTTAAATGACACCGTCGTCATCATTTTCATCTTCTCCTTCCTCATCATTCCTAGACAGCCACAGATATCAAAGCTCTATAATAAGAGGATTACATGTTGAGGGATTGTTTTGGAGAAGAAGTGTGAATGCTGTTTTGTATCTGTTATGTGTGTGTGTGTGTGTGTGGACTGTTGATAGAACTGCAGATGTCAGGGAGCCATCATTGTTTGGACTGTTCTGTAACAGTGTCTGGTTTGTCTTGAACAGATATAGGGAGTGTACAGGGACATGACTATAGAGCTTGGCCTGGATAGCTGCATAAAACACTACTTAACAAAAGGGATGTGCTGTGTGTATGTGTTAGTGTATTAGTAGAATAGCAGCATCATACAACAGACACTAAAGTATTCTGTCAAACGTGTCAGTTGGGTTACAGTCTATTGCTTTACTGAAAGTCTGTAATCATTTCACACTTTTTAGACTAACCAGGAATGAGACATGACATGTTGCATCTACCCCACTGTATCTCTGATCAGACAGGAATCTGAACTGATCAATGTTATTCTCTTTCATTCCAGGTTCATTATCCAGAYGTGGAGAGGGTGGAATGGCTCAACAAGGTACTGAACATCTTCACTGCAGTGTCCCACAGTATACTGACCAGACCTGGATTCAAATTCTATTGGAGATCTTTCAAATACTTTGAGTGTTTGCTCTAGCCTGCCTACCAGATGGGTGGGTTTTGCAGTTTTGGGACTATCCTATTGGTCTTTCAACCCAGGCAGGCTCAAACAAGAACAGATAAAGTATTTGAAATTATTTAAATAATTTTTGAACCCAGGTCTGATACCAACTTCCCCAGCTGCAACACTTCCCCAGCTGCAGCACTTCCCCAGCTGCAGCACTTCCCCAGCTGCAGCACTTCCCCAGCTGCAGGCGGGCAGGGCTGGGAGGCGGGCAGGCAGGCGAGCAGGCTGGCGAGCACTTAGGGCTGGGAAGCGAGCAGGCAGGCAAGGCTGGGAGGGGGGTGGGCAGGGCTGGGAGGCGGGCAGGCAGGCAGGGCCGGGAGGCGGGCAGGCAGGCAGGGCCGGGAGGCGGGCAGGCAGGCAAGGCTGGGAGGGGGGCAGGCAAGGCTGGGAGGGGGGTGGGCAGGGCTGGCAGGCGGGCAGGCAGGGCTGGGAGGCGGGCAGGCAGCAGCCTGATATAAATCGTCCCGCATCTGGAGCTCTGCTAACCCAGCTCTGGTACCAGCCTCCTTGGAGACCCTTCTCATTTCCGGAACTCACTGGAGAGGGAGTTGTTACTGTAAAAAACAGATGTCTAGGGATTTAGTCCATGTTTCTAAGACACAGTAGATAATAAAAAGAGCAACATTTGTTTGCTTGACCTCTATTGGTTATGCAACAGTGTTAGAAGCTATTGTTTTTATGGTAGACTCAAATGTGGTAAGGAGCTCATGCATCATTAAAACAAAGACGAGCCAATAAACTGTAGCAGGGCCACACCCAAACAAAGAAAATGCGGCAGTTGAGATAATGGTAGGCAAATATGAGGCCATTTCCTACCTGTTAGCTATGACGCAGTAATGCTCCTAATTTTCCTTTTGAGGATTAAAGTATTTATCTTCAATTGAACAGTTTAATATTTAGTCCTATTAAATAAAACCATACAGAGAACAGGGCCGTTACCTGTGTGGTGTGTCGGACAGACATTGAGCTTTGAGAATATGACCCGTCTAACCCCGAGTCTTCCTCGTTGTGTCCCTCCCCAGACAGTGAAACAGATGTGGCCGTACATCTGTCAGTTTGTTGACAAGCTGTTCAGAGAGACCATCGAGCCGGCTGTGAAGGGGGCTAAYGCTCACCTCAGCTCCTTCTGCTTCACCAAGATYGACATGGGGGACAAGGTGAGACTGAGGCATTTGAAGAGGCATGCATGTTTCCAGTGATGAGTTCTGTGGTCAATGTTACTGTTGGTTAGGTTCCCACTGTTATGGCAAGCAGTATGGAAAGCGTTCTATATCCTGTTATATGGGTGTTTAGTCTGTATAATATAGTTAATAGGTGTTTACAGTCATTAGCCATATATCAACAATGTCCAGTTATGTTTCCTGCATGTACATTTTCAAATTTGTTAACATTGTCAGGGAATTTATGAACATCACCCTGCTTGACGTGTGATTGGACGAGCGCCGTTAGGAAGTTTTCCCTTGTTTGAGCACACAGAGGCACTTGTCAACCAGTGGGTCCTGCTTTGTCATCCTATCATCTCCCCTCTCTCTCTCTCTCTCTCTCTCTCTCTCTCTCTCTCTCTCTCTCTCTCTCTCTTTCTTTCTGCAGCCACTAAGGGTGAACGGGGTCAAAGTGTACACTGAGAATGTGGACAAACGACAGATTATCATGGACCTGGACATTAGGTATAGTCACATGCACTGTGGTTCAATTTGAAGAGATTTCTGACTTCATGTAATTGTGTATCATAACACATTGGTTTTGTTTATCTTTTCAGCTTTATTGGAAATACAGAGATTGATGTTGACATCAAGAAATACTACTGCAGAGCTGGTATAAAAAGTATACAGGTAGTCATGATTTTAATATCGT
This sequence comes from Salvelinus sp. IW2-2015, assembly GCF_002910315.2. Lineage (NCBI taxonomy): Eukaryota > Metazoa > Chordata > Actinopteri > Salmoniformes > Salmonidae > Salvelinus > Salvelinus sp. IW2-2015. The sequence continues at coordinate 17,490,583 of NC_036871.1, forward strand.
ACACATGCATACACTACATACAAATGTTGTGACTTTCTCCCGCTATTGAAGAGTTTATATACCAGACCTGCGTTTGGAGAGGATCTGTCTGGTGCATTAGACTAACCATTAGCCACCGCCATATTTGGCTATGCATTATGTAAACTGCAGTTTTTTTTTCTCCTCACAATATGTTGACACATATATAGATAAGGATAAAAGGGGATTATACAATATTGGCAGAGGTTGCCCTTACAAACCACCAGCATATTTGCTGTTCAGAGATCAGAGCGAGCCAGTTATATTCAGAGTAGCCTACAGTAAAGATTGCAAACCCGTTGTCTATGGCTAGATTAAAGACTGTAGTCTCAGGTGGTCTATGCGTCCACTCTGATAGGCTGTTTAGGTATCAGTCCAGATTTCAGACGGTTTTGTTGGCTCCTAATAGGTGGCTGGCTTTTCACTGTAATCATCTGTGAACGTGAGAATAAGACCACATAGAGTATGGTTATCGAAAATGTCCTCTTTAATTAGAGTGATCCCTGATTTAAATATAAAGGTCAAATATTTCCATTGCATGTWAATGGATGACTTTGTGTTTAATTGCAACCACATTTGGAGCTCTRGACATTGTCAACATTTCTGATGAGTCATTTCAGTCATGATGGATACTAATGGAATCAGTGTAAAGCTGGTCAGACTTTTCCTTGAAAAGGAAGTGATATTTTAACAACAAGGCCCATTAACTATACAGACARTGATATTGAAGCTGTGGATAATAAGAATGTTTATCATACCACTGTYACATATGTTGTAAGACTGATACCCCATGCTCTGCTTCTGAAAAGCCACTGATTTGGCCTGTTTTCTGCAGCTTCAAGGTGTCTTGAGGGTCGTCATGGAGCCCTTGCTCGGAGACATGCCATTGATCGGAGCCCTAGCTGTCTTTTTCCTGAAGAAGCCTGTAAGTATTGGCAGCCATTTTGACTAATTCTACAACTCTTGTAGTGGTTTTAAACCTCTGAGGAGGGAGTGGTCTGCAGACAACTGGATGTGAAGCACATTTTGTTGAGCTCCAGTTTCAGAAAGCCCAAGTCTAGTCTAGGCTGCATCCCAAGTGAATACCAATTCCCTATATAGTGCACAACTTTTGATGGGCTCTGGTCAAAGTAGTGCACTATATAGGGAATAGGGTGCCATTTGGGACGCAGTCTTAGTCCATCCCCTGCTCCTTGACTGCTGTCTTCATGTGTGTCAGCATCTGTTATAGATTGAGGGTTTGATAGGGGATCCCTGAGGAGAATGAGACATGCCATCAGAAGGACAAGAAGTGCACTGGAACTACTTCCTTTTGGATTTATTTTCTTCAGTCATCACAACTGAAGAGATAATAGGTACAATAGCTTGGATATATTTCCTAGCTAGTCAATAATACTCTTGRCCTTATTTTAACCAGACTCAGTTTCAGGTGATGTTGATTACCAGTAGTCACTCGCCATTTGTCTCTGTGACGATACATATTCTAATTTTAGTGGTGTGAYGTTATGGGACTGAAATGGCATTGCTGTGTTTTTCTGTAAGATATGGGTCTTATCGCCTCTGTGTCGGGGTGGGGAGAGCAAATGAGCTTTATTTTAAGTCTCCTCTGTGCTGTTATGCAGTCGAGGCTGCGTCTTTCTCATTGGGTAGGATTTCTGCTTACTCCTCATATTGATTTTCCTCTAAGACGAACTATGCTGCTTATCGCCTGTTATTACGCATTAAAGGTCTATGGTAAATCAGCTGGACATCCAATCTATACCATCTCATACAACAACCCTCCCCTCTTGGCCTAAGACMTATTAACCCCTAAAGCAACTATAACCAGTTAGTGTTGGACCAGTGCTGTGAGCAGATCGTTCCAGGGCTGCTGAGATGAATAATTTCTCGCCAGTTAAGCTCGATAATCGTCACACAGAACCAACCTTTACAGTCCAGTCCTGATTACAATAGCATGCCGCATGTATTTTCCTAGCCAGTCTATAACTAYGCTCATTGTAAAACGTAATCCTAACCACTTTTAGTATCAGTTGTGATGCAATGATACAGCGTTAATAAAATAGAGTTAGTAGAGACATTGCAGCAGAGACGAGGAGCTGTCATTAGCCCTACAAACACAGACCACAGAGATGGGCCAGAGGGCTGACACAGATCCCCAGTACAGTATCTGACAGTGCTATTTTCCCCCTGATATGGTCCGAGGCATTGGTCTAAGTCCTGGGATGAAGACTGGGCTGTAGTGAAGTCCTTAAGAGCGACAAACAGCCGTCTGTCTAAGCCTTATTTTAACCTCTGGAGCTCTGCTATTTCTCTTGAGCTGGACTCTTTTTAGCCTGGTCCCACATCTGTCTCTTCTGTTTTGACAGATCTGGGACCAGGCTAGACTGCTATAGAGCCCATGGGCCCTGTACACGTTCACCTCTGACCTGTAGTGCAGTCATAGAGACTTTTTAAAAGAATGAGTGAAAGGTCTACCCCTCTAACCAGTCTATAATTTCTATTGGATTTACCGCCCCTTGAAGAAGGCATTGGAAATGTGAGTGGCGTTGCTGTGTAGTGTAGCCACTGTGTGTTTGAATGTAGAGCGGAGTGGAGCAGTGCAGCCAGCCAGGATAAAAGGCCTCACCAGGACTGTTTGATGTTGCAGTATTCTCATGCCATGCGGTCATAACCAAAGAGGAAACCACTTTTTCTTTCTACTGACTAACAGAGGGCATTTGTTTAACCCAATGTCATTACATTGAGATCCTTATCATGTGCTCTTCATCTGTAAACAGCACCTATTGTTGTTGTTTAAAAAAAAATGAACCTTGGAAAATCAATGCATTTTACTGATAGGTTGCTKTCTAGAGTCATGWCTTAGTTAGCAGGGCTATGACGATAGCAGCATCACTTTTTTTYATGGCAAAAATGAAAACACGAAGCAGACAAACTCTTTGGTCCTTTAAAAACCWGTTGTATATGAAATATTGTGTCCTATTGCTTGGAAAATAAATATCACTCTAGATTACAACATAATGATGTTTGTTTCCAACATTAGGGCGGTTTTCCTAAATAAGTTCAATCCACTTTGTGAAGGCTAAGTGGGTGCATGCCGCCCGCCATCCTGCCTCGCCAGATAAAAGCCAGACAGCGGTTCGGACTGCTCTGCAGCCTGCCTGCCAGTCAACCAGTCGCTGCTCTTTATGGGTGCATCCAAATGGCACTCTATTCCCTATGTAGTGCACTACTTTTGACCAGGGCACATAGTACACTACTTATGATCAGAGTCCTTTGTAGGGATTGGGGAACAGGGTTTAATTTGGGATGCAGCTATATCTTCTTTATATCCCCACTGCAGTCAGAACGTTGGAGCAGGCTGTGAAACGTATCTGTGTCAACATCAGGAGAGACAGGAAAATCATCATAAACGCCCTGCCCAGGCCTTAGACAAGTGCTGAAAGCGTCATCATCACCTGACACCTGACACTGTTCCTTCTTGTGTCCTGTAATCTGTTATGCATTTTGGGTAAGGCATCACGTGCCACTCCTTGCCTGACAATATATTAAAATCCAGGTGAGAATTGGGTTAGGTGAGMAATGTGCTCATTCTGTTGCCAGAATTCAGAAGTTCCTAATTTTGCTGGAAGGCGTTATGGTTGAATAAGAAAAATGAAGGAACACTGTCATGATCACACAAGAGCACAGCATGTTGTTTACCTTGTAGGCCTTTAGGTCATTAGAGCTGTTCGTTATGGGAAAGAATGCTGCTGTGTTGTGGTCAGAATCCTGTCAAAGCTTTGTGCCTGCAGCACTTTACTTGTTAGGATGTGGGAGAATAGATGTCATTTTACCTGTTTTAAAATGTCACCTCTGGTCTCTTTTGATAATCGACCAAACATAAATGATTGACAAGCTTGAATTTAGCCTGAAATGTTCCGTAGACAAAACATTTAGACAGTAGAGTTTTAAGCTGCACTGTAACAGCTTTATGCTTTGCACTAATGTCTGCTTACTGTATGTACGCTACAAGTCAAATCCTCGTCTTAAATCACCCAGATGTTGACTTTCTGAGCTGCTTAATAGCATGTTTCTCAGCTTTGCAGACATTGTTAAATGAGCAGTTTAACTGTGAACAAAGTCACCTTGCTCCCGGTCCTCCACCTTCACACACTGTTCCCACAGTTCAGAGACATGGCACCTTATTCCTTATAGTGCACTAATATGGGCTCTGGTCTACAGTAGTGCACTATATAGGGAATAAGGTGCCATTTGGGACACAAGCATGCTTTCTTAGTGGATGACTTCTGGCACATGAGACATGACATGACTCTCTTAGGGGATGACCACTGGCACATGAGACATGACATATCACCCCATGTTTGGTTGACTTTATTTGGTAACCATGACAACCGGTAGACTAATGCCAGTCCTTTTATGGTAAGAATTGTGCTAATGTGGTAGGAAACTACTTAGAGAAAATGATAATGCCAGGATTCGGGCAGAGGCTTGATTCGTATCTACAATTGATTTAGGCCTACCCTTCTCCTTATTTCAAATACTGTTTCAGTCAATGTTTTTAGAAACCCTTGAACYGTAAGTGTCTGAAAATAAAGTGAATTTGATGGGAGAGGTAATGTGCCTAGACTGCTTTGCTGTCATCTGAGTTTTCTTAATGGCATGTATGACTCATAAACTGAGAGGAGCCTCCATAGAGCATTCTCTGTTGCTTTTGAGGAGTGGCATACAGGCAGTGTTCTATGATTCAGTGGGCAGAACTTCTGGCTTGGGCACTGGAACAGAGAAAGACATGGCTTGCATCCCAAATGGCACCCTATTACACATGTAGTGCACAAAAGTAATGCACTATATAGGAAATAGGGTGGAATTTGGTATGCACCCGTGGCTATTTCACCATACCGGTCAGACTAACCCAGTAACATAGCTAGCCAGGTCACAAGGCTATGTTCCCCTAGAGACTGTCACAACACATCATTCTCAGAAAGTTTGATTCCTTCATCTACGACCCTGGAACACTGTCWAGGCCTACTAAATGTTTGTCGTTGTTCTAAGTCGTTTTGCAGTCGTGCAGTATTGTGATGCTACAGTGCACCGTTGCTGCACACATTCTGGCATTGTCCTGAAAACTTTGTATTTGTTTGGAATCCAATACACACTAAGGATGTGTCCCAAATGGAACTTTATTCCCTGGTCAAAAGCCCTGGTTAAAAGTAGTGCAAAGTACTGCATGGGGAATAGGGTGCCCAATCCGGTCTCATAGCAAAAAATCTTTGCTACTCCATTTAGTATGATATGTTACTTTTCGTTAGGCCTACCATTGTAATAGCGGTCGTACAATATAATACAAATTGTAGGACGTATAGTATCCTACGTCTTGGTCGCATTTGACCGGTTTAGTATGATATACTGTATTACGTTAGACTACTTTAGTATGATATGCTACGTTCAACTGTTTGAGTATGATATGCTGCGTTTGGTTAGGGGTTAGGGTTAGGAGTAAGGTTGAAGGGTTAAGGTTAGGGTTTGGGGAAGGGTTAGCTAACATGCTAAGTAGCTAAAAATATAGTAGGTGCTACTTAGCTGAAATGCTGAAGTTGTCTGTGATGAGATTCGGCACGGATTTTAGTAAAATATAATACGTTTGGCTCTCTGAGACCAGGCTGGGGTGCCATTTGACATACAGACTATGCTTGCCACATACTGTACAGCCTACGGTCCTCACTTCCATAAAACCAGTACAGAACAAACAGTTACTGTAGATACGGTAWAGTTTGCCCTGTAGTAAGAATCTTGTAAGCATTCAATCTGTCTCCCTATACGGTGTTTCAATCTTTTCGACAGTGCTCATTTTCCTCAAGACATTGCTTTCCGCTCTAGATACCGCTTTTAAAGTTAATGTCCGTGTTCACTGTTCAGGTCAAAGTAATAACCATTTAGCAGATACTGTAGCAGTCATTTGTAGCTGTCTTCAAAGATATGACATGATGAAAGTGGATAACATCTTTAATTGTAAAGTATCAATTATTGCCTTGCTCTGGAAATGTCAGTTAGAACCAGTTCAAATGAATGTCTTTTGGCTAGTTTTTTTATGCTGCTGTGAATGAGTGCGCTGCTGTGTTTTACTAGGAAACGGTACTCCTCATGGACAAGCTTTTATTAGCTGTTGAGCAGCTTCCAATTTGCTGCTTTTTAGCCATTGGAAATTCCTCTTCTGCTGATAATATCTCAGTCGCTGAGATAGATTCACTGTTTGTCAACTCTCTCTATAGACTTCTTATTAAAACAGAACTCTCATTGATCTTAAATACAAATTGGTCATTATTTTCTTYGATTTTTTTGCAAGTGTTTATGCTTAGTTAAACTCTTAGAAAACAACTTGAACTATTGATATTATACTAATTGTGTCTGTCGTCATTTTCTACTCATTTTATTGCAATRAGTAGCTAAATGAGGATATTAGCTAGATGAGAACGCTTGATTAAAACGTAAAGCTGTTTGCGCTTCAGTGGCCTTATTATTCAGTGTTTAGTTAACTAGGGTTGGCAGGAAACACACAAAGCTAAAGCCTACCCACAATATGCATGTCCTCTGTGCATTAGTGTACAGAAATAGCTAGTCGTATTGTTTACCAGTGCAATGGAGCAGGCTGATGCCCTCCTAGTGAGAATGCTCTCCGTAAGCTTAGAAGACAAGGAGCTGTTTTTTGCTTGACTTCCTAAATGAGGTGAGTTTAAATGAAATGACTGTGTTTGTGGTGCACACAGTAGTAGTTCCACTCTGTTTGGGCTCATCACGCCCTAGAGTTCCTCAGAGTTCTGCTTCGTTTTTTTTCTCTGTTACTCAAAGGCATGTTTTCTTTTTCCTTTTAGTTTCTGGACATAAACTGGACAGGCCTCACAAATATGCTGGACATTCCAGGCTTGAAGTAAGTGACAACTGCACGACTGCAAACCCTGCTTCTTATWACTGTTGTGGTGTGGAACTGGCCTATAATATAAGTGTGCTTAGGGAAATCAAGTCTTAGTATTGGTCTATTCAGAGGGCATGGTCTACACTTACAGGATGTGCTTCTACACCTGCATTGCTTGCTGTTTGGGGTTTTAGGCTGGGTTTCTGTACAGCACTTTGAGATATCAGCTGATGTAAGAAGGGCTATATAAATACATTTGATTTGATATTAATTGTATCCTTGGTCCGCATCCCAAATGGCAACCTCTACAAGTCACTACGTACAGTGCCTTCAGAAAGTATTCACACCTTGACTTATTCCACATTTTGTTGTTAGTCTGAATTTAAAATGTTGTGTCACTGGAAATGAAAAGCTGAAATGTCTTGAGTCAATAAGTATTCAACCCTTTTGTTATGGCAAGCCTAAATACGTTTCAGGAGTAAAAATGTGCCTAACAAGTCGCATAAGTTGCATACGTGATTTTTGAATGACTACCTCATCTCTGTACCCCACACATACATACATMTAAGTTCCCTCAGTCGAGCAGTGAATTTCAAACACAGATTAAACTACAAAGACCAGGGAGGTTTTTCCAATGCMTCGCAAAGAAGGGCACCTATTTGTAGATTAGGTTAAAATAAAAAAAGATGACATTGAATATCCCTTTGAGCATGGTGAAGTTATTAATTACACTTTGGATGAAGTATCAATACACCCAGTCAGTACAAAGATACAGGCGTCCTTCCTAACTCAGTTTCCAAAGAGTAAGGAAACCGCTCAGGGATTTCAYCATGAGGCCAATGGTGACTTTAAACAGAGTTTAATGGCTGATATCGGAGAAAACTGAGGATGGATCAACAACATTGTAGTTACTCCACACTACTAAACTAAATGACAGAGTCAAAAGAAGGAAGCCTAAAGAGAATAAAACTATTCCAAAACATGCATTCTGTTTGCAACAAGGCGCTAAAGTAAAACTGCAAAAATGTGGCAAAGAAATKAMCTTTATGTCCTGAATACAGAGTTATGTTTGCGGAAAACACAACACATCACTGAGTATCACTCTTCATATTTTTAAGCATGGTAAGAGAAAGGTCATATCTAGTCAGTTGCACAAAATTTGTATTCCGCAKTTAACCAACCCTCTCTGAATCAGAGAGGTGTGGGGGGCTGCCTCAATCAACGTCCACGTCATCGATGCCCGGGGAGCAGTTGTTGGGAGGGTTTAACTGCCTTGCTCAAGGATAGAACGGCAGATTTTCCCATCTTACTGCCACAAGGATTCTAACAAGCAACCTTTCGGTTACTGTCCAAATGCTCTAAGCGCTAGGCTACCTGCCTCATCATGTTTTGGGTATGCTTGTCATCRCCAAGGACTATGGAGTTTTTTAGGATAAAAAGAAATAGAATAGAGCTAAGCACAGGCTAAATTCTARAGGGAAACCTGGTTCAGTCTGCTTTCCAACAGACAGTGGGAGACATTTACCTGTCAGTAGGACAATAAAAAACACAAGGCCAAAAATACTGCTCCCGAGTGGCGCAGTGGTCTAAGGCACTGCATCTCCGTGCAAGAGGCATCACTACAGTCCCTGGTTCGAATCCAGGCTGTATCACATCCGGCTATGATTGGGAGTCCCTTAGGTCGGCGCACTATTGGCCCAGCGTCGTCCGGGTTTGGCCGGAGTAGGCCACCATTGTAAATATGAATATGTTCTTAACTGACTTGCTTAGTTAAATAAAGGTTACATAATTTTTTTAAATACACTGGAGTTGCTTACCAAGACGACATTGAATGTTCCTGAGTAGCCTAGTTACAGTTTTGTACAAATATTGTACAATCCAGGTGTGCAAAGCTCTTAGGTTGTGTCTACACCTGACACATACATGTGACTTCTGCTATCARAATACGAAGATCACATTGAAAAGACGGGTCTAGATGCACAAAAGTTGCTTTGTGGTCTGATTGTGTTCAGATCTGGCTGACCATTTCAGGAGGTGGTCAGGGATGCATTGTGTGCAGATTTCTCCTCAGTTTGGACACAATCAGGCCACCGAACGCGCATACAGTGGGCGACGTCATCAGCACTCCTCCCACAAGTCTCCAGAAAACATGTGTTTTGGGACCGAGAGACACCTTTTCATTATARCGTTGGAGTAAATACATTCCTAGTATGTGGGGACCTGTTTGCTGGCCTCAAATGCTAGCCAGCTAGCTAATATTTAGAAAAACAATTTTTGGTTGTTATCATATTTTGCCTATTCCACCGTTTTGTGGAATGCATACTGGCATTTGAATATAGTGTGGGAACGAACACAATGTGGACATAAATGTAAATGTAGACGTGTTCGGAATACCATGATCAGAATACAAAAGCTGCATGAACTTTCAAGTCTAGACACACAGCCTTATATACTTACTTAGAAAGACTCACCTCTGTAGTCGCTGCCGAAGGTGATTCTAACATGTATTGACTCAGGGGTGTGAATACTTATGTAAATTAGATTTCTGTATTTCATTTTCAATAAACTTTCACAAAATTCTAAAAACAGGTTTMCACTTTGTCATTAYAGGGTATTGTGTGTAGATGGGTAGAAAAAAGTCCGGCTGTAACACAACAAAATGTGGAATAAGTGAAGGGATATGATACACAGCTTGTTATCAGTCCAAATAGGCTAATAGATTAGAGGCAACCATTTTTAATGAGTTCACCAGGGATGAAGGGAGGAGGGAAATGTATCTATCTTTCTGTATCATGTAGTTAATTGTGCCAGTGAAAGGCTAAAAGCTGATTCGGCTTAATAGGCTGTTTAGATTCAGCACTGGGCTGGCTCCTGTGCCAGGCATGAAAACAGCTCTGTTCCTCCTGTGACGACAACCAGGGATCCGTCTCAAATGACAGCCTATATCCTTATATATTGCACTACTTTTAACYGGGGCCTGGAATAGGGTAGMATTTGGGACACAAACAAGGCAAGACAAACAGACAGGAGGGAACATGAACATGAAGGCCTAATTGTTGTGGAGAGATGGCCAGGTGGAAGCTTTTAGGGGAGTGAGTGAGTGAGGGAGGGAGGGAGGGAGGGTGGGTGGTGCTGGTGAGGTAGCAATGTCAACACTCTCTCACCATTTTGAGGAAGTGTGTGTGTGTGGTAATAAACCATGGTAGGTATAAATGGCTAACATAGGCTGATCCACTCTTTAAGACCGAGCTGCAGTCTGTGGGAGATGTGGAGGGGGAATGGTCATCATGGCTCTCTCTGTGTGTGTTCCAAATGACACCCTATTCCCTATATACAGTGGAGCACTACTTTTGACCAGGACCCATAGAGAATAGGGTACCATTTGGGATGTAGCCCCTGTTGCTGTGTGTTAGAAGTAGTCGTACGCCACTGAGGTCACAGCGCCATGAGGTCATGCATTAGCAGCTCTAAGCAAGGCAGCCATGTGGTGGATGGTGTGCTACTAGAGGAAAAGTAGCTATCACATAAACTCCCCTCCAAATGTATTTGGASAGTGAAGCTAACATGTTTAATTGTGTGCAAGGGATATGGGACCAATTACTACACTTTTGTCCAAATACTTGTGACTTTTTTAAATGGTGGGACTAGATGCATGCATAAAGTGCTTTAATTTCTAAACGGTAAAACCGATATGTATGAACATACTCATTACCCTCAAATGAAACCTGTACTGTCACCTAAAATGAAACATTCTATCTCAAATCTAAAATGCTGGAGTATACAGTCGTGRCCAAAAGTTTGACACAAATTATTTTCAAAAAGTCTGCTGCCTCAGTTTGTATGATGGCAATTTGCATATACTCCAGAATGTTATGAAGAGTGATCAGATGAATTGCAATTAAGTGCAAAGTCCCTCTTTGCCATGCAAATTAACTGAATCCCCCAAAAAYATTTCCACTGCATTTCAGCCCTGCCACATAAGGACCAGCTGACATCATGTCAGTGATTCTCTTGTTCTAGAASAAAAAGAAACGCACACTTATTTAGGCGAGGTGCTGGCTAGCGGAGTAGTAAACTTGAAAATAAAGGAGAGCCGCACACTCTAGGAGCTCAGATGCAAAAATGTAATATCCAACGTTTCGACAGCCAAGCTGTCTTCATCAGGGTATAATCASAAACACTGCGGGATGACTYGTTTATATAGTGTCAAAAGACACACAGGTGTCTGTAATCATGGCCAAGAGTGGCCTAATATCATTGGTTAATTCTCAAATATTAAAATGGCATACAAAGAACAGCATACAAAAAACAAATGGATAGCATATGATCATAGATTCATTTTAGACTACACAAGCTTACAAACAATTACAATGGCAAAGTCACAATAATCACAAGAATAGCTTCAGATCAAAGTCTACGTTGAGGCGGAGGGGGCAAGGGTCTTTAAGTTAAAGATCCAGGCAGCCTCTCGTTTTAACAATAAATTATCATGGTCACCCCCTCTCCTAGGGAGGGTGACATGTTCGATGCCAATATAATGCAGAGACGAAATCGAGTGGCCTGCCTCCAAAAAGTGGGCCGCAACTGGGTAAGTCAAGTTTTTGCACCTAATGGTKCTACGATGCTCTGAGATACGTACTTATAATTCGCGCTTTGTTTTACCCACATAATTTTTACCACAAGGACAAGTTATAAGATAAATAACTGCCTTAGTGGAGCACATAATAACACTTTTGATTGGGATCGATTTCCCTGTTTGTGGGTRTTTGAAGGATCTACATTTATAAGTGCCATTGCATTGAGCACAGCCATTACACTTGTAATTTCCATCCAGTAGGGGCGCAMATAGASGTTGTTCMGGAATATCTTGGGGTGGTAAATCAGAGTGTACCAATTGGTCTCTGAGATTTCTGCCCTGCGAGAATACGACCAAGGGAAGGTCCRAAAACACATTACCGAGACTATCATCGGATTTTAGAATGTGCCAATGTTTGAACGATTCCCTTAATTTGTTCAGAGCGCTTTGAATAGCGGGTAGTTAACACAGGTGTGAGTGTTGAGGACAAGGCTGGAGATCACTCTGTCATGCTGATTGAGTTTGAATAACAGACTGGAAGCTTCAAAAGGAGGGTGGTGCTTGGAATCATTGTTCTTCCTCTGTCAACCACAGTTACCTGCAAGGAAACACGTGCCGTCATCATTGCTTTGCACAAAAAGGGCTTCACAGGCAAGGATATTGCTGCCAGTAAGATTGCACCTAAATCAACCATTTATCGGATCATCAAGAACTTCAAGGAGAGCGGTTCAATTGTTGTGAAGAAGGCTTCAGGGCGCCCAAGAAAGTCCAGCAAGCGCCAGGATCGTCTCCTAAAGTTGATTCAGCTGCGGGATTGGGGCACCACCAGTACAGAGCTTGCTCAGGAATGGAGGCAGGCAGGTTTGAGTGCATCTGCACGCACATTGAGGCAAAGACTTTTGGAGGTTGGCCTGGTGCAAGAAGGGCATCAATGAAGTCACTTCTCTCCAGGAAAAATATCAGGGACAGACTGATATTCTGCAAAAGGTACAGGGATTGGACTGCTGAGGACTGGGGTAAAGTCATTTTCTCTGATGGATCCCCTTTCCGATTGTTTGGGACATCTGGAAAAAAAGCTTGTCCGGAGAAGACAAGGTGAGCGCTACCATCAGTCCTGTGTCATGCCAACAGTAAAGCATCCTGAGACCATTCATGTGTGGGGTTGCTTCTCAGCCAAGGGACTGGGCTCACTCACAATTTTACCTAAGAACACAGCCATGAATAAAGAATGGTACCAACACATCCTCCGAGAGCAACTTCTCCCAACTATCCAGGAACAGTTTGGTGACGAACAATGCCTTTTCCAGCATGATGGAGCACTGTGCCATAAGGCAAAAGTGATAACAAAGTGGCTCGGGGAACAAAACATCAATATTTTGGGTCCATGGCCAGGAAACTCCCCAGGCCTTAATCCCATTGAGAACTTGTGGTCAATCCTCAAGAGGCGGGTGGACAAACAAAAACCCACAAATTCTGACGAACTCCAAGCATTGATTATGCAAGAATGGGCTGCCATCAGTCAGAATGTGGCCCAGAAGTTAATTGACAGCATGCCAGGGCGGATTGCAGAGGTCTTGAAAAAGAAAGGTCAAGAACTGCAAATATTGACTCTTTGCATCAACTTCATTTAATTGTCAATAAAAGCAGCAGACTTTGTGAAAATTAATATTTGTGTCATTCTCAAAACTTTTGGCCACGACTGTAGAGCCAAATACTGTATACAATTTTAGATTCTCTGTCCAAATGCATATGGGGGGGAGTGTACTGTACATCCACTACGATACCCCAGAGCTAGCTTGTTTCAACATTTCACAACTCTAGTTCTGTTCAATAGTGTTCTCATTTGGTGGTGTTTTAACCCACACTCGTGGGAATTGACTGTATGGATATGGCTAAATGKAAATGTTTCCAACAGTAGAAATATGAACAGCGTAAGCATGGTAGCAATTGAAAAGGAACAGTTTGGAGATTATGGGAAAATKATTAGACCAACGTTGAGGTCACAACAGTTCACCTGACACAAGACTGAATCCAAACATTACATTGTTGATTTAATTGCATTTTCCATKTACTGTACTTTTCACCATATTTGTTGATAAYGAAATCTGAAAATACTCTGGATACATTCAGTAACATGATAAGAAAATTCCTGGAAAATTTTGTAGCTGTAATCTTAAAACGACCCATTTATAAATTGCAATATGGGTCAGGTGGGCATGATTTGAAAGCTTGTTCTATTGCCCACATGACTAGCTAAGTTATAAATGAGTGCATTCAGGTGTGCCGCGGTGAATTCTCTTCACAACAGACAAACAGGCTTATTCTGTTCAGAACAACCCAGGGTTTGACGCCATGTCATCTTGTAACTGTACATTAAACATAGTGATCATAAACATTAATACTGTACATGACATCAGTTTTATGATATGGAAATGTGAAATGCAGATTTTAATTCACGTGTGTTTGGCTTGTATGACATCAAAGCTGTATTTATTACAATTGCCATCTTTCAAAATACATTGATTCCTTTTCATTTACAGCATTTCCCTCACTTGGGCAACTTCTTGACCCGTGCGGTGCTCAAGTTCAGAACTGCTGTCAGTCAAACCCATACAGCACTGTGAAGCGGAGACCCTGAACTCTGACATCATTCATAGAATGCTACTGTACAGCCACTGCATTCCAATTTAGGCGCGTATCAATGCCATTTTCAACCAGTATACAGGTACAAGTGTAAATGGCTACCTATAAAATGTATCTGCAAGTGATATTTTTTTGTTTTTAATTTTTTTAACCTTTTATTTAACTAGGCAAGTCAGTTAAGAACAAATTCTTATTTTCAATGACGGCCTAGGAACAGTGGGTTAACTGCCTTGTTCAGGGGCAAAACTACATATTTTKACGTTGTCAGCTCGGGGATTCGATCTTGCAACCWTTCGRTTACTGGCTCGATGCTCTCATCACTAGGCTACCWGCCGCCCCAATGCTCRCTTATGCCAAACAAAATTGRTRTCATATAAAAACRAAGACCAGTGGCAAACGTAAAAACAGTTGTCCAGGCTATTCTCCCTGGAACAWACTGTTAGAAGTGACCAACACGCCACACATACAGGATTGTCATTGTAGTGCAGTGGGCCATCCAGAAATTTGAATGGGGCCATTTGAAAAAACTTCATTCAATGAAGAGACATCTATAGGCTTACATGGCTGTGGTGGTTTGATAGGTAATGTAGAAGCTGTGCTCTGATCAAGGTCCACAACTAAATAAATGAGTATAGTGTCTGGTGTGTCATTTTGTTTTGGTATGAGACATTGTGGGTTTGAGAGACTCCGCCCTGTGAAATGTAGCCATCCTTGTTTTACAGGTTTGAAGGAAACACCAGTGTGTGGGTGTTGAACCTGAAACCTGCCCAACCCTGCCTTACTCCGAGCTTTTCCTGTGTGTGTGTGTGTGTGTGTGTGTGTGTGTGTGTGTGTGGTGTGTACAGACAGAGGGGGTTCTGTGTACAGGGCTCAGGTTTCCTCTGGTGGGATTTGCATCTCCTTCTAAAACAGCAGGCATCTCCGGTCACCCGTGAGTGTTTGTGTAGTGTGTGTTTTACTTTTTGGGAATGGAAGTTGTGCTCCCACTCCCCCAACACACAGACACGCTCGGAGTGTAAAAAGTTGAATTGTAGTTTTGCTGACCTTTTCCTACAAACAGACGAAAAGAAAGGACTGAGTACAAAGTGCATAGTCACTTACATTTGTTACTAATTAGCTTTGTTGAAAATGTATAGCAGCTGAACACCAGAAATTAATGAATTCCTTCTGCAGATAAACTCAGAAATGTGAAGGCTGGCCTCTACATATTTCTAATACACACGTTCTCACCAAAAACAACCTTTTATAGACGTAACAGAATATTGTAACCTCAGAGGAGTTTTGAGGAAGGGATGGGGGAGGCTCTGCTGAACAATTCAACCCAGCTCTGAGGGACTAACACGCACCCACTGAGGGAATTCTCCATTCACTACAATGCTGCCATCTAGTGGGCATTAGAGAAACTGAACATTGAATGTGGTTTGGATTCATCCTTTCTAATAATCTTTGTCTTGGCTCTAGTTGAAAACAAGGCCTACATGTATTAACTTGTGGTTGTGCTGCTCTCTAGAGTTCAGAGTGACAGTGCCCTTGGCTTCTGCTGTCACACATGGACTGAATCCCAATGGCACCCTTTTTCCTATATAGTGCACTAATTTTGATCCAGCCCCACAGGGCTCTGGTCAAAAGTAGTGCACTATAGGGACTATAGGGACACCGACATAGTGACCCCTCCCCCTACTCTCCACCTGCCAATGGAAGGCCAGAATTGAATTGTATTTGCCTAGACCCCATAAACCATCCAACACCCCCCAATCTGCTGACAGGACATTTCCCTGTGATGGCTTGTACACTGCTGTGTAACCTCTTCTGCTTGGCTATCAGTCTCGAAAGTCACCAGATCACTGTTAAGTGTCAGCGCTACAGGGCTACAAGACACTGAGTAGTGCACTATATAGGGAATAGAGTGCCATTTGAGACTCAACATGTTGCTTGAAACRGGATGGAGGTAGAATCAGCCTAAATGGAAGATGTTTTCTATCTGTGTCTCCTGGCCTGTGTGTGTTATAGCCTGTGTCTCTTTGTCCCCCGTTAGTGGCCTGTGTGATAACCTGATCCAGGACATCATCTACAGCTACCTGGTCCTGCCTAACCGCATTACCATTCCTCTGGTGGGAGAGGCTCAGCTCTCTCAGCTTCGCTTCCCAATACCTAAGGTAGGGAGGGACAGACGGACGGAAGATTCCCATTAATCACACACACTACACTGAGTCTGAAAGCAAGACACACATTCCACTGTATGAAGCCAAACCTAATGAACGAATCAACAAATTTCCTACTGTTGTTTTGCTATGTTGAAATGCAACCCATCCCTTATGGCATTATTGAATTCCAATGTTGTTAATGTAATACATGAAATCAMTATGAGATATGTATGAACTCAGTGATGTTGGTCTCTCTCTCCTCCCAGGGCGTCCTGAGGATTCACTTCCTAGAGGCCCAGGAACTGGTTGCTAAGGATATGTTCCTGGGAGGGATAATAAAGGGCAAGTCAGACCCGTACGGGGTCCTTCACATCGGCAACCAGCTRTTTCGGAGCAAGGTGATCAAGAAGACCATCAATCCCAAGTGGAACGAAGTCTATGAGGTAGAGAGAACATTTTTAAACATCCACAAAGTGGTTCAGGAAGATTTCTTAAGATAATTGTTCTGTTGGGAAAGATTTATTTGGTCTTTGACAGWGTGAGAGAGAATGGAGTGGGTGGGTTGTCTGACATGAACTACATTCCAGTACATTACCAATATGTTGTCCTGTATGCAGGATGAATATGTATGAACTTTCCAAATTGTAAGTCGCTCTGGATAAGAGCGTCAGCTAAATGACTTAAATGTAAATGTAAATGTATGCAACTGAGAAGGTCTAACTGTAATCACGCCTGTGTGAATGTGACCTTCAGGCTATGGTGTATGAAAACTCAGGACCACAGAACCTGGAGATAGAGCTGTTTGATGAGGACACTGACCAGGATGATTTCTTAGGAAGGTAAGTGATAGATCCTAATCCTTTAGGATCCTTCCACAGCCATCAAAATCACTTGAACGTYATGCATGATTTCTGCTGTAGCACATAAAGCTATCATGTATCAACCACTCTCTCCAATGAACTCACAGCATGTGTATATTTCCCTTGCAGGTTATTGATAGATATCACTGAACTTCAGAAGGAACAGAAAGTTGATGAGGCAATGTGTCTTTTGTTTTGACTCCTTTCTCAATAGAAACACTCAATTGTAAATATATGTGATCATCCAGCACACTGAATTCCTTCTGTTCCGTTCCAGTGGTTTGTCTTGGAGGAAGTGGATACCGGAAAGCTGCACTTAAAACTGGAGTGGCTGTCTCTGCTTCCCACTCGTGAAAAGCTTGATCAGGTACCGCCTTTTATCTACTTAGCACCCCATTCCCTATATAGTGCAATACTTCTGACCAGGACCCATAGGGAGTAGGGTGCCATTTGGGACACAGATAGATCAGTCTGTATGTWAATGAGTTTTCAGGCCTTCAGCTTTAAGACACTTAACATGAATAGGTCTACATATTCCTCCATCCACTGGAGAGAGAGTAGATTAAACATGTAGATTAAAGGGATAGATTGGGGAATCCAAGAGGGAGTGCTCACCCTGTTTGAACTCTGTAGTTCTTATTTAACATCTGTTCCATCAGTCCACTCCACAGGAGGTTGGTGGCACCCTAATTGGGGAGAACGGGCTCGTGGTAATAGCTGGAGCGGAATTGGTGGAATGGCTTCAAATTCATCAAACGCATGGTGTCCAAGTGTTTGGTACCTTCCATTTGCTCCGTTCCAGACATTATTATGTCCACTCATAGATCCCTGTAACACCAAATGGTACCCTGTTCCCTATATAGTGAATTACTTCAGACCAGGGCCTATAGGGCTTTAGTCAAAAGTAGTGCACCAAATAGGGAATCGTGTACCATTTGGGACACACACTGTGTTTCTGCAGTCCATTATATCAGTGCTGATGAGACGCATCATTCTATGTTTGACCAACAGTACAGATTGCTCTTAATATATTGGACTAGTGTTCTGTCATCACGTACATCAAGCTGCCTCACACTACAGTAACTACTGTGCTGACTATTTACTTTGTCCGTGTCCTCTCCCGCTCTCTCCCAGGTGCTGACCAGCAACAAGGTTGATAAAGGACAGGCTAATGACGACCTGTCRTCTTCCCTGCTGGTGGTCTTCCTGGACTCAGCAAGGAGCCTCCCTGTAAGTCACTCCACCTGTGGTAAAGTCACTAGAAGAATAGGAAAAAGCACAAGAGCTACTGCRTGCTTAAGATTGCTGAGCCGTTCTGCTTGGGCTAATGTGTAGCAGAGAAAAACATCAAGCATTGGGGACCGTTATAATTAGGACTCGGATGGGGAAACACACTACATTGCCTCACTGTATCTCCGCACAACTTATTTGACCTGTTAGTTATGAGATGGCAATGTCAAGTTTTCTGCTGGCCACAAAACATGATACTTTATTGTGCCAGTCTACCAGTCATGAGACGGTATGAACCACCCAGTTCACCCCACCTACCTCCTCTTCCTATGACTGCTCTCCTGCTTTATCTCCTTCCCTTCCCCTCTCTCCTCTCATGATAATGTTAATATCCTCTACCTCTCTTCCCTCAGTCTCACCTGGTCACTCATACTAATAGTCTGCCAAAGGGATACATTATTGTACCTCAAGTTTTCTTTCTATATCACCTGTGAAATAACATCATTAGTTTTKGCTCTATTTGCATAAATGCATAGCATAGGCAAACCCTGCTTCACATGTCTCTTTTTAGACTCCTCCTCTTCTTCGCTTTCTTCTCTCTGTTTCCCTCCTCCTCTGAAGAGTGTGTTCGAGGGGAACTTGGGTTCTGGCTACTTAAGAGCGGAGAGCTTCGGGCCTAGTCTTTAGTGAGAATACTGCCTCTCTCTATAGGACCTTATATGTGAGTCCTCTGGCAGATTGCATCCTAGTTTTATTTTGCCACAGTGGGATTTTTTTGGTACTGACGATTGAAACAAAGTAAMTACTTGTGGCCAATAAGCATGTTGATTATCATATGACTGATTTCTGCATGAATGAAGTTCTTATTAAAAAAGTATATTTTTACATTATGCATAAAAAGATAGAGATTTTGACAGTTGTTAGRTTYTTATTTTTCAGAGTAAATAACCCACGGACACTAGAGAAGCTTTAACCAAGTTTATTCTTCCCAAAGGTTCTGTACAGCTGAAATCAGACCGCTAAAGATTTCAGACTTCAGTTATATACATCCTACTTAAGACACTCCCTCTCTCCAATCATTAGTTTATGCCCAAGAGAAAGAAGGTAACCAGATACTAACCCTGATTACTCCCTTAAAGGGGAACTGACCTCACCCGTCACCTCCTAATCCACAGATATCCATCTGTCTTCCCTATATCAACACATGGCTCTCCTCTCCTCCATCAAACACATTCCAAAGCCTTCTGGCTTTATACAGATTCTTTCTATTCAAGGCTTTGTCTCTATCATTTATTTAATATCTCAATGTTCAAAGTTTAGCCCATTCCAACCCAGTAATGCTGTCAGTCATGATTATGGGCATGCCTTGTATAAGATATCTAAACAAAAGAAAGGGGCTTGTTAGCGAGACCTCTCTGTGGATTGCTTTCCCTCCATCCAACTCACCCAGCCATTCCTAGCCTGTTGGTGAGTTGTTGCCTCAGCAACAAACACTCTCACTAGAGGGCAGCATTTGATCGTCTCCACAGTTTACATGGGCAGCTGTGTAATGATCATGCTGTTTAATCAGCTTCTTGATATGCCACACCTGTCAGGTGGATGGAATATCTTAGAGAAGGAGAAATGCTCAATATAGGGGTGTAACAATTTGTGCACCACATTTGTTTGTCAGCTCATGAAACATGACACTAACACTTTATGTTGTATTTATATTTTGGTTYAGTGTACATACAAAACACCATAAATATCCCCATATCCAGACCATCTCACTCCTGTCACTGGACTGCTTTGTCAGTGTTGGAATCGTCCTTCTGTTTCCTCCATATTGTATGCTCCTCTTTATCTCCCATAATGATTCTCCTGGCTATGTCACTGTCAATACTAATACTAATATTCACCTTGTGATCATGTTGTTTGTCTTGTCTCTGTCTGTCTCTACCTGTTSTCTTGGTTTTGGTGTGGTCTTCATCGTTGCTCCATTCCATGATTTAACCTCCTCTTGCATGCCCTCTCCCTCTTATACACATCTAGATTTGTATAAGAGACAGGGTCTTCATCGTTGCTCCATTCCATGATTTAACCTCCTCTTGCATGCCCTCTCCTAATAACTAACCTAGTGTGTTCATTCTCTCATGCCTGGGGGAAAAAGCGCAATCCTTTAGGCCTCCTTCAAACCTTCATGGTTGAATTCTGAGTCAGTAATGCCATCAAGGTAATGTAACAACAGTGCATGCAGAGCCAGCCAGACAGACAGTGAGGAGGACTAGAGGCCCTGTTTGRGTATCTTAAAAAGCACCATTCCCGTAGCACAGTAAGACTGGTGAAAGCGATGGAGTCGAAGCTATGTTTTCATCTGTCCACTCACTTACAGATGCATTCTTAAGGTATTCTAACAGGGCCTAGACACACACTGCAGTTGGCCCTGCGACCAGAGAATAACACTTTCGTAGTGGAACCAAATACAGTACCATGTTGTAGGCTGTGTGTGTTATTTGTTAGGACATGGATTAGTATTGATCAGTTTCCTGAGTACCAATCTGTTGATTTATTATGAAGTAATAAGCAATTTGTAAAAGTGGAAAGCAATTCAGTTGATTAGATTAGCATAAACTGTATTGATTGTTTATATCCCAGTGAGTAATATTGCTTACAAGTTGTTTCCCACCCATATATTCCTGCAGGACTGCTGCTGGAGCATTCAAAATGCCTTGCAAGTTGTTTTGGGTTCCTTGTTTTGTGTTATTAATTAACAAACCCCAAACTGTTTGGACTAAATCTGCCTTCCATGTACCGTATTCTGATGATGTACGTAACAACTGTGTTGTGTGYGAGAGATTTTCTTGGTGTGTTAATTATCTTTATTTAAGTTTTTTCTCTCTTCCAATTTCAACTATTTCCTGCTGTTATGGGGTTTTCTATAGAACAATTATGTAACTACACTACTTACTTCCTGATCAAGTTTGAATGCTTCTATATTTAGCCAATGAGGGATGAATATGGGGCCTTAGACCAGGCCACATTTTTTAAAATATTAACAATCTTTATTTCAGAACAATTTATAATGCAACCATTCTAAATGTGGGATGCTCCGTAATTTAACCAATATTAAAACGTGTGTATATTAAATCTGATTAGACAAGGATAGGGTGATTTAAAGTAATACCGATGAAGTTAACATCTCACAGTTCAAGAGGTTATTCTGTGTTTTTATAYATGTTCTTTCCATTTCAGTCTGGTAAAAAAGTGGGCAGCATCCCGAATCCTTTTGTCCAYTTCACAGTCGGGCACAAAACCTACGACAGCAAGGTAAGCCAACAGGCCATGTTTCCTACTCTATATAGACAACATACTGCAATGCCATGTGAATAGCATATTCCTGGTCATTTTCACTGCCTCTAACATGGTCCTTTTTCCCCAACCAGACGAGGTATAAGACCAACGAGCCTGTATGGGAGGAAGCCTTCCCTTTCCTCATCCACAACCCCAAAAGCCAAGAGCTGAAGATTGAGGTACGGGTTGTAGGCATGCGTTTCCTACTGAGTGACCTCATTGTTTGCCATAGAGGTATGGCTAAATGTTTAACATTTGTCATTTATCCGACACTCKTATCCAGAGCGACTTAGTTTGTGCATTCATCTTAAGATGGCTAGGTGGGAAAATATCACAAGSATAGAAAGTGCAGGTTCAGGGTTTTTTTGTGTGGGGGGGGGGTCGAGTTGAAGAGGAGGATTATTTAAGACACTTTTGAAGATAGGGTTTGAGGATTTCGGAAGATGGATAGGGACTCTGCTGTCCTAGCTTCAGAGGGAAGCTGGTTCCACCATTGGGGTGCCAGGACAGAGAAGAGTTTGGACTGGGCTGAGAGGAAGGTGCCCTCCCATATGGTGGGAGGGCCAAGAGACCTGAGGTGGCAGAATGTGTGCTCGGATTGGGGTGTAGGGTTTGAGCATAGCCTAAAGGTAGAGAGGGGCAGTTCCTCTTGCGGGTTCCATAGGTAAGCATCATGGTCTTGTAGTGGATGCACCTTCAACTGGAAGCCAGTGGAGTGTGCGGAGGAGYGGGGTGACATGAGAAAAGCGAGTTTCAGTAGTCCAGACAAGATGACAAGTGCCTGGATTAGGACCTGCKCCGCTTCCTGTGTGAAGWAGGGTCATACTCTACGGATGTTGTAGAGCATGAACCTGCAGGAGCGGGTCACTGCTTTGATGTTTGCAGAGAACAACTGAGTGCTGTCCAGGGTCAAGCCAAGGTTCTTTGCACTCTGGGAGGGGGACAATGTGGAGTTGTTAACCGTGATGGAGAGGTCTTTGAGCGGGCAGGCCTTCCCCGGAAGGAAGAGCAGCGCCATCTTGTTGAGCTTGAGGTGGTGGCCCGACATCCAAGTTGAGATATCTGCCAAGCACGCAGAGATGCGTGTTGCCACTTGAGTGTCAGCTGCATTGCAATGATAGGAGAGACCATGTGAGGATATGACTGAGCCGAGTRACTTGGTGTATAGAGAGAAGAGGGCCTAGAACCGAGCCCTGGGGGACACCAGGAGTGAGAGTACGTGGTGCAGACACAGAAACTCCATGTCACTTGATAGAAGCGGCCTGCCAGGGAGGATGCAATCMAAGAGTGTGCAGAGACWGASRCKCWSMSCYSWGRGKGKRRARRRGRRKMTSWKRKWKYWCRSKGTKKWRRRSRSMGSRKAKMKCTMKRGGGRKRWGARMASAGRRRARAGAGTCAGCTTTGGCAGTGCGGAGAGCCTCCGTGTCACAGAAGAGCTATTCTCTGTTGAGTGACCCATTTTGAAGCCTGACTAGTTAGGGTCAAGAAGATTGTTCAGAGACAGYAWGCTCAATTGTTTTGGAAAGAAAACAAGGGATACAGGTCTATAGTTTTTGATGTCAGATGAGTCGTGTTGGTTTCTTAAGGAGKGGAGCGACTCAGGCCATTTTGAAGTCAGAGGGGACGCAGCCAGTGGTCAGGGATGAGTTGAAGAGTGAAGTGAGGAATGGGAAAAGGTCTCCAGAGATGGCCTGGAGGAGGGSATAAGGTCGAGAGGGCAGGTTGTCGGGCAGCCAGACCTCACTAGTCGCAGGATTTCATCTGGGGAGAAAGAGGTCAAGGGTAGTTCTGTGTGAGTGAGACCAGTGGACTCAATAGGCTGAGTGAATGAGTAGCGGATGTCGTCAACCTTCCTTTTTAAAGTGGTTGACAAAGTCGTCCACAAAGACAGAGGGAAGGGGATGGAGAATTAAGGAGGGGGATGGGATGGAGGAGGAGAAGGTGGAATAGTTTAGTGTTCGAGGCAGAAGCTTGACATTTCGAGTGATAGAAAGTGGCTTTAGTAGCGGAGACAGAGGAAGAGAAGGTAGAGAGGAAGGAGTAAAAAGATRATAGGACCTCCAGAAGAATCATTGCCCGCAGCCCTGTTCTGTAAGCTCACAATGCCACGCAGCAAGAAGGGATGGCCGAGCCGGCCGGAAGGAATGCGAACCAGGATGGGGAAAGGTAGTAGAATAGGGTCGACGAGGCAAAATCAGGAGACAGGAGGAAGAAGGATTTAGGATGAGGGAGAAATGATAGGAGAGAGAGCAAAGATTGTGACGGCACATGAGCATGGGTAGGGGCTTAGYAGTTAGGGTTGGAGACAAAAGGAAACAAAGTAGTGATAAGAGACCTGGAGGGGATGTTGCAGTGAGATTAGTAGGCGAGCAGCCTCTAGTAAAGATGAAGTCAAGCGTGTTGCCTGCCTTGGGAGTTGAAAGGGTGAGGTCAAAAGAGGCAAGGAGGAGAAAGAGTTGGAAAGAAATTAATAGAAGGCAGATGTCGGGAGGTTGAAGTCGCAAAGTACGAAGAGCAGTGAGCCATCGTCAGGAAATTAGCTTATCAAAGTGTCAAGCTCTTTGAGGAACTTTCCAAGGGCACCTGGTGGGTGATAGATGACAATGTTAAGCTTGAGTGGAGAAGTGACAGTGATGGCATGGAATTCAAATGAGGAGATGGACAGGTGAGAGGGAGAAAAGAGAAAATCTCCACTTAGGAGAAATGAGTAGCCCTGTRCCACCACCGTAGTCAGATGATGAAAGGAGTAACATTGTTCTCTGGGGTGATCCATGTCTCCGTCAAGCCCAAAAAGTCAAGGGACTGAAGGGCAGCAGAGGCTGAGATGAACTCTGCGTTCTTGACCGCAGATTGGCAGTTCCAAATGCTGCCAGRGACCCGGAATTCCACTTGGGTTGTGCGCGCAAGGTACACTAAATTAGAAGGGTTGCAGCCAAGGGGTGGGGAGCATCTGTAAAGCCTACAGGGAGAGGAGCGAACMGGTATAGAAAACACACATAGTTGCCAAAGCTACAAAAGAGCTAAATGAGATCATCAGAAAAGAACTAGGTAAAATATTCAAGTGAGAGAGTGGTGTGGATCCTTCCTCTTTCCTTCTCCGAAGAACTCGGCAGAACAGACTTTGTTTCGGCGACAGTCTGACAGCTGCCGCTGAGAAACCAGGGGGAGACTGAAGTACTAACACTAATTGTCTAGCAGCGGTGGAGAGCATACCTCCCTGTACTAATTGATGATTGCCTAGGAGAGGTGAAACCACTTCCCCTCCAATMCAGCCAATTACTAAAACAAGTCACAAATTRYCCTGCTCCTTAATCCTGGTTGATGTGTCAACAGCTATCTGCAAAAGTATGAACAGTCAGCAGTTCACACACCAAGTAGGCTACTGGGAAGACGGGTGTGGCCTTACAGTTGATTTTGGCAAAGGTGGTATTAYGGTGGGATTCTAGTGTGAGACTGAGCCAATTATTATTTTTTTTATTTTTTTTTATTTTTGGGGGGGGTGTCCCAAATTGCACCTTATTCCATATTTAGTGCACTCTATGCCAATAGGGATCTTGTCAAAAGTACTGCACTAAATGGGGAGTWTTTGTGACGCACACTATGGCTACAGTATGGCCTTACAGATGATTTAGTGTGATTATGGTGTGGGATTTAGCTGATTTTGTCTGCTCGTTTACAAAACTCAGCATATCTGTGAAATTTGGGGTGCACGGAGCATGAGAGGGAATTTCGGGTCTGTAAATTCCAGCTACTGTAGTACCTGTGCACTGCCTATTTGTAAGTGCACTAGAATTTACAGTAACTTGACACGTGGTAAACTTCCGCTTTCATATAAAAAAAACACATGTGCCCCCTTTCCCCCTTCAGGTAAAGGATGAGAAACATGATTGTTCCCTGGGGACTCTGAGCCTGCCCCTAGCCCGTCTCCTAGAGGCTGAGGACATGACGCTGCACCAGCGCTTCGATCTCAAGAGCTCTGGGACTAGCTCCACCATCAAGATGAAGATGGCACTGAGGGTAAGGGTCCATGAGGGTTTGAATAGGGCTCGTATAGTCATGCACATTTGGYTGTGTCCCAAATAGCACCCTATTCACTATGTACAGTGGTTCCTCAATTAAAAGTTGTGTAATACTGCGGTATAGCGTGGTASAGTGTGTTACTGTGMTTGCCGTTAATGCTCRTTCGAACCACCAGAGGGCAGCTTTGAGCACATCTACTCCATTTATTGACGGGCATTTGAAGCTGAGGAAAGATCATCATGGCATGCAATTATGAATTCACTTGATGATTAAAATGTAACTCTATATTTAATTATAAGCACACATCTGTTAATGCAATYAGTGTTTGCTTCTTTGCTCACATCATTTGACCGCTGCAGTTTGAGATGATATAAAAAATCAAATGCATCTTAGTCGCCTATGAAGGCCTATAGCCTACTGCACCTAAAACATTCGTTAATACAAGTCCTTCAAACGTAGAAATATGGGCAGAATATTGTATGAAATATTTGGATGTTTAAAGGCGGATGTTTGGTCGTTTTAATTCAATCGGGTCATTTCAATTCAAATGTGACTCATTCCATTTGCCATTCTCTTGATGATATTATATCCTGGCCTTTATTTAATATTATTTTCAGTTTATTTTTATTTTAAAGAATGTATTTTCTTCCTGAAGAACAACAACCATTATCACTAACATCCGCCACTTTCGGATTTGTCCAATTTAATGGCTCATCAAGGTGTGAACTGACCAATGTCCATCACTGTAAGCCAAGTGCTGTATTCTAAAACTGAAAACACAGCTTCTACAGTAGTATAAATATATGATCTAAAATGCAGATGTTTATTAGGCTACTGTACAGTGTGACAAAAAACTACAGGAAAATTAGATTTGACAATAGCATGGATTGGGACTCCATCTCGTCCTCTTCAACGCGTAATTTTTCCCCTGACTCCGCCAATCCGACCTGACTATGGACCAATGCATCAGCCGTCACCCCGTATCTCTGCCCTCGGAGAAGGCTTCTCTTTCTGCTGGTCTGCCTTCAATGACTCCAATAACTCTACAAGTTGGTCTACTGATTTGAACCCGATCAAACTTGTTTGGTAACAACTGAAAACAATTATCTGTAGCTCTGCCAATCCTACAAGCAAAGATGAACTTGTAAAGGCCATCAAGGCTAATGCGGCTAATTGATTACCGGTATTTATCCTGTGTCGCACTAATGTAAAGTGTGAAAAACGGTAATACTGTTTTTGTTTGCCTGGTTGAGTGGATGAGCTGAACACTTCAGAAACCAACGGCAAAGTTAAATAGCCTATTTACAAGTCTATTTTGTAGCATAAAGCTATATTTGTTATTTGTCACACTGTACCAAGAGAACAGAAGAGAAATACTKGTTTTAATGGCATATGAGGAAGCGTTCATACATTTATTCCCTCAAAGTTGGTATAGTCGGATTTTAGCCAGGCTATTGAAGCACGGTAAGAAGTTCTTGATTTAAGTCTATATGAAGTAAAACGTCGAGATTTCAAACAATTTATTGTTTATGTTATCTTTCTTTCGGCTGGTTTGCCTTCAATGGCTCRATCTCGGTCTTCAAAGTTTGAATCTGATCCATGTGCACCTTCATCAGATGAGCAGAATGGTACCGCCCTGTGCCCCCAATCTTTACTGTACTAAGGACTTTAAAACCTTTTTTCTTTAGAACAGGCTATCTGGGGTTGATTATAGTTTGTAAATTATTATTGTATTTGTGTTTTTTTACACCGTTCCAAATGGTTAGAAAAATATTAATCTAACAGGACCTGTTTGACACGCATACTGTAAAGCACGTAGCCCTCGCTTTTCCTACCCTCCATCTTCTATATTATAATACACTAAAGATCCTAAGCTAAGATCCTAAGAGGGGAATTGCAYTAAATCAAATTATACATTTCCAATGATTTACCGTCCATAAGGATGGGGTGCCGCTAGTCAAAATATATTTATCATGCATTCCTGATTGGACATGTTAGATGAAACGACTTGAGTTGAGAATATTGGTAGATTCAGAGACCAAAAAGCTGAACAGATAAACACATTTTTGATTTGCAGGAGTGTCTATTTCCTCTCGCACTAGAGTCCTGCATCAGGCAAAAAAATCAGATGGCAGGTGGTCCAGGAGTTGAGCTTGTATTTGATTCTGGGAGTTGTTAATAAAATAGTTTAATTGAAACTTAAAGAATCTAAACAGTATTGAATGTAAATATTTTGTTTTATGTCGGCCATTGGCTTTCATTAGAAATAACAATGCCGCCRGAGAAGAAGGCTGACGTTTTACGTGTCCCCAACCGATTGTGTTTTCTGTTCGCTTATTTGCGTTGTTTGTAACTTTTATTTTTTAAACTTATTTTGTACATAATGTTGCGGCTACCGTCTCTTCTGACCGAAAATAACTTCTGGACATCAGGACAGCGATTACTCACCACGGACTAGCAGAATCCTTTTTTCCCTTTAACGAGCGTGACGTGAATGATATACTGCTTTCCCAGGAACAGGCCCGATCCCTGTGATTTGCGTGATTAGGTTGCAGAGGAAAAGGGGCCAGCGGGCGGATGCCTTCTGAGAATTTGTAGGCGATCGAATAAACCCCCACTTCCTTCCATTCTGCTAGCAAACGTGCAATCTTTGGAGAATGAAATAGATGACCTACGCGGAAGATTAACTACCAACGGGACATTCAAAACTGTAATATCTTATGCTTCACGGAGTCGTGGCTGAACAACGACACTATCAACATACAGCTGGCTGGTTATATGCTGTACCGGCAGGATAGAACAGCGGCGTCTGGTAAGACAATGGCGGCGGACCATGTATTTTGTAGACTTATTGCTCGCCTGAGTAGAGTATCTCATGATAAGCTGTAGAACACACTATCTACCTAGAGAGTATTCTGTATTTTTCGTAGCTGTTTACATACGACCACAGACTGATGCTGGAAATAAGACAGCATTGAATGAGCTGTATTCCGCCATAAGCAAACAAGAAAACTCACGCAGAGGCCTGCGCTCCTAGTAGCCGAGGACTTTAATGCAGGGAAACTTAAATCAGTTTAACAAATTTTTATCAGCATGTCAAATGTGCAACCAGAGGGACGGGGGGGGGGAGACGACTTGGACCACCTTTACTCCACACACAGAGACGCATACAAAGCTCTCTCTGATTAGGTTATTAGAAGGCTCTTTTAAAGCGATTTAATAATCAGAAAGAATGTGTCGGGACTTATTTATTTTGAACCAAAGCCTCGAATGAGTGAGTCACTTAAATGAGTGAGCTTTATGCTGACAAATTTAGCTTTATGCTGTAAAATTTCCTACTAAATAGGCCAAGCCTAAAYKAAATTCCATAAAATGTAATGTTAAATGTAATAAATAAATTAAATGGAGCAGGTCTTGAAAATATGTAAAACCTTTTTCCCCTCTGTGTCCAAAAWTTGAATTTTTATGGAAATCTATTACAGTAAGGTACTTTAATTGTTACCCAGAAATACATTTGATATTAAAATAAAAATGGTTGCATTGGGCCTTTAACCTGAATACAATTCTAAAAATGTTGCTTAAGATTCAATTATACTACACATTCTTCAAGTATTCTTGTGCTCTKTCTCATATAATAATGTTGTATCCTCTCCAACCTCTATGTCCCACTTGTGCAGGTTCTGTGTCAGGAGAAGTTGACAGGGTCCGACCAGACGTCCTCGGTGCAGGTTCGTAAGACCAGCACTAGTAACCCCATCCCCATGAAGAGCCCGCCCGTCTCCGAACCTCCCAAACCTGTCCCTATCTCAGACCTCTCACGCTCTGTGGCCGCCTCGACCCAGGAGCTCCACAGGAGAGGGGGGGATGGCGAGCCCTACTCAGGGGGCCCGGGAGGCATCGGCCTGGCCAACGCAGGCAGGAGCACCTCCAACCTGGCCATCTCTGGCTCTCACAAACACCTGGCCCACTTTGGGTCAACCGCCAGTATCGCCTCGGACATCTCCAACCCGTACGCCACACAGGAGCTCCAGCAGAGGCTGWRYGAGTTGCAGAAGTAAGCACGTATGAACGCAAGCGCACACACAAACACATTGATACATGCACGTACAAGTCATAGACTGTTCTCTCTGCTACCGCATGGCAAGCAGTACCGATGCACCAAGTCTGGAGCCAACAGCACCCTGAACAGCTTCGACCCCCAATCCATAAGACTGCTAAATAGTTAGTCCGGGTAGCTATTTGGTTATCTGCATTGACTCTCTTTTGACTCATCATATACAGTATACATATACATATCATATACATATGCTGATACTGTTTTTTGTCTARTCTGTCACACCTAGTCACTTTACCSCTACCTATATGTACAGCTGTATTACCTCAATTACCTCGTACCCCTGSACATCGACTCGGTACTGGTACCCCGTGTATATAGTCAAGTTATCATTACTCATTGTATTTATTCCTTGTGTTATAATATATWTTTTAAATTCTCTCTGCATTGTTGGCAAAGTAAGTAAGCATTTCACTGTTAGTCTATACCTGTTGTTTACGAAGCACATGACAAATGCATTTGATTTGATATACACCTGTCTCTTATACACATCTAGATGTGTATAAGAGACAGGATATACACCATTTTACAGTAAACAAATTGACAACAGACTTTCAGCACGCTTATAGGGAAGGACATTCAACAAGCACAGCACTTACACAAATGACTAATTGGCTGAGAGAAATTGATGATAAAAATATTGTGGGGGCTGTTTTGTTAGATTTCAGTGTGACTTTTGACATTATCGATCATAGTCTGCTGCTGGAAAAACGAATTTGTTATGGCTTTACACACCCTGCTATATTGTGGATAAAGAGTTACCTGTCTAACAGAACACAGAGGGTGTTCTTTAATGGAAGCCACTCCAACATAATCCAGGTAGAATCAGGAATTCCCCAGGGCAGCTGCCTAGGCCCCTTACTTTTTTCAATCTTTACTTAATGATATGCCACTGGCTTTGAGCCACTGAAATGACTGCAGCACTTAACAAAGAGCTGCAGTTAGTTTCAGAATGGGTGGAAAGGWATAAGTTAGTCCTACATATTTGGAAAACTAATGCATTGTATTTGGGACAAATCACTCAATAAACCCTAAACCTCAACAAAATCTTGTAATGAATAATGTGGAAATTGAGCAAGTTGAGGTTTAGTTGGAGTAACCCTGGATTGTAAACTGTTATGGTCAAAACATGTTGATACAACAATAGCTAAGATGGGAAGAAGTCTGTCCATAATAAAGCACTACTCTGTCTTAACAACACTATCAACAAGGCAGGTCCTACAGGACCTAGTTTTGTCACACCTGGACTCCTGTTCAGTAGTGTGGTCAGGTGCCCAAAGAGAGACTTGTGGCATACACCACAAGACATGCCACCAGAGGTCTCTTCACAATCCACAAGTCCAGAACAGACTAGAGGAGGTGCACAGTACTACATAGAGCCATGACTACATGGAGCTCTATTCCACATCAGGTAACTGAGGCAAGCAGTAGAATCAGATAAACAAAAACGAATAAAAATACACCTTATGGAACAGTGGGGACAGTGAAGAGACACACACACACACACAGGTACAGATGCATGCATACGCACATGGGCGCTAGCACACGGACTTTACACACACGTATATTGTTGTATGGTGGTATTCTACATTTTGTGTTGTGGATAGGTGGTGGTGTGACAGTGTTATATGATGTACTGTTTTATCTTTAGTTCTATGTGCAATGTAAGTGTCTTAATGTGTTTGGACCCCAGGGAGAGTAGCAGCAGCTAATAGGGATCCCTAATAACATACAAAATACAAGTGACACAATACAACGAAATACAAAGACATTGACTAACCTGCAGATTATATTACAGACCTAATGTGAATGATTGTTTTGTTACAGAACAATGTGACTAATGTGTGTGTCTCTGTCTACAGTGGCTCAGCCGGTCATTTGCCCCTGGGTGAGGTGCAATTGACTGTCAGACACAGCCCTCAGAGGAACAAGCTCATTGTGGTTTTGCATGCCTGCCGGTAAGAGACATGGCGGGAGACTTAGGCCCCACGTCCCAAAGGCCATTTAGGATGCATCCATACTGTAGCTTCCACATGTTATTCTATACACTAACTATTGGAGAATGTATCATATTCTGTTAWCAGCTTAATCCATCATTTTTATTCAATGTACAGCCTTTTTCTTTGACCAAAGACTTGATGCGCAATAATATAATCATTTTTKAATCATTTTATTTTAACCCGTTACACTCGTGGGAATTGGCCTGTATGGATAGGGCTAAATGTAAATGTTTTTTACAGACAATATGAAAAGCGTAAGCATGGTAGCAATTGAAAGGGAACGGTTTGGAGATGATGAGAAAATTATTAGACCAAAGTTGAGGACCCAACAGTTCACCTGACACAAAACTGAATCCAAACATAAAATCAACCGTGTAATGTGCATGTTACATTTATTGTACTTTTCACCTCGTGTTGATAACGAAATCTGAATATATAGCCTCCCTAAGTAATTTCAATGCACTTTTATGACTCAAAGAAGAGTCATCAACTATAAGGTGCTATTTTTTAGCTGTCCTAGCTTTGCCATTGAGGAACTAGAGCAAGGACACTTGTAGTTGTTTTTGTTTGGAACACAACCCTGCATCCCCTCCAACCCACAATTACTGTTGTTTACACGATCAAAAAATTGACCATTATAAATTGCAATATGGGTCAGGTGGGCATGATTTGAAAGCTTGTTCTATTGCCAACATGACTAGCTAAGTTATAAAATACGATCTTTCAGTGTTTGACTTTCACAAGGCAATTCAGAGAAAAATATTGTAATTATTTTGTGTGCATAGAAAGGAGACATAAGTGCATTCAGGTGTGCCGCGTTGAATTTTCTTGACAATAGATAAACAGGCTCATTCTGTTAAGAACAACCCAGGATTTCACGCCATACAGTGCTGTGAAGTGCAGAGCCTGAGCTCTGATATCATTTATAGTATGTTACTGTACAGCCACTGCGTTCCAATTTAGGCGCTTATCAGTGCCCAAATCTGTCATTTTCAACTTGTATACGAGTACGAGTGTAAAGGGCTACCCCAAATGATGTGATACAGTGTGTTCTTTTTTTTATCTATCTCTCTACCTCCACTCTCTGTCTTTCTCTCTCCCACTCTCCACAGAAACCTGATTGCGTTCACAGATCATGGGTCGGATCCGTATGTGCGGCTCTATCTTCTACCTGACAAGCGAAGGTCTGGGAGGAGGAAAACCCACACGCACAAGAAGGACCTGAACCCTTTTTACGATGAGATGTAAGTTTCAACATTCCTCTTTGTTCCTCTTACCATCAAACATCAGTGGATTTACTGGTAGTCTACTGGTAGTCATTGTATAGTTGAATTGTTTGTGTGCATGTGTTGTCAGATTTGAGTTCAGTGTGCCGGTCGTGGAGTTGCACAAGAGGACTTTGGATGTGGCGGTAAAGAACGGGGGAAATATCTTCTCCAAACACAAAGGGCTGCTGGGGAAGGTGAGACTGGACCTCTCCTCCTACTGCAGAACTGTGTCTATCCATGCATGCCCCTTCTGTTATTAGATGACATACAGTAAMTGTGAATGCACATTATTACCTGTCCTAAGCTCACTTTTCCTCCTTCATATCGTGTCATCTTGACAGGTGCTGGTGGATTTGACTCACGAGGATATCGTCAAGGGATGGACACAATGGTCAGTGAAATACTTTATTCCTTTTTTTTGTCCAGTCGTGTTCACTTGTTTACACACACATTTGGGGACTTAGAAGAATTTTATAAGAACTTTCATCATAAGATCTAAATATCAAGGAATCGAGCATAGAATAAGACTGAGTGTTTGT
The DNA here is from genome assembly GCF_002910315.2 of Salvelinus sp. IW2-2015. Taxonomy (NCBI): domain Eukaryota; kingdom Metazoa; phylum Chordata; class Actinopteri; order Salmoniformes; family Salmonidae; genus Salvelinus; species Salvelinus sp. IW2-2015. Next base: position 17,524,235 of record NC_036871.1, read on the forward strand.
TATTCCAGATTTGTATTTTGTTTTTTACAATGTGTCTCCTGTCGTTGCTACTAGGTATGAGTTGAGTGAGGATGGTCTGAAAAAAACTCTCCAGCAGCTATAGACTACACTGTGAGAGGTAGAGGAGGACCTAACCAAGTCTTCACCAACGTGGCATTGCCACCAGGGCACTACTGTATGTGTCAAGCATAGTCTATAGAGTAGTGCTGTTTTAGGATAAGTTTAGCTTTTTGGATAACAATTACATAGTTAGGTGTGAAATTATCCTAGATCAGCACTCCTACTCGGAGACGCTTGGCATATACGGCCCCTTTTTCATACAATTGCTTTTAAACCCATGGACAACTTTTGGGGGGTTTTCCCTTTTTTAAATTATGGTTTATTTACATGACCTGCAATTGTAAAAAATATATATATTTTGATGTTCATTTATTCACATCAGTTGCATCATTATCTCTCCCCACTTCGAAATGATCTTGTGCAATAGTAAGAAAGGGAGTATGTGTTCAAACAAATTCTACATTTTTTAAATCCATATTTTAAAATAAAACGATTGAGGACCTGTAACAAAATATATATTTTCTTGCTACGGCTGTTACAGCAGGTTTTGCTGCCTTGTTTTATGTGGGGAATGTACAACATATGAATATGTAAATATGTACAATGACAATGACTAAAGCGAAGGTTTATTATAATGTTAGTAGTGGAGGGTTTTGCTTGGTCACAATGACAATTTTATTTTATAATTCAACAAACTACATGCAAACTATATCAGAGATAAGTTGAACTACGGCCGTCTATCCTCTAAGGGAAATAGTACACCATGTATAGTACTTCACCACCAAAGAGACAATAAAAGGAAATAGTTTTCTGTGGGGTTTTAACTAAACCAAATATGTTTGCACACTATTCGTTAATGCATGTTTAAAACCTTTCAAAGCATCAGCATAGGGTTAACAGTAATAATAACAGAACTTGGCTTAGTTAACCTCACAGTCATATTCCAGCCTTCTTCAAATAATTGTGGCTCATGATAATTGATTTCCCAACTCTGAAATCACGACAGATGAAATATATGTATCATGGTTGTTGTCAATAAATGCACCAGTCTTAATGKTTTTGTTCCACGAACACATTTCAGCATGCACATCTTATTCAATATTTCTCTTTACTGCAATCGCTTGCAAAAAACACATGATGATGTTTTGGTTTACGTTATGGGTATTCACCTTTATTGGTTATTGATTATGTCACTTGTACCTAGATATCTGTAACACATGTAAACACACTGTTATGACTTTATTGATCTGGTTACCATAGTAATGATGCATCATAATGGAAAGCATTTTAGATCGTACCATGTTTAAGCTGTAACATAGTGGCTTGTTGCCTAATGTATCAGTTCTGATGTGTTCTCATATTTCTGCAACCGCTGTCCTTAATTTGAAGTAGTTGTATGCGTACCTACAGGTAACTGCCAAAATAAAGAAAACGCCAACATAAAGTGTCTTAATCAGGCGTTGGGCACCACGACCCAGAACAGCTTCAATGCACCTTGGAGGGATGCGACACCATTCTTCCATGGGAGAATTCCATAATTTGGTGTTTTGTTGATGGTGGTGGAGAACACTCAGAATCACCCATAAGTGTACACTTGGGTTGAGATCTGGTGAGTGAGAGACACACACACACACACACACAGGGGTGGACTGGGAAGTAAATTAAGCCCAGGCATTTTAGCCACACCATCCTACATCCCTGTGTCAGCGTGTCTCTGTTTTTATTTCTCCTAGCTCTATTGCACTTGACTCTGCTGCTGCTAAGGCTAGCATCACTGGGACCAGAAGACCAGGCGGCCACACCGCCTGTGCTGAGCACAGCAACATCCTAGTTGTGAATGAATAAAAACACATTTGTCAGGCRAAGACAATTGCTGAATAAATGTCCAATAGATGACCATTGACTCATAATACCTAGGGCCCTGTGTTTTGGCAGAACATGCAACATTACTTGGATTTTAACCTTTATTTTAAGCCTTTTCCAGAAATGATMATTAAAACATAAATTAAAGCAATTGTCTGAAGATGGTGCTGGACCATCTGAAATTATTAATAAGCTTTAAATAAAGGTTAAAATCCAGGTCATGGCCTCCCAAGTGGTGCAGTGGTCTAAGGCACTGCATTGCAGAGCTAACTKWGCCACCAGGCTCTGTCGCAGCCGGTCGTGACCGGGAGACCCATGTGGCGGCGCACAATTGGCCCAGCGTCTTCCGGGTTAGGGGAGGGTTTTGCCGTCAGGGATGTTCTTGTCCCATCGCGCACTAGCGACTCCTGTGACGGGCCGGTCGYAATGCACGCTGACACGGTCGCCAGGTGTATGGTGTTTCCTCCGTCACTTTGGTGCGGCTGGCTTCCGGGTTAAGCGGGMATTGTGTCAAGAAGCAGTGTCCGTAAGGCAGTTGCAGCGATGGGACAAAACTTGAACTACCAATTGGATACAACGAAATTGGGGAGAAAARGGGTAAAAATAAAAAATCCAGGTCATGTGACATGATGAACCAAAACACAGGGCCCTATCTAACATTAAGAGCACCTTCCTAATATTGAGTTGCACTCCCCCGCCCCCGCACCCCTTCACTTTTGCCCTCAGCACAGCCTCAATTCGTTGGGGCATGGATTAAGGTGTTAAGCGTTCGGTAGGGATTCTGGCYGTTGTTGACTCCAATGCTTCCCACAGTCATGTCAAGCTGGCTTGATGTCCTTTGGGTGGTGGACAATTATTGATGCATACGGGAAACTGTTGTGCTWGAAAACCCAGCRGTGCTGCATTTTTTGACACAAACCCGTGCCAGGCACCTGCTATCATACCTTGCTCAAAGGCACTTACAGTTAATGTCGGAAGTTTACATACACCTTATCCAATTACATTTAAACTCAGTTTTCACAATCCTGACATTTAATCCTAGTAAAAACTCCCTGTCTTAGGTCAGCTAGGATCAAAACTTTATTTTAATGTGAAATGACAGAATAATAGTAGAGCGAAATATTTATTTCAGCTTTTATTTCTTTCATACATTCCCGGTGGTTTAGAAGTTTACATCCACTCAAATAGTATTTGGTAGCATTGCTTTTAAATTGTTTAACTTGGGTCAAATGTTTCGGGTGGCCTCCACAAGCTTCCCACAATAAGTTGGGTGAATTTTGGCCCATTCCTGCTGACAGAGCTGGTGTAACTGAGTCAGGTTTGTAGGCCTCCTGTTTGCACACACTTTTTCAGTTCTGCCCACACATTTTTTATAGGATAGAGGTCAGGGCTTTGTGATGGCCACTCCAATACCTTGACTGTGTTGTCCTTAAGCCATTTTGACACAACTTTGGAAGTATGCTTGGGGTCATTGTCCATTTGGAAGACCCATTGCGACCAAGCTTTAACTTCCTGACTGAGTCTTGAGATTTTGCTTCAATATATCCAAATAATTTTCCATCCTCATGATACCATCTATTTTGTGTAGTGCACCAGTCCCTCCTGCAGCAAAGCACCCCCATAACATGATGCTGCCACCCCCGTGCTTCACGGTTGGGATGGTGTTCTTCGGCTTGCAAGCCTCCCCCTTTTTCCTCCAAACATAACGACGATCATTATTGCCAAAAAATTATGTTGTTTCATCAGACCAGAGGGCATTTCTCCAAAAAGTATGATATTTGTCCCATGTGCAGTTGCAAGCTGTAGTCTGGCTTTTTTATGGTGTTTTTGGAGCAGTGGCTTCTTCCTTACTGAGCGGCCTTTCAGGTTATGTCGATTATAGGACTCGTTTTACTGTGGATATAGATACTTTGTACCTGTTTCCTCCAGCATCTTCACAAGGCCCTTGCTGTTTGTTCTGGGATTGATTTGCACTTTTTGCACCAAAGTACATTCATCTTTAGGAGACAGAACTCGTCTCCTTCCTGAGTGGTATGACGGCTGCGTGGTCCCATGGTGATTATACTTGCGTGCTATTGTTTGTACAGATGAACGTGTACCTTCAGGCTGTTGTTTGGAAATAGCTCTCAGGATAAACCAGACTTGTGGAGGTCTACAAACTTTTTCTTGAAGTCTTGACTGATTTCTTTTGATTTTCCCATGATGTCAAGCAAAGATGCACTGAGTTTGAAGGTAGGCCTCAAATACATCCGCAGGTACACCTCCAATTGACTCAAATTATGTAAATATAGCCTATCAGAAGCTTTCTAAAGCCATGACATAATTTTCTGGATTTTTCAAGCTGTTTAAAGGCACCGTCAACTTAGTGTATGTAAACGTCTGACCCACTGGAATTGTGATACAGTGAATTATAAGTGAAATAATCTGTCTGTAAACAATTGTTGGAAAGATTACTTGTCATGCACAAAGTAGATGTCCTAACCGACTTGCCAAAACTATAATTTGTTAACAAGAAATTTGCGGAGTGGTTGAAAAACAAGTTTTAATGACTTCAACTGTAAGTATTTTGTCTTGCCCAATCATCCTCTGAATGGCACACAATCCATATCTCAATTCTTTCAAGGCTTAAAAATCCTTCTCCCCTTCATCTACATTTACATTTTAGTCATGTAGCAKACACTCTTATCCCGAGCGACTTACAGTAGTGAGTGCATACATTTTAATACTGGCACTGCTRCTACAACCCTGGCACTAGYACCATGCTCTACCAACTGGGCTACACGTGACTRAGCTACACTGATTGATGTGGATTTAATAACTGACATCAATAGGGGATCATAGCTTTCACTTGGATTCACATGGTCAGTCTGTCATGGAAAGAGTTCCTAATATTTTGTACACTCAGTGTATATACATAATATAGAGCCTAACTATTAAGAAACTGGCAGTACATCGGTGTGTATATAGCTATGTTTCCATCCAATTGGCGATGGATTTTCATGCAAATATTTAAAAATCCGCATAAAAACAATGAGCATTTTCCCACCAGAGATATTTCCATCATATTGACTTGTTGCAGATAAAATACATTTTTGCTGTTAAATTCCCATGTACCGAAATATAAATTACAAGTGAAATGGGTTTCCATCGCATTTTCAACTKATGGGTTTCTCACAAAAAAAATTGCATTAGTGCCTTCAAAGTATTCATACCCCTTGATTTACAGTATTCCACATTTTGTTGTGTTACAGCCTGAATTCAAAATGTATTATTATTCATTTTTTACCCATCTACACACAATACCCCGTAATGACAAAGTGAAAGCATGCAACAAAAAAAAAGCACATTTATTGAAAATTAAATACAGAAATAACACATTCACTTGTCTTCACACCCATCTACACACAATACCCCGTAATGACAAAGTGAAAGCATGCAACAACAAAAAAAGCACATTTATTGAAAATTAAATACAGAAATAACACATTCACTTGTCTTCACACCCATCTACACACAATACCCTATAATGACAGTGAAAACATGCTTACTTTTTTTGTGTGCAAATGTATTAAATGAAATACAGAAATATCTAATTCGCATAAGTATTCACACCCCTGAATCAGTACTTAGCACCTTTGGCAATGATTACAGATGTGAGAATTTCTGTGTAAGTCTCTAAGAGCTTTCCACACCTGAATTTTGCAACATTTGCCCATTATTCTTTTCAAAATTCTTCAAGCTCTGTCAAATTGGTTGTTGATCATTGCTAGACAACCATTTTCAGCTCTAGCCATAGATTTTCAAGTAGATTTATGGCAAAACTAACTCAACCACTCAACTCCAATGTAGATTTGGCCTTGTGTTTTAGGTTATTGTCCTGCTGAAAGGTGAATTCTGTACCAGGTTTTCCTCTAGGATTTTGCCTGTGCTTAGCTMCATTTCTTTTTATCCTGATAAACTCTCCAGTCCTTAATTATTACAAGCATACCCATAACATGATGCAGCCACCACTATGCTTTAAAATATGGAGAGGGTATTCAGTAATGTGTTGTATTGGATTTGCCCCAAACATAACACTTTCTATTGAAGACAAAAATGTAATTGCTTTGCCACATTTCTTGCAGTATTACTTTAGTGCCTTGTTGCATGTTTTGTAATATTGTTATTCTGCAGAGGCTTCCTTTTCACCCTGTCAATTAGGTTAGTATTGTGGAGTAACTACAATGTTGTTGATCTGTCCTCAGTTCTCCTATCACAATCATTAAACTCTGTAACTGTTTAAAGTCACCATTGGCGTCAAGGTGAAATCCCTGAGCGGTTTCCTTCCTCTCCGGCCATTAAGTTAGGAAGGACACCTGTATCTTTGTAGTGACTGGGTGTATTTATACACCATCCAAAGCGTAATTGACCACTTAACCATGCTCAAAAGGATGATCCCTGTCTGATTTTTTTTGTTTACCCATCTACCAATAAGTGCCCTTCTTTATGAGGCATTGGAAAACCTCCCTGGTCTTTGTGGTTGAATCTATGTGTAGAATTCGCTGCGTGACTGAGAGACCATACAAATTGTATGTGTGTGGTACAGAGATGAGGTAGTCATTMAAAATCATGTTAAACACTRTAATTGCACACAGAGTGAGTCCATGTAATTTATGTAATTTATTAAGCACTTTTTACTCCCAAACTTATTTAAGCTTGAAAACGTATTGACTCAAGATATTACAGCTYTTATTTTTTTATTCATTCGTAAAWATGACTMAAAACATTTCACGTTGATGTTAAGCTCATCACCTTGCACTTTCACCACCCTATGAAGTTCATCATCATTTATTTAATCTGGAGCCTAATAAACTGTATGCTTTTCCTGACTAGTCATAGTGGGAGGACCACACAACATGTCATCGCGTGACTCCAAGTTTACTTCCAATTGATGGTTATTCTGTGCTCATTAAAGCATTTCCACTGACATTTCTGGCATAATTAATTTTACCACCACAAAAAGATCCCACCTTGTCTATCGTATTATGTTTTGTCGACATTTGAAAAGTTTACCTATATTGTTCTGTTTCGGGCCTCTCCCCCCACTCTCCCTCCCCCCGGGTTATCAGAATGTGTACTCAAAGCATGTGCGGACCACCTGGCAAGTGTTTTCACTGACATTTTCAACCTCTCCCTGACCGAGTCTGTAATACCTACATGTTTTCGAACAGCACATTGTCCCTAATGCACAAAAAAGCGAAGGTAACCTGCCTAAATGATTACCGCCCAGTAGCAACTCATGTTGGTAGCCATGAAGTGCTTTGAAAGAGCTGGTCATGGCCTCACATCAACAGCATCATGCTGGAAACCCTAGACCCACTCCAATGTTATTGTTACTTTTTATTATTTTTTACTTGAGTTTTATTAGTAAATTTTCATTACTGTTCTTAAACTGCGCTGTTGGTTTAGGGCTTGTAAGTAAACATTTCACGGTAAGGGTCTACACTTGTGTATTCGGCGCATGTGACAAATAAAACTTTGATTTAATTTGAATTCGCATACCGCCCCAACAGATCCACAGATGACGCAATCTCAATCGCACTCCACACTGCCCTTTCCCACCTGGACAAAACGAACACCAATGTGAGAATGCTGTCATTGACTACAGCTCAGCGTTCAACACCACAGAACCCACAAAGCTCATCACTAAGCTAAGAACCCTGGGACTTAATACTTCCGTCTGCAACTGGATCCTGGACTTCCTGATGGGCCGCCCCCAGGTGGTAAGGGTAGGCAACAACACATCTGCCACGCTGATCCTCAACACAGTGGCCCCTCAAGGGTGCATGCTTAGTCCTCTCCTGTACTCCCTGTTCACCCACGACTGTGTGCCAAGCATGACTCCCACACCATCATTAAGTTTGCTGACGACACAACAGTGGTAGGCCTGATCAGCGACAACGATGAGACAGCCTATAGGGAGGAGGTCAGAGTGCCAGGACAACAACCTCTCCCTCATTGTGAGCAAGACAAAGGAGCTGATCATGGACTATAGAGAAAGGAGGGCCGACCAGGCTCCCATTAACATCGACGGGCTGAAGTGGAGTGGGTCGAGAGTTTCAAGTTCCTTGGTTGTCCACATCACCCAACACACTATCATGGTCCAAACACACCAAGACAGTCTTGATGAAAGAGCACAACAACACCTTTTCCCCCTCAGGAGACTGAAAAGATTGGCATGGGTCCCTGATCCTGAAAAGGTTCTACAGCTGCACCATCGAGAGCATCCTGACCGGTTGCATCCACTGCCTGGTATAGCAAACTGCTCGGCATCTGACCTAAGGCACTACAGAGGTAGTGCGTACGGCCCAGTACATCACTGGGCCAAGCTTCCTGCCATCCAGGACCTATATACTAGGCGGTGTCAGAGGAGGCCCCAATTGTTTTTAAGACTGCACCTGTTGTTACTTTGGTCCGCAAAGTACAAATCAAAATTTGATTTGATTTCTCGATACCTAAGCCTAGCATCACTGAGACCACACTGTCTGTGCTGAGCCCAGCAACATCCTAGTTATGAATGAATAAACACATATATTAGACAAAGAAGAAAATCACWGAATAAATGCCTTATATTAGCATTGGCTTATAATACCTTATAACAGCCTAACTACTTATATTACAAATTAGTGCCTGTCACATGTGCGTGTGTCGTCAGCCGTAAATCCCACTGGAGACCACCACTTTGTACATGTGACTGCTGCAGCCTACCCAGCCCAGCAACATCGCTACGTTATTAAATGAATAAACGTTATTAGATTAGACCAAAAGAAGAAGAACAGCCTTGAATTAAGGCCTTGATATTAGCATTGCGCTTATAATACCGATAACGCCTAATACTTAATATTACAAATAGTGCCTGTTCACATGTGCGTAATTATGTAGTCTCTTCCATTACCATTTGTATTACCTTGATGTTTACTTTTATTCTATCTGTTCATTA
>NC_036871.1:17533250-17594610 GCF_002910315.2 Salvelinus sp. IW2-2015
GTTTCAGAGAGAGAGAGAGATGTCAGTCAATTCAAACCACCTTACCGTTCTCAATTGCCACCTTTCTCAGCTGTCTCTTCAAAGTCTGTACATTAGGTCTTCTACATATTAAAGGTTCTCCATCTGAAGATGATAACACCAAAGCAGGATGCTGCAATAACAGATGTGATTATGTATTATTGCATGAGAGAGAGAACCTGTGCCACAGAATGATGTGGAGAGAGCGAGAGAGAGCGATGGAATATGAGAGATGGAATGAGAGAGAGAGAGAGAGAGAGATGGAATGAGAGAGAGATAATTAATGTGGTCACTGCACGACAGGGGAGGTAGAAACAGAGATGCACTTTCTCCTTTACTGTGATAAATATTCCTCACCAAGAGACTCATTATTCACAGAAATGTCTACATTTATTCCAAATTTTAACTTATTAAACCCAGAGGAAAAACTAAAAATACTCATGGGCGAAGGAGCAATGGCTCCTCTTGCAGCCAAATATGTATTTGCCTGCCATAGCCTGAGAGACACTGAATAATAACATCTATATAGTAAGCAGTAACTTACTTATTATTACTATTATTGTTATTACTGTTATTGTTATTACTATTATTATTGTTGTTTATCATTCCAAGTAGTAATGGTATGGGTGGTAATGGTAATGATAGCAGTTTAATGATGGTGGTGGTGGTAGTAGTGGTAATGATGATAGTAGTTGTAGTACCGGTGTGGTGAAGATGACCGTTATTTAGTTATAAGTTAGTTATAGTTTCATTTTTTTTATTACATTACATTCGATTATTGACTGTTACCATTTTATTGTTACTATTTTTATATTTAATTTTTTATTATTATTTACTGCCATTCTATATTATTATTTGTCATTGTTTATAATTTTATTACAATGTATATTGTATACATTGTTGCTTTGGCAATATTGACACAATGTTTTTCATGCCAATAAAGCAGCTTGAATTTGAATTTGAGAGAGAGAGAGAGAGAGAGATGGAATGAGAGAGAGAGAGAGAGAGAGATGGAATGAGAGAGAGAGAGATGGAATGAGAGAGAGAGAGAGAGAGATGGAATGAGAGAGTGATTCATGCTAGAAAGGTAGATCTAATGTCTGGGATTTCCTGGAACAAATGCTGTCAGTTGGGATTTTCTTTAAATGTCCTCATAGTATACATGCAGTAGGCCTACTGTTATTACTTTCTAAATGATAACAGAAGGCATATATTGGCATTTCATTTGGCACATTCATTCTGCTGTTCATTGCTTTTCAAGGCTTAAAAATCCTCCTTTAACCTGTCTCCTCCCCTTCATTTACACGGATTGAAGTAGATTTAACAAGTGACATCAATAAGGAATTATAGTATTCAGACCCCTTGACTTTTTCCACATTTTGTTAAGTTAAAGCYATTTTCTAAAATTKATTAAATAGTGTTTCCCCCTCATCAATCTACATACAAATCCCATAATGACAAAGCAAAAACTGGATTTAGAAGTTTTAGCAAATGTATTAAAAATAAAAAACTGAAATATCATATTTACGTAAGTATTCAGATCCTTTATCAGTACTTTGTTGACGCACCTTTGGCAGCGATTACAGCCTCGAGTCTTCTTGGGTATGACGCTACACATCCCATCAGCATGAGGCTGCCACCACCATACCAGGTTTCCTCCAGGCATTCAGGCCAAAGAGTTCAATCGTGGTTTCATCAGACCCAAGAATCTTGYTTCTCATGGTCTGAGTCCTTTAGGTGCCTTTTGCCAAACTCCAATCGGGCTGTCATGTGCCTTTTACTGAGGAGGGGTTTCCGTCTGGCCACTCTATCTTAAAGGCCTGTTTTTTGGACTGCTGCGGAGATGGTTGTCCTTCTGGAAGGTTCTCCCATCTCCACAGAGGAACTCTGGAGCTCTGCCAGAGTGACCATTGTGTTCTTGGTCACCTCTCTGACCAAAACCCTTCTCCCCGATTGCTCAGTTTGGCCGGGTGGCCAGCTCTAGGAAGCGTCTTCGTGGTTCCAAACTTCTTCCACAGGTGGACCCCAATCAAGTTGTAGAAACATCTCAAGGATGATCAATGGAAACAGGATGCACCTGAGCTCAATGTTGAGTCTCATAGCAAAGGGTCTGAATACTTATGTAAATAAAATATTTTTTATTTTTTATAAATTTGCAAAACATCTAAAAACCTGTTTTTGCTTCTTCATTATGAGGTATTGTGTGTAGATTAATGTGGAAACATTCATTTCATACATTTTAGAATAAGGCTGTAACGTAACAAAATGTAGGAAAAGTCAAGAGGTCTGAATACTTTCATGGAAAGAGCAGGTGTTCTTAATGTTTTGYATACTCAGTGTGTATTATTGTGTGCGCTCAATGATGCGCTGGCTGCGCTCTCTGCACGTGCGCTTCTCCTTGACGTCAGCTAGGAGGGGCCAAAGCGGTTTCTGTTGTGTTCTCAGTGCTGATCATCGTAGTGAGGCTGACTGCAGGAGCCGAGACCCAAGGAGCTACTGCCTGAAACGTCCTGCATCCTCCCCTACCTTCCAATCTCCATCTCTCTCTCTATCCTGCATGTGAAGCATGGATTCAATTTACATTTTTCTCGTYCTACTTGTTTCCCAAACCTATTTTCTAGCCTCTGCAGACWKGAAATTCGGTGAGTAGCCTACATCTATTTATCTGTGATTATGAAGGATCATAATGTTCCCACAGCTGCGAGGAGACGCACATATGGTTATTTTGGGTCCCTGTCAATATTTTATTAGGCAGTCTGGAAAGGCACTGAATAGCCTACGACTGCAGGTCTTGTTTGTATGAAGATATAACGGCTATATCTATAATGGGGGGCAATTCGGTGTAATATAGCCTAATGACAAGAAAAATGTGCAAGAAATATAGGCTATAATGTAGGCCTATATTATTGTTTACACCTGTTGTTTACATATACGTTTTTAACATGTGCAGGCCAGCACACCTAAAGTGTTTACTACTCTTAAGTGATTACTATTTTAATAGCCACTGGGTAGCCTAACAGTTTTCTTATTGGAATAAATGCCATTATTTAGGATACAGTTTAACCTTTTTTKCAGGGAGAAATCGCAGGGAATCACTGTAGGCCATCGGGATGCGTTTGCTGTTTGATGTCGTTCTATCACTAAGATGGTGAGGGTCAGGGAAAAACCTTTTTCAATGTTGGGTGCGGGACCGAGGTAAMATTCGCTTTATATTTTATATAAGGTGGAAATTCGGTTTTCTCCTGTCAATAGCTATTGAATCAAGCATTCCATGACTTTGAAGATGCTATATTCTGAATCAGGGGTGGATGGAGAACAATCCACACTTTATTATTTATTTGTAAAAGATTTTGGATTACAATCGTCAACAGCTTTTACACAAAGTGCGCATGACTATGAAAATGATATATTCTGAATCAGGGGAGAATGGAGAAAAAACACTTTTTTTTTGTTAATTGAAATGTCAATATACATTTTATTTCTTCCGGCTTTCAATCTTCAATAGCTCTTACACGAAGTGTGCTGTGACTATGAAAATGATATATTCTGAATCAGGGGAGGACGGAGAAAAATACACGTTTTTGTTGTTGAAGTAAAAATAAAAAATAAATGAAAAGCCGTGGATTTTTCTCCATCCTCCCCTGACTCAGAATATATGATTTTCAATGTCATGTCACGCTTTGTGTAAGAGTTATTGAAGATTGAAATATTTTATTAGGTGTGGATTGTTCTCCATCCACCTATGATTCAGAATATACCATCTTCATGTTCATGCATGCTTAGCTATTGACAAGAGAGAACCGTATTTCCAGTACGAAACAAATTTTACCTCGAAGAGAGCGGGCCACTTTATTATGTAACCTTGATAAGTGGCGGCGGCAACYTGCCTGCTATGGTGACCAGGAAAATGGTAGCTATGCTGCTCATTGGGAGGAAAACCAAAACATTATTACTTCCTAAACCTTCCAAAACCTATTTGTTTGTAGCTATATCTATTATTATAAAGATAAGCATTTTAAGAAGAGAGATGAAAATCAATCACATTGTAAAACACTTCCTCCTTTTAGTATTATATATGGGTATAGATTAATTGTTATCTATATTAAATGCTTTATGTATATTAAATGCTTTACCTATATTAAACGCTATGTAATAAAATACTCATCCCATGGAAACCATATTTTTCATTTCAAACAGTATCTAATTATTATTCTGTTAGCATATTTGATAGTGATGTGGAAAAGGTMATCTAAGGCCTCTGTGTGATGATGAGTTCCGTTTACTTCAGTTTTCAGTTGTTTGCTGTTCAATGTGATGTTGTAGCCTCATAACTTTTTCTAATTACATTTGCGATAACTCCATCATTCAGGTAGAGAAGGATATGGATATGGATAGGGCATTAGCTTTGATTCCCCTGTAGCTGCTAGCTAGTATCATTTGACAACAGTAAAATCTGTTACGCTCTTGTTTTTGCTGCAACTGAGCCCTAGTATGACTATATACTAGAGCCCACGTTGCCTGTGTCAGGTTGAGTGACTGCTGTCACTGCTGTCACTGCTGTCACTAACAGCTGGTGAAGCTTCATTCACTGACTGCAACCCCAATCACCTTTGTCACCTGTGTGCCATCTTTTAGTTCACATGAACTTCAGTGTAGGCTTCAGATAGTATCCCTCTGTTTCCGCCATGTTTTCTTCAGTTTCATGCCAAGTGAACACGACCTTGCTGTAAGAACACAGTCACCTTGTTCTTGCTGTGCTGCTACACACAATGTTATCTCACTGTGTTGTGTTCACTTCCTCTGAGGCCAGACAGACGACTCAATTTGAAGGCAGCTAGCTATGGGATCAGAGAGGAAAGAACGAAGAGTTATTTACAAGCTCTTGTGTTTATTTTTGGATGCTTGGCCTCGACTAGCTGAGTCACTTTTACTTCCTGTGTCAGTTGATCAAAAGCATTTCTTCATTGGCTGTAGTGTCACATATGTGTGGCTGCTGATTCACAATCAGATGAAGAGGCCTAGTGGCGAACTAAAGAGCCACATTGCACTTAAGTTGGCGTGTTGCTTTTTTAAGTAATTCGTTTTTTCCTGGGTTGGTTGCWCAAGTTGAAAGCATACTTGGATCAATTCCCCAACGACAGCAGGGAGAAAGAAGAGGCAGTGTTATCATCCCCACTGTGTCCATAGTGACTGGGAACAAACAGCCTATAGAGATTGAACTTGTCTGATAATTTACAGGATTAAACTGGGAGGTGAAAAACAATAAAGTTGACAGTGTGTAACTTTCAAAGTGTCAATTTAGAGGAGAGCACAGATAGTGGTTTGGAATTGCAGTCCCAATATTTGCTTCATTGTTTGTGGACGGCGCCAGAACTACCCTGGAAATAACAGTTTCCATCAGGTGTGCTCACACAAAGCTCCTTAAATTGATAGTAATCTCTCTGTGTTTGTGCTGCCTGACTAACTGCCCCCTGTAACACCATGTTACTCTCATCCCCTCCTCTCACTTCCTGAGACTGACTGCCTGACTCAAAGCTCCAGCATTGATCCACCAGACTGAAGCATGGACACGATACGCAAAGCTTCACTCAATCCTCTGAAGTCTCAGCCAAAGCCTGTATTCAATGTTCACTGCTCTTGCTATACACCACTACTCTAGCAGGTCTATTGCAATAGGTAAGGGCATTTTCATATTGCTCAGATTGTTCTGCAGCTTCGGTATTTCATGAGGAGAGGCTGTTGACATGTTGTGACGGGGTCATGTCAGGCTATATCCTCCTGTCCATGTAGTTTCCCTGTATACACTGCAGCCAGGTGATGTCAGCCTCGATCGTCAGKCATGCCCCAATGCAACTGAACAATCAGCATGAATTAAAGATGTTAATACCTGTTGCTATGGAAACCGGCGCACAGGCATGTGTGAGATGACCTTTTCCGAGTGCCGGGCGGGCTAGTGATTGCAATATTTGATTTCGTTTTCGTGTTTAGTAAGTGTTTCGGGTCAGGCCGCTGGCTTACAGAGCAGAGAGATACTGACCCTCAACCAAACTATAAACCTACTGGGAGATGACTGACTGCTGGCTTTTTGAGGCTTGTTGAAGTCTAAAAGTTATTTGGGGTGACTGACTCAATTTCCATCAAGTTAAGAACTGAAGAATGTCTAACTAACTGTTACTGAGAGCAATGTGTTGTGTGACCAAGTTGAATGTAGGCTACTGTCATTCTAAAAGCATGGCTGCAGCCATCATTGGAATGTTTCCAACAGGCATGACACGAAGGTAAGACTTTTCATAAAGTAACCTCTGAACATGCCTCGTTTTAGTTTTCCGTTGCAAACCGTTTTGCTACGGTGTACCAGTGCTGTAATGAATACATCCCTGAGCTCTGTCCTTCAGTAACATCAGGTATCTGGTCAGAACATGCAGATTGTAGCGTGGGATATGGCTTKTGTCCCAAATGGCACCCTATTCCCAATGATATAGTACACTACTTTTGACCAGGGCCCACTGGGAAGTGGACTTGGACTCTTGTTTGTTAGAGAGATAACAGATTGAAATTGTTATGCTGCTTGGCAGCACTAAATCCAGGGTAACGACAGTGCTCTTTGCACACAGGGTGGAGTTGATTGAAAAATCCATTCCCATGTCCAGTTCGTATTTGTCTCATGTGCCACCCACAACCTATTTCAGACTCTGCATTCATAATGGCCATGAAACCCACAGAGTAAGGCTCAGAAGGACACAAATGACAGATCAGGTTCAAAATACCATTCAGCAGATTAAAACCCATTCAGCTGGTGATTTCAAAATGACTCAAAAATAGGATGTAACTATAGTAACACGGTATACAGTAGAGTATGACTGTCTCTGAAATATTGTACAGTAACATCTTACTGTACATCTTAAGAGCCAAAATAGGGCCATGTTGAACACAAGAGAAAATGTTAGAGGAACATGGTTTGTAAACAAGGGCACACCTTAGGGAAAAGGATGGCTACTATTATTCATTCACTTTACAATAAGGGGTGGACATGAATGACTCAAACTAAATGTCTAGTGACAAATATGGAGAAGGGTAGGGTGTTGTTCAGTGGTGTAATTTTGTAATTAATGGATCCCCATTAGCTAACGCCATAACGCTAGCTAAGGCATGGGAGCCTATCAAACCCGCTGAGGCATGGGAGCCTATCAAACCCGCTGAGGCATGGGAGCCTATCAAACCCGCTGAGGCATGGGAGCCTATCACCTCCGCTGAGGCATGGGAGCCTATCAAACCCGCTGAGCATGGGAGCCTATCAAACCCGCTGAGGCATGGGACCTATCAAACCCCCGCTGAGGCATGGGAGCCTATCAAACCCGCTGAGGCATGGGAGCCTATCAAACCCGCTGAGGCATGGGAGCCTATCAAACCCGCTGAGGCATGGGAGCCTATCAAACCCGCTGAGGATGGGAGCCCATCAAACTGCTGAGGCATGGAGCCTATCAAACTTCGCTGAGGCCATGGCGAGCCTATCAAACTTGCTGAGGCATGGGAGCCTTAATAAACTTGCTGAGGCATGGGAGCCTACAAACTCGCTGAGGCCTCCCAGGTAGCTCCGACTCCAACAACATCTCCTCCAACACAAAAACAAACAAAAAAACACTCCCTGATGCTTCCCTTTGTTGAGTCGTCATTCTATAACGATGTACGCTGAGAGTCAGGAAGCAAGTTCAGGGAGTGAATATGTTTAATAAATAAACGCACACAACAAGAAACACGAACAGCRCACTGACATGACACAGAAACAGGAACAATGACGACTGGGGAAGAAACCAAAGGGAGTGACWTATAAAGGGCAGGTAATCAAGGAGGTGATGGAGTCCAGGTGAGTGTCATTATGCGCAGATGCGCGTAAAGCTGGTGACAGGMGTGCGCCATAACAAGCAGCCTGGTGACCTAGAGGCCGGAGAGGGAGCACACGTGCCACTACAAAGTAGCCTATGCCTACCTGGCAGAACATATGATGATTCTTTTCATCAATCCAGTGGCTACAACCAAACAGCAGTGCTAGGTGCCTGTGCACTTCAATTAAAGGGTAACTACACTCAAAAAGACACATTTCTTAGATTTTTCCCAGACTTCAAAAGTGGTCTCCTGATGTGATTTAAGTATTGTTATGGTTGCTGGCGTCTTCGTTTGACCTGCATTCAATCACCCAAGTTATCACCATGGTTAAGGCTTCCCACAGTTCCCCAGCTTTTACCCCCTGACTCTCTCTCTCCCTCTCTCTCACCTTCCTGAGTCTTATGAAGGTTGATAGTCAGTGAGTGTAGCCTACATATTGTAATCGAGGTATGTTAGGTACCGCATGATTGTAATGTGCATAATATGACATAAATGTCAGCTTTTTAAAATGTAGCCTATCTGTGTTGGTTGGATAATCAATATCATCTTTGATCTCTTGATCAGTCTTTGTATATTCTGTAAGTGTAGCCATGCTTAGGTGTGGCCAGGCTCTCTGTCTTCAACGATTATTTAAACAAACGTTATGTCAGTCACGGGACACAGACTTTATAGACAATGGACACAGTAGAGATGGGGGTTTGAGCTGAAGTTTGTCTGAAAATGTCTAGTTTGCCTGACTAGTGCTACCCAGAGTTAGTTGCTCTTTGACACTTTTCTCAAAGTTAATGGGAATAAAAGGATGAATTTCAGGAGGCAGTACTTTGATCAATAGCGGTCAGTTAGCTGGGATGAGCTCTTCAATGCTCCTTGATGATACCAATAAACAAGAGATGTTTAACTRTCTTCTACACAGAGATCTCATTTTCCAGATGGTCGAACTTGATTCATTTGCCAGTAAAGACCAAATCACAGACAGCCCGTGTGGAAAAACACCCACAGTGTTGTTATTGATTCATTTGTCAGAATTACTTATTTTTTTTATTACTGTGTTTTTAGTAGTTACATCCTTCAATGTGGTGTGGCTGTATAAAACACATATTGGTTACACTTTACTTRGTGGTGATATGTAGCATTAAAACAAACTTCAGAAATACTTTATATGCATGTCATAAAGAGGCATAACGCTCTACATATCAGCACTAAAGTGTTACCAAAGTGTTCAGGTTATAACTTAGCCTCACATTCAACTCCAGGTCTCCCTTAGTTTCCCCCAAGGTTGCTTCTRTGCTCATTAGGTTGATCAGTATGCCAGCTCTCCTCCTCGTGTTAGTTTAGGTGCTGTCTTCTTCTTCTTCAGCAGCCCACTCACAGACACAGGAAGGAGCGGAGTAGAGCTGACTCCTTCGTCAGTAGCAGGCCCAAAATAAAAAGAAGTGTGAGTCTGTCTGTCTGTCTGTCTGGTGTGCATGTAGCCATACTGACTAAGAGAGTACAGTATGTGTAGCTCTTCTTAGTCATACAAGTACACCCGAAATCTCCATTCACACTCCACTTCAAAAGAGCACTATTATTCAATACTTAAATACATTTCCGTACTTTAAAAAAATTCAATTTCAAACACACATACTCTTACTTTAGTAAGTGTTGCTKGCGTGTGTGTAATGGATTCACAGCAGCACAAAGGTTGTAGAAACACCAACTACAGAAGGTRGTGACTTACTGTATGTATGATGCACATCACACGTCGTGTCTTCACTCTCCGTAATGTCAGAGTGCTAATTTGCCATACCTCCCTGCCTGGGGTGTCTTATGTGCCCTATGGAGTGTGCTACCAGTGGTGGTGGGGTGCTGCTGCAGTATGACARCAATGAGACACATTCTGCATTGCAAATGGCACCCTAATCCCACAGGGCTCTGGTCAAAAGTAGTGCACTACATAGGGAATAGGGTGCCATTTGGGACACAGACTTAGAATGCCAGCAGCTCCACACCACAATAAACAAACAAAAATATGTGAAAATATGTGTTCAGGAAGCACTTGGGAGAAAAGCAGTCATAAAAACCTAGAGATAACAAACAAACTATTTATATCAACTCAAGAAACTGCAACATTGAGGAAAGTGGACCCATGCAGCCGCCCACATTCCATTCCCATGTCATACAGTTACTGGGCCCAGCCTGAGAGCGATGTAATACTGCAGTTCAGATTGGATTTATGAATAGGGTTAGACATGGTATCCTAGGGAAGGTAAGGGGGGTGTCAAGTTGGTTCTTGGAGAGAGAATAATTGTGCCTGTTAGGCCTACCCCTCTCCTAGCTGCATCGCTATCACCTGCTTTCTCCTTTCCCCCTCTTCCCTCATACCTTCTTCCCTCCTCTCCTTTCCCCCTCTCCCCTCCCCTCCCATCCTCTCCCCTCCTCTCTCCTTTCATCCTCTCCCCTCCTCTCCTTTCCCCCTCTCCTCTCTTTCCCCCTCTCCCCCCCCCTCCTCTCCCTTCCCTCTCTCCCCTCCTCTCCTCTCCCCCTCTTCTCTCCTCTCCTTTCCCCCTCCCCCCCTTCTCCTTCACTCCACCCCTCCTTTAGATATATGACAGGTGTAAAGATTTGTCTGAAACAGCCTGAAGTCAATGTGTATTGCCAGATTCCTGGTAAGCAGACATTTAAAATACTCCTCCGCTGGAGTGCTGTGCTAAATGTATACATCTCCCACTCCCACAGAACTATCCTATGCCTTGACCTCCTTCTCCCCTCTCTCTCCAGATTAAATTCTATGACTAGTGAGGTCCAGCCACCCGACAACCTGCCCACTCGACCMCATCCTCTCCTCCCTTCTGGAGACCTTCTCCCATTCCCTACTTCCCTCATCAACTCATCTATGACCACTGGCATCTATGACCACCCTCTGACTTCAAAAAGGCCGGAGTCGCTCCCCTCCTTAAGAAACTAACACTAGACTCCTCTGATGTCAAAAACTACAGACCRGTATCTCTTCTTTCTATTCTTTCTAAAACACTTGAGCGTGCTGTCTCTGACCAACTCTCTCGCCATCTCTCTAAGAACAATCATCTTGACCCTAACCYGTCAGGCTTCAAGACTGCTCTTCTCTGTGTCATGGAGGCTCTCTGCCCTGCCAAAGCTGACTCTCTCTCCTCTGTTCTCATCCTCCTAGATCTATCCACTCCCTTCAACACCGTGAACCATCAGATCCTCCTCTCCACTCTCTCAGGGCGTCTCAGGTTCTACACACTCTTGGATTGCATCCTACCTGGCAGGCCGTTCCTTCCAGGTGACATGGAGAGTATCTGTGTCTGCACCACGTACTCTCACTACCGGCCCACCACATCAAACTCAACCTCRACAAGACAGAGCTTGTCCAGGAAAGGCCTGCCCGCTCCAAGACCTCTCCATCATTGTTGAYAACCCCACGGYCCCCCTCCCAGAGTGCAAAGAACCYTGGTGTGACCCTGGACTACACCCTGTCGTTCTCTGCAAACATCAAAGCAGTGACTCGCTCCTGCAGGTTGATGCTCTACAACATCCGTAGAGTACGACCCTGCCTCACACAGGAAGCAGCGCAGATCCTAATCCAGGCACTTGTCATCTCCCATCTGGTCCATTCGCAACTTGCTGTTGGCTGGGCTCCCCGCTTGTGTCATCAAACCCCTGCAACTTATCCAGAATACTGCAGTCCGCCTGGTGTTCAACCTTCCCAAGTTCTCTCATGTCACCCYGCTCCTCCACACACTCCACTGACTTCCAGTCGAAGCTCGCATCCACTACAAGACCATGGTACTTTCCTACGGAGAAGCAAGAAGAACTGCCCTTCCCTACCTTCAGGCTACGCTCAAACCCTACACCCCAACCCGAGCACTCCATTTTGCCACCTCTGGTCTCTCGGCCCTCCCACCCTTATGGGAGGGTATCACCCACTCAGCCCAGTCCAAGCTCTTCTCTGTCATGACACCAATGCTTCATTTGTAAATCGGAAGGTCCCGGAACACATAGTGAGCACGAAAGGTGGGGGGGTTATCCGGGGGGCTCTGAGGTACAGGAACACATTGAGAGAAAAAAGTGTCAAACACAACGTATCAGCGCAGCAGACAGAGTAAACAGCCAAGTAGCCTACTGTCTATGGTGGTGAAACGGACAGCGCTCTCCAAGGTGCTGATTAAGTCAAAGCATTTTAGACGTCACTGCAGTATGCCCACATACTTGAGTATAGCTGCGGGGCTTACGCAAGTCTGAATTTCTTATAGCCTAATTTTCTAGACATCAATGTACAGCAACATTTTTAGACAACACTGCAGAACACCATCCATATACATATGCACACATACTCAGCTGTGGGSCTTACAAGACCCCAATTTCCTATCATTTTCAAGACATCAATGTAGCAGTAGAACAAATATCACAATATCGGAATATAACTTCAAATAAAATAAATCAATGTAGACTACAGCAGAACACACACATGAGAATATATAGGCCTCATGCCTTTGTGATAATATGAAGCACATTCAGATTACCTTCACAGTACAGAACAAATTTGTAAATAAAAGAAAATGTCCTACCTTAGTTTTCAAAACCTCCCACAATGACTCTCCCCATGTCAAATCCATTTAACTCCCGAGAGTCAATTTCTTGCTCAAGGCCATGAGCGGGCCTGTGGCTGTGACGTTTAGCCTCCTTCTAAGGCTGTTCTGAAGACTCTGGCTGTAGTGTCTATTTTTTTCATTTTGAGTGTTATCTATAACCTGGTTGTCTTCATTAGCCTTGYCTACAAGSCTTGCTGCCACCAAATGCACCTKGTTTCGGGCATGTTCAAAAAACGTTTAAAAAGTATTATTTTTAAATGTTACGTGTCTTTTTTGCATGTTCTCCAGCTCATTTTAGAATTCTGCATGACAAGCCAGGGGTTATATGTTTGCTTGTTCTTGAACTGCAAATTGCACCTGCTCCGAGCACTTCGTCTGTGTATGTACTGCCCCCATCCCCCCCAGCTCCCTCTCCCGCTGAGTCAGACTCACTAGTAGGCCTACTATCTAGTGGAGGTGCTGGTGGTGATGCTGAACTGGCTGGATTAGTAGCGCTGCTAACTAAGACATTGCCATCAGGAACAGTTTGCCCCTCACTCCTCTCCTCCGGCACGGACAGTTCTCTGGCTCGTTCTGGGTTCGATTCACCATCTTTCTCTGGACTTTTGGACTTGAGAAATGTCACCAAACTCTATTCCCTTTTCTTATCCATTTTTATTTGGCTTCCCCACAGTTCAAATTCAGTAGGGAGATGACTAGCCTAGGCTATGTAATGTGATTACGTAGGGACCTCTTCAGTAGCTGACCACCACTACCAAGACCTGTGTCAAGATCAGTTACTTACCCCACCGGGCCTCCCCATAACCTCTATGTACAAATAAGAGAGCAGGTCTGGAATCCRTGTGGCAGGATAGGATGATTACACAAAAGGATCACMGCGCTTTTACATGATGGTCTTTCTARGGGGCGRGAGAAATAACGAGGAGGCAACTTTGATTTAATGATGATCGCTTTCATTAGAATGCCTACAGTGTGAACAGTGAAACAATTAATAAATCATGCCCCAAGAGGTACCGGATTCATGCAAATAGGTGCCGGAACAAAGAAAGTCAAATCTGAGAGATACCGGATTCTGTTCCGGCAGGATCCAGCTTAAATTAAGCAGTGCATGGCACCCCAACGTTGGAACCAGCCTCCCCCTAAAGCTAGGACAGCAGAGTCCTTGCCCATCTTCCCGAAAACGTCTGAAACCCTACCTCCTCAAAAGGTATCTGGAAAAGAGCTTCTGCTAAATGACTTAAATGTAAATACAGAAACAGCAGCCCCCAGCAKCCTGCTCCTCTGTGTTGATGGATCACMCTGGAACACTGTGGGTGTGTCCAAAATGGCACCCAATTCTCTATTTAGTGTATCACTTGTGCACTATGTAGGGAAKAGGGTGCCATTTGGGACATTTGTGTTTCCCGACTGGCCTAAATGTTAACTTAGGATAATGGCCCCATGGCTGTGCTGTTTATCTGCTGTAGCTGTAAAACGCAGTGCTGCATGACGCTGTAATCCATGACACCCAGTCGTCCACCCATGCAGGAAGGTGACTCACCACTGGGATATTATATTGTACATCTCAGCTCTTTTTCTAGACTTAGCTATCTATAGAAAGCTGAGATATACAGTACAATATGTAGGCAACTGTTGATGGGTTGTACGATTTCATGACATTATGAAGATATATGATGGTACCTTTTACCTGATTATGGAATCAAATCGTATTTGTCACTTGCGCCGAATACAACAGGTAGACTGTAGACCTTACAGTGAAATGCTGACTTACAAGCCTTTAACCAACAATGCAGTTCAAGAAATAGAGTGAAGAAAATATTTACTAAATAAACATAATAATTTTTAAATGAAAAAAGTATCACAAGAAAATGACATAACAATAACGAGGCTATAGACAGGGGTACCTGTACCGAGTCAATGTGTGGGGTTACAGGTTGGGCGAGGTCATTTGTAAAGTGACAATGCATAGACAATAAACAGCAAGTAGGAGCAGTGTAAAAACAAAGGGGGGATCAATGTAAATAGTCCTGGTGGTCATTTGATTAATTGTTCAGCAGTCTTATGGCTTGGAGGTAGAAGCTGTTAAGGAGTCTTTTGGTCCCAGACTTGGCGCTCCGGTACCGCTTGCCGTGTGATAGCAGTTTAGTCCCAGGGTCCTTAGCTTATTGATGAGCTTTGAGGGCACTATGGTGTTGAATGCTGAGCTGTAGTCAATGAACAGCATTCTCACATAGGTGTTMTTTTTGTCCAGGTGGGAAAGGGCAGTATGGAGTGCGATTGAGATTGCGTCATCTGTGGATCTGTTGGGGCGGTATGCAAATTGGAGTGGGTCTTGGGTTTCCTTCATGATGGTGTTGATGTGAGCCATGACCAGCCTTTCAAATCACTTCATGGCTCCCGACGTGAGTACTACGGGGCGGTAATCATTTAAGCAGGTTACCTTCGCTTTCTTGGTCACARGGACTATGGTGGTCTGTTTGAAAYATGTTGGTGTTACAGACTTGGWCAGGGAGAGRYTGAAAATGTCAGTGAAGACCCTTGCCAGTTGGTCCACGCATGCTTTGAGTACACGTCCTGGTAATCCGTCTGGCCCCGCGGCTTTGTGAATGTTGACCTGTTTGAAGGTCTTGCTATATGCTTATTGGTTGAATTAATTTTGATTTCATATTGTGCTTTTAATGTACTTATTATATTATTTTCTCYTCTTCCAACAGGTTGTCTGTTTGAGAACGAGTTGTGCACTCCATACGAGATCTGTGTCAACGGTAAGCTATTTTCATTTCTTCAGAAAGAAACCATACAGTTCTAAAATAGAGATCACAAATCAAAGCTCAAAAATATATTTAATCTAAATGGAAATTGKACATTCATGGCACAATATCAGAGAAAGTGTTGATGATCAATTTCTCCTTACTTCTTCTAATGAATGGTTGGTTCAGAACACAGGCTATAAATAGATTATATTTATATGGTATAGAATGCACAGGTGGTCAGTTCTGAATACACAGGTCGGCCACAGGTCAGCCACAGGAAATAATAGCTAAGAGAACAACACAGCCAGACACAGCTTGTGAGATGGTGTCCACCTCTCTTCCTGTGTGCTCTCTTTTGGCCTCTACTCCCTCAGAAATAATTTGTTTAGGCTTCGTCCCAAATTACACTTTCTTCCCATTATAGAGCACTACGTTTGACCAGAGCCCTTTCAGCCCTGGTCAAAATATGGAATAGGGTGCCATTTGGGACTCAGCCATACTAACTTCCTGTCTGTGTGGTGGCCTTTTTCTAATTTGAAATGTGGCCTAGTCTCTAATCTCATTCTGATAGGAATATAATAATACCTTGTGCTATGGGGGAAAATCATATTCATAGATAAACAATTTTTGGCCCAGCTCAGCTAAGCTCTCAGTCTGTGTTTTGTCTGAGCTGGTTGCCGCCTGAGTATGGCCTGATTTAACAGGCCATATGTCATAGGCACACTCTCCTAAGACAGGGATTCAAGTGCAAACTGTATGATGGGTTTTATGGATAGACATTATGTCCAGGAGTTCCATCTGTCCAGTTCAGCTGCTCCAGTCTAGAACGTATGGGAGAATCCCAACCTTGAGGTGAACACGCCTTCATGAATGTTGTTCTTCCCATAGATTCACTAGAATGGACATAGCCCCTCAGACTATCATTTGATGGTTCTACCTCTCTTGACCTGATTACACATGTTTTTGAGGGATTATTATAAACCGTTCATGTTTTTTCCTCAYGGATATTTGATTCATTTGATCTAACTGATGACATAGTAGGCATGCCAGGGACATGAGGGAGGTATGTTGCATGACAGGGGTTGCTGTTCACACCCCTTATAACTCAGTCACACTTACCAACCRATGAGTAACCAATAGCACACAAGTGGTTCTACACACCACAGCAACACATTGTCCATATTTAAGGTGTTTTTTTTCACCAGTAACCAATCTATAATGTATTGGTGTTGTGAGATAAATTGAGCCACAAAGCTTTATTTTATGTGAAAGAAATTGCATATATTAGGCCTGATATGGTATGTATTTTTACAGCACTCCTAATGGCTAAATACTGTTATATCCTTCAGACAAAAAAAACTATCAACGTAGATTGACGTGCTGCCTAGCAACAGACTGAAAGTTCTACTATGCCAGCCAGTCTGACGCTTTCTCTCTTTGACTACCTGTTAGAAACTGTTACTACARGTGCCAGCTGAGCTGAGGTTAGGCTAACACTTGGACCACGCTGTGTAAAAGATACAGTGAGTGAGCACCACCACCTCAGCCTTGGTCTTTCTCTCTGTGGTGTGCCAGGCAGTGTTAATGACAGTGTTGTCAAATTACCCCGTGATACTGTCAYTTACCAGGCAGAAAAATGAGACACAATGAGGGGGCTAATAGGTGATGGGTAACAGCATCAACAGCCCCTCTCCTGCTGTTTTTGACTGTTTCTTTGCCTCCCTACAACTCTCTGTTTGTGCCCAAATACAAAAATCACTGTTAACATGTGAACACTGTGTTGATAGAGTAACATGGTTACTACACAGGTATAAGAGCAAAATGGGACAGTTGAAAGTGTTACTGTAAAATGTCACCTAATTTGGTTATTATGTGAAACAAYAGTGAGGGGAAACAAGCTACTGTAATTCTGGTGTTACTTCGAAGTAGTTTGGTACTGAACTAAAGTAGCCGCAAGKCATCTCATCGATCAAAGACACAGTAATCAGAGACACTGACAGCTCCCTGCTTTCTGCTCTCTCTCTCTCCGTGTGCAAAATGAATCCTTTTTTACTCAGAACATCAGCTTCTGATGTAGTTTCCTGGATCCTGCGATAGAGAGGCGTATTCGTGTTCACTGGAGGAGGGTACCTGGCTTTTAATATTCTAGAACATATCTCATCCCCTGCAGGGATGCATCTCAAATGGCACYCTATTCCCAGCCCTATAGGGCCCTGGTCAAAAGTAGTGCACTATAAATGGAATAGAGTACCATTTGGGACACGGCTCAGGTCTGATCTGGAGCACAAAGGAAAGGGCAGTCTGGATGATCGTCGGCGGTGGAGAGGCTCAGTTTGATCAGTTGTCTGAGGATGAGCAGTCCTGAATTTAGACCAGGATGACCAAGTGCTCTGTGACATTATAGGCACATCTCATGATTCTCAATTACCTGGCGTCAGTAGCATGGAGCCCAGTAGCCTGCACATAAAGATAAGGTCTGAATCCCAAATAGCCCTATGGGCCCTGGTCAAAATTAGTACAATAGTGCAATATATGGAATRGGGTGCCATTTGGAATGTATAGAATGGTAAGGAAGGGTCTGCAGTCAATTGTTCTACATACTGTCCCCTTGTGGTCACTCCCATGTATTGTACGTCATACCCAAGATGATAGAGTTGAGGGTATTGCAGCTTTTCAGTAGCCTGTATTACCAATGTTGTCCCTACAGCTGAATGGCAGGGTGTYGATCTAGGTGTTGGAGCGAGGTCAGGTCAGGGGGAAATAAGCTGTGGAAAATCAACATAGGCAATGTAAAGTGTGCACTATGCACGCCCTTTTACTTAACCCAGTTTCACTTTGATGTAGTAGGTGTGACGTTGCTATCAGATAACATATCTGAAGTGCATATTAATGATGATAGATCATTTTTAAGTTAGAGTGTATCCAAGTGATGTAACATGATAGAATTCTGTCTGTAATGAATATCATAACTTTAAAAGTATATTTATAACAGTATATTCCTATTACAGTGTATTTGACTAGTTGACAACATATTTTGTTAGATATTGTTTTAATGTAATCCACCATTATTTTGACTTTTCATGGCTTCTTTTGGACGGTATGCTTCTTTTGTTAATTCGGTGTGTTGTTAAACTTTGGCTGTTGTCAAAAACACTGTAGCCTATAGCGAACCATTTCTTCTAGTGCAAGTTTAACAGCTTCCTGAATGTTTTCTGTTGATCTGTGAGGCTTGAAATGGATTAATCACATCCTTCCCCCAGTGGCGTGATTACCCATGGAGGTGATGGATAGTATTTGTATTGCCAGTTTGCTAAAGAGTTGTGCATGAGTAAACCCACGGTTGTTCTAATGCTTTCAGATGGGAGACTAGCAATTTGTGGAAGCCAATTAATCTTGCTTTGAGCTTTTGGTTTGTTTGCAAGACTCACTGGGTCCTGCTGTTTTATTTGCTCAATATTTCTTTGCTTGACTAGGATTCTCAGAAACGTGCACACTGACACACACTCATGGTTTATATTTCATGTTTGTCTCACTTGCAATATTTCATTGCTGCTTGGAAAAGGGATATGTGAAACAGGATACAGTATATGAATAAGGTGATCTGTGCTATTTGAATGGAAAATGGATATTCATATTTATAAAATGACTGAAATCTACTCATCAGCAAGTCATGTCAAACAAGTCATTTGCCGCAATGGAAAATCCATAGTACTTTCTAGGCCAGTGGTTCCAAAACTGTGGGGGGGGGGGGGGGGGATCTACTCATCAGCAAGTCATGTCAAACAAGTCATTTGCCGCAATGGAAAATCCATAGTACTTTCTAGGCCAGTGGTTCCAGAACTGGGGGGGGGGAGCGGGGTATCTCAGTTCAGCTTTCAATTTACTCTTGAATGTTGTAATAGTAGAATGCACAAGGTGCAATTTCTAAATTGGGTAGCGCATCACCAATTTTGCTCTTGTCATGTCAGTCATTGCGTACCTTAGAGAGCTGTTTGTAACTTGTCAGAAATGTCCAGATCAACTAGCCCATGTCATCTAAATCGTTTTAGCTGGGTGCGGGATGTTCCCCAATGCTGGAAGGGGGGCCTGAGTTAAAAAGTTTGCGAACACATGCTCAAGGACACCAGCAGGCCCTAATAAAGTTCCCTTGAATGGTCAGTCAGTCGCCACCTAGTGGTGCAATTACAGTACTGTTTCATACATTTACCGCAAAAAAAAGTCAAGAACGACAGACATGCTTTACTGAATCTGAATGATTGCTACATGATTAGTTGATGTATACATGTATACAATGATATTGAAAATGTGCTGGATATGTCTAGATTATTCTCCTCTRATTTCCCCGTAAATGTTCATCAGTTTCCTAGTCTGTATTGTGTAATGTGTGATTTATAATTAAATACTGGTAGTACAGAATGCTTCCTCAGCCTGTCTTTATTCCACAAGGATCACCCTCTGTGTGCTCAACAGTGAAATTGAAACATTCCTTCCTTGATACAGGAACGCCTGTAGTCAATAAGTATACACTTTCTTATACTTTTCTTGTGGACATATCAGAAGTGTACTTGGTGCTTTGTTACATTGTTTATGGAGTAATTTTGTAAAATTMCAGTGCAGAATAGATTCTGATTAAATCAATTAAGATGTTGCTGTAATTAATACTGTTTACTTTTTGTACAAAGCGGAGAAAGCCTTGGTAAATTCATGCTGTCTTGGAATAAGTTTGAAAGAGGTCAGAGAACTGGCAGTGTGGTKCCAGGACAACAACCTCTCCCTCAATGTGAGCAAGATTAAGGAGCTGATTGTGGACTACAGGAAAAGGCGGGCCGAGCATGCCCCCATTAACATTGACAGGGTTGTAGTGGAGCGGGTCGAGAGTTTCAAGTTCCTTGTTGTGTTACTTTTTATTTTAACATTTCTTTTACTTTAGTTTATTTGGTAAATATTTTCTAAAACTCTTCTTGAACTGTACTGTTGGTTAAGGGCTTGTAAGTAAGCATTTCCCGGTAAGGTCTACACTTGTTGTATTCGGCGCATGTGGCAACGTTTGATTTGAGTATTAACAACAGTTGAGGTCTTGTGTGGTATAATATATTCATACTGTAGTTATTTAATTTGGACCTATACATTAGGTCTCTCTGTTGAAGGCTCCTGTAGTTTTGCCCTCTTTGTAAAAACATGGTGTTGAATGAGACATTTATTTATGCTTGGCTCACCTAAGAAGCAAAGGTACATTTACATAAAATGTTCAATACATCAAGCGGGGTCACACGCACGCAGACACGCACACACGCTCGCACTGTATTCTATCTTACCAATAGAGAACCGTAGASAACAGATGTTCCACAATTTAGCACCAATGTATGATCATTTCCAATATAAAACCATTAAGATTCTGCTAGTACAAGCACATACTGTGATTTCCTCCAAAGTGCCTGATGTTGGCTAGGTGAATMTAACCCCCTCTCATTAAGACAACAGACACCAGGTGCTTTTTGAGACGAGCAGGCGAAGWGGCATCGGATGCCTGTTGAAAACTTGCTGGAGCACCACACARACAAAAGAGGATGCTCTAATCTGTTCCAGCTCCTACTCTGATTAGCAAAAGGGGAGTAGGGGACAAACACTCAACTGGCATCACCATGGCAACAGGTGTAACAGGGGAATGGAWATAAATTGGCCCATTACCCAGCTGTGTCCTAACAGGTCTTCATCCAACATGTCACGGACAGATTCAGATTGCTGTGTGACTCCTCCCAGCTAGTAGGTTTTGGTCTCTGATAAGACAGACAGCCTGTTTGTTTGTCTCTAGCAGCTAAAAATGTAGCAACTCTTACTGATTCAATAAATAAATAGCAGTTTAAAAAAAAAATACAGTACATAAGCTATATTGAGAAAAGAACAATCATGTTTGATTCTGGCCCTCCAGCTTCCTGAAATGGTGGAGTGTCATGGCCAGCTCTGTGGTAAATATGGTTGAGGATGCTCCGCTTATTAAAGGGGAAATTGTAATGGACCACAGACGTGATGCTTTATATGTGGCACGGAAAGCTTTCCATCAACTGAAATCATCATCATTCATCTTGTTAGTCTCAAAACATTTGTATTAATGATCTAAGCAAATCTTAACTATATCCAGCATATCTCTATACTATACTACCATAATCCTCCTATACATATACCTATCATCTCTCTTTTTATATACTACTAACTCTATACGATATATCTCGTTATATATCTACTATTACTATATCTACCAATCTCTATACTATATCTACCATATCTCTATACTATTATCTTACTACGTATCTCTATGACTATATCTACCATATCTCTATACATATTACTGTATCTCTATACACTAATATCACATGTATCTCTATACTAATCTACCGATCTCTACACATTAACTACCATATCTCCCATATAACTACATATCTCTTATACTATATCTACTATATTCAATACTATATCTACTATATCTCTATACTATATCTACCAGTATCTCTATACTATATCTACCATATCTCTACCCTTTAACTACCATATCTCTACCCTTTAACTACCATATCTCTATATAATCTAACCTATCTCTATACTATATCTACCATATCTCTATACTATATTCTACCGTATCTCTAACTATATCTACCATATCTCTACACTTTAACTACCATATCTCTTCCATATAACTACCATATCCCTATACTATATCTACTACTATCTCTATCACTTATAATCTACATATCTCTATACTATATTCTACCATATCCTCTACCTTTAACTACCATATCCTACCTTTAACTACCATATCTCCTATACTATATCTACCATATTCTCTATACTATATCTACCATATCTCTATACTATATCTACCGATATCTCTATACTATATCTACCATATCTCTACACTTTAACTACCATATCTCTTCCATATAACTACCATATCCCTATACTATATCTACTATATCTCTATACTATACTACTATATTCTATACTATCTACCATATCTCTACACTTTAACTACCATATCTCTTCCATATAACTACCATATCCCTATACTATATCTACTATATCTCTATACTATATCTACTATATCTCTATACTATATCTACCGTATCTCTATACTATATCTACCATATCTACCCTTTAACTACCATATCTCTACCCTTTAACTACCAATCTCTATACTAATCTACCAATCTCTATACTATATCTACCATATCTCTATACTATATCTACCGTATCTCTATACTATATCTACCATATCTCTACACTTTAACTACCATATCTCTTCCATATAACTACCATATCTCTATACTATATCTACTATATCTCTATACTATATCTACTATATCTCTATACTATATCTACCGTATCTCTATATTATATTACCATATCTCTACACTTTAACTACCATATCTCTTCCATATAACTACCATATCTCTATACTATATCTACTATATCTCTCTATACTATATCTACTATATCTCTATACTATATCTACCATATCTCTATACTATATCTACTAATCTCTACACTTTAACTACCATATCTCCCCATATAACTACCATATCTCTATACATTCTACCATATCTCTATACTATATCTACCATATCTCTACACTTAACTACCATATCTCTATACTATATCTACCATATCGCTATACTATATCTACCATATAGTCTCCCGGGTGGCCAGTGGTCTAGGGCACTGCATCGCAGTGCTAGCTGCGCCACCAGAGCTCTGGGTTCGCCCCAGGCTGGGCTGGGTACGCCCAGGCTCTGTCGCAGCCGGCCGAACCGGAAGATCTGTGGGGCACGCACAATTGGCATAGCGTCGTCCGGGTTAGGGAGGTTTGGCCGGTAGGGAGGGTTTGGCCGGTAGGGATATCCTTGTCTCAATATAATAAAATGGATGCACTCTACTGTAAGTCGCTCTGGATAAGAGCGTCTGCTAAATGACTAAAATGTAAATGTAAATATCTCTACACTTTAACTACCATATCTCTCCCATAAACTACCATACAGCCTAATGGACTGGACCCCTCCTGGGGGCCAGACAGAGCTTGGCCAGAACCCCACAGACACCAAGATCGATTACTGTGGCATCCCATGGCACAATCGGACACTTGCGGCATCCCAAATGACACCCTATTCCCTATATAGTGCACCTCTTTTGTCCAGAGCCTGTTGGCTTATAGGGAATAGAGTGCCATTTGGGTCACAAGCTGGATAGGCAATACACGTCATCCTGCTCTGGCAGGCAGCAGCTAGCAGCAGCATGGCCCCGTGACTCATAGCCTCCCACTCAGAGAACCTTTTATTAGCTTWAGCATCACTCACAGCTGATTAGCTGCATCCACTGATGCTGTGCATTGGCTGTGATCTGACTGTCACACACTGGAGAAAGAGCTGAGGTGTAGTGCAATGCGGAGGAGATATGTTATAGGATAAATGTTATATTTAGGCTTGAAGTATCTTCTTGTTTTTTGTATGAGACAATCAGAATTCAGAAATCTATGCACTTATCCAATTAATTTATAGGTTTACCCTTATTTATATTTTTGGTGATATCGTATAAAGATGGATTGGGGAAGTTGCTTCCTGTTGATTTGATTGAATATGGGAGTTGTTTAGAGTTACTCCAGCTGTACAGACCAGTGTAGCACAGCAGAACATGRCCACCTGGCCACTTCCAAGCAGGGATAATACATCAGTCAGAATCAAACAAGGCATTTYTAAACTCCAGCGAGCATCTCCTCAATCATAATGCAAACCACTCCCATGAAAATGGCCTTTAAATTCTCATTTGCTGTAATCCACGCCGTAAATCAAGTTGAAGTAAGGGGGCTCTGGCTCTGATTAACAGCCCCATGTACAGGGGCCAAGATAGATGAGAAAGAAGCTGTTTCGGACTTAAATCTGCATTGCTATAATTACGAGTAATAATTCAAATGTTGCCTTGAACTTCACCACAGTACAGCAAGAGGACAATATGAAAAGAAAGAATCCAAAGACACAAGCCGGATACAACTGATGCTTTACGGAATGGCATTTGATAGGATATGGTATATTATACTATACCTCCATGTTGTGGGAMTATAGATTAGATTGATTTATGATTATAAACATAACAATCATATTTCTGGTCATACATAAGCAAAAACATACATTACACAATATTGGCAATACGTACAATACAAAAACATGTGTCATTGCAAAAGTAAAAGTGATAAATGCATAGGTTAATGCATAGGTTACTGTCTCTTATCTCTCATGTTTCCCATTATAGAAACTGAGATGGTGACAGAGAGYGAATGGTTGTTACAGGCAGTAGAGAGACCGATTGGACACCATATAGCTAGGTCCCAGGCCACTCTGTTTCCTCATAAATGTAGCTCCTCCTCCTGTCTGTTTGATTGCGGTGGTTACAATGGGGGGTGTTCTTAAAAGAAAAAGTCTGGGCTGTTTCCATAACCAACATGGACCATTGCCAACATGTTTGCATGGCATCATTTGAATTGGATCTCACTCAACGATGGGAGTGATTTGTGAACCAAAAACAATGAGCATAATGAATTCATACATTTGGCAATGTAATGTTACTCTACTGTCTTTCACATTATGCTGTTGTGCAGTAATTGGCAAAGGTTGCTTCCCAAAATGGCAGCCATAGGGCTTGTGWCAAAAGTAGTGCACAAGGGAATAGGGTGCCRTGTGGGACGTATTCACACTTTTAYAAGTGCTGGCTTTCTATTCTTGTCTACATAGTGGGTAGATGAAATATGAATCCTGCTGTATGTGCTCCTCAGAGTGCGTCACCCCAGAGCCCATTGGACACAGCGTAGTGCTCATGGCCGCTGATATGTAGATAAGAAGAGCCTTCATTGATAACGTCTCTCTATTGATGAGCCAGTGCWTATCACCATGCTGATAGCATCATGTCTGAAGTGAGAAGCATTAGCTCCCATTGAAGAATATCTAAATCTCTGGCAAAAGCTGCGCTCACTGGGTTGGTACTGAAGGGAGAGTGTGGTGCTTCATAAAAATAGCAGTTTTTTTATACATACTTAAAACTCATAATAATGAATTGTATCAAAGTCCTTCTGTTGGTCTCTAATGTTATTCCTGTTTGAAGTCCCTGGAATGGGGARTCTGTATGGCAGAGTTTAGTACCATACAGTATGTTCCTGACTCTCTGKCCTCCTTTCCSCAGATGGAATGTTCGGGAGGTGTCACTCCACGCCAGTTCCGGTGACAGAGGTGTACACCTATGATGTATCTCTGTCTGTGGTTCAGCGCTTCAGGACACTACTGCAGAAACTTTCCCACAGAGGTACGTAACATACTGCACACCAACGCTACCACTACTGCCTCTGCTGCGGGGTACGCCAAGGTGACGCACCGTTTGGACGGTTCGAAGAGTGGAACAAGTCTAGACAGAGCTCATAAAACACAASTTAATTCCCAAAAACGACACATTTGTAGGAAGTTTTTGACACTTGTTGTCAGCAATACTGATCAAGGTTCATCAACTCCAATTTCCACTTTTACACCAGCGATACCACTTACTACTGCTGCCGTCACTGTCTRCCACAGCCCCCCTGAGGCATCCTCAGAGACCCAGCCACCCGMCTGGTGGGGAAATGTCAGCAACGCATAATTAATATACTTGCTTCAGTCACTTCTAATACTACACTAGGCTTATATTTTTTCAACAATAACAATTTTCACTTCTAAACTTCTTTCACTACCATAAATATAATTTTTAAGATCGATGAACAAATACATACATTTTCAAATGCTACGACAAGAACACTTGAACTATTCCTCATACAGTGGAAGTCGGAAGTTTACATACACTTAGGTTGGAGTCATTRAAACAAGTTTTTCAACCACTCCACAAATGTCTTGTTAACAAACTATACTTTTGACAAGTCGGTTAGGACATCTACTTTATGCATGACACAAGTAGTTTTTCCAACAATTGTTTACAGAYTATTTCATTTATAATTCACTGTATCACAATTCCAGTGGGTCAGACGTTTACATAGACTAAGTTGACTGTGCCTYTAAACAGCTTGGAAAATTCCAGAAAATGATGTCATAGCTTTAGAAGCTTCTGATAGGCTAATTGACATAATTTGAGTCAATTGGAGGTGTACCTGTGGATGTATTTCAAGGCCTACCTTCAAACTCAGATCCTCTTTGCGCTTGGACATTAATGTGAAATCAAAAGAAATCAGCCAAGACCTCAGAAAAAAAATTGTAGACCTCCACAAGTCTGGTTCATCCTTGGGAGCAATTTCCAAACACCTGTAGGTACCACGTTCATCTGTTCAAACAATAGTACGCAAGTATAAACACCATGGGACCACGCAGCCGTCATAACGCTCAGGAAGGAGACGCGTTCTGTCTCCTAGAGGATGAACATACTTTGGTGCTTAATGTGCAAATCAATCCCAGAACAACAGCAAAGGACCTTGTGAAGATGCTGGAGTATACAGGTACAAAAGTATCTAATCCACAGTAAAATGAGTCCTATATTGACATAACCCGAAAGGCCGCTCAGCAAGGAGAAGCCACTGCTCCAAAACCGCCATAAAAAAGCCAGACTACTGTTTACAACTGCACATGGGGACAAAGATGTACTTTTTGGAAAATGTCCTCTGTCTGATGAAACAAAATAGACTGTTTGGCCATAATGACCATCATTATGTTTGGAGGAAAAAGGGGGATGCTGCAAGCCGAAGAACACCATCCCAACCGTGAAGCACGGGGGGTGCAGCATCATGTTTGGGGTGCTTTCTGCAAGAGGACTGGTGCACTACACAAAATAGATGGCATCATGAGGCAGGAAAAGTATGTGGATTATATGAAGCACATCTCAAGACATCAGTCAGGAATTAAAGCTTGGTCGCAAATGGTTCTCCAAATGAACATATCAACAAGCATACTTCCAAAAGGTGTGGCAAAATGGCTTAAGGACAACAAAGTCAAATATTGGAGTGGCCATCACAAAGCCCTGACCTCAATCCTATAGAAAATTTGTGGCAAACTGAAAAAGCGGTTGCAAGCATTGAGAGCCTACCAAACCTGACTCAGTTACACCAGCTCTTTCAGGAGGCATGGGCCAAAAGTCACCCAACTTATTGTGGGAGCTTGTGGAAGGCTACCCGAAACATTTGACCCAAGTTAAACAATTTAAAGCAATGCTACCAAATACAATTGAGTGTATGTAAACTCTGACCCACTGGGAATGTGATGAAAGAAATACAAGCTGAAATAAATCATTCTCTCTACTATATTTCTGACATTTCCACTTAAAATAAAGTGGTTATCCTAGCTGACCTAAGACAGGGATTTTTACTAGGATAAAAGTCAGGAATTGTGAAAAACTGAGTTTAAATGTATTGTTAGGTTATGTAAACTCCGACTTCAACTGTATGTTCAGATACACGGCTCTGTATGATATGAAGACAGTTTTCATGTATGAAGACATGGTGCCATTGACTGTTAATAACAGATATTAATTTGGTAATTGCTGTGTGTCTTCTCTAAATTCCCTCTGTTCTCCAGTCTCTGTGAATGACAGCTTGTTTGCTGAGGCGGTTTTTGTCACTTATCCAGAGCACTTACAGGAGCACTTAGGGTTAAGTTCTTGCTCAAGGGCACATCGACGGATATTTCACCTCGTCGGCTCAGGGATTTGAACCAGCAAACTTTCGGTTACTGGCCAAACATTCTAACTGCTACTTGCTGCCCAATACAGAGAGATGTGCCCAAACTGCACCCTATTTCCTATTTAGTACTTACTTCTGACTCATTGTTAGTGTGAACTCTTCAGCACAGAGGTCCGTACAGTACGCCAAACTACAGCTGCTGCCTTCACTGTCTGTCTTAGAGTCATCCTCAGCGCCCCAGCCTACTGCACTGGGAAATGTCAGCTATGCATAATTAGAATGGTATATTCCTATATTCCTGTGTTAATCTGATTGTTTTTCCCCTTCCCTCACATAGACCTACTGTTTGCAGGGTTTTCCCTCACATAGACCTACTGTTTGCAGGGTCCCTCAATAGCCTACTGTTTTGCAGGGTTTTCCCTCACATAGACATATGTTGTGGGGTTTCCCTCACATAGACTACTGTTTGCAGGGTTTTCCCTCACATAGACCTACTGTTTGTGGGTTTTCCCTCACATAGACCTACTGTTTGTGGGTTTTCCTCACATAGACCTACTGTTTGCAGGGTTTTCCTCAATAGACCACTGTTTGCAGGTTTTCCCTCACATAGACCTACTGTTTGTGGGTTTTCCCTCACATAGACCTTACTGTTTGCAGGTTTTCCCTCACATAGCCTACTGTTTGCAGGTTTTCCCTCACATAGACCCACTGTTTGTGGGGTTTCCCTCACATAGACCCACTGTTTGTGGGGTTTTCCTCACATAGACCTTCTGTTTGGGTTTTCCCTCACATAGACATACTGTTTGTGGGGTTTTCCTCACATAGACCTACTGTTTGCAGGGTTTCCCTCACAGACACTGTTTGTGGGGTTCCCTCACATAGACCCACTGTTTGTGGGTTTCCCTCACTAGACCTACTGTTTGTGGGGTTTTCCCTCACATAGACCACTGTTTGTGGGGTTTTCCCTCACATAGACCTACTGTTGGGGTTTTCCCTCACATAGACCTACTGTTTGTGGGGTTTTCCCTCACATAGACCTACTGTTTGCGGGTTTTCCCTCACACTAGACCCACTGTTTGTGGGTTTTCCCTCACATAGACCTACTGTTTGTGGGTTTTCCCTCACATAGACCTACTGTTTGTGGGTTTCCTCACATAGACCTACTTTTGTGGGGTTTCCCTCACATAACCTACTTGTTGCAGGGTTTCCTCACTAACCCACTGTTTGTGGGGTTTCCCTCACATAGACCTACTGTTTGTTGGTTTTCCCTCACATAGACCTACTGTTTGTGGGTATTGTGTGATCTTATCAGGTACATATTTGTAGATCTCTTCACGCATAACCTAAACAATCCAAGTCTCAGTACCTTTATCCAAGATATTGTATAAAGTTACACTGGCAATAGATGTCAATGTTCTTCAGTACTGTATGTGCTAAAATCAGTGGTGTAAAGTACTTAAGAAAATATACTGGGGTATCTGTACTTTACTATTTATAATGTTTGACTACTTTTACTTTTACCTCACTACATTCCTATTGAAAATTATGTACATTTTAYATTTTCCCTGACACCCAAAAGTACTTSTTACATTTTGAATGTTTAGCAGGACAGGAAAATTGTCTAATTCACACACTTATCAAGAGAACATCGCTGGTCATCCCTACTGTACTGCCTCTGATCAGGCTGACCCACCAAACACATGCTTTGTTTGGAGCATGCCACTGGCTGTCTGTAAATAAATACAAATATTTAAAATGGTSCYGCCTGGTTTGCTTCATATAGGGAATTTGAAAAGATGTATACTTTTGCTTTTACATTTGATGCTTAAGTACATTTTTGCAATTACATTTACTTTTGATACTTTAGTATATTTAAAACCAAATACTTTTACTCAAGTAGCATTTCACTGGGTGACTTTCACTTTTACTTGAGTCATTTTCTATTAAGATATCTTTACTTTTACTAAAGTATGACAATTGGGTACTTTTTCCACCAATGGCTAAAATGCCATGAACGTTCTGCCCCATACTGTGCATGGCATATAGTGCTGTACTGACCATAAATWACCACCAGAGGGCGACTTATGCCTGTGTATAGTCCGTCCTCCAACAGCAACCTGTTGTTGATTATAAAGAGTACAAATGGGAGAAATGTTGTAAAAAGAGAAAAATTACAGAAATGGTGAAAGACAATACTTTTGAAGTTAAATCCTATATTACACAATCATCAAGTCATCATGTTTCATATACTGARCTATTGAACAATAATGATTGTTGGTTGAATCAATTTGCCTAGTGGCATAGAGTTGAGCAGACAAATGTTTAGAATTTCCACACATGGGGATTTTTTGTTGTTGCAGGGACTGACATTTTTTGGGGCCTTTTATAAATGCATTTCATGCTATTCTAAGTGATTTACATGATAGAAGACATTAGCAGAATATTTTTTAATGCCACACAAATGCCCAAATGCAGGCTACTGTGCAATTTTGGAACTTTATCAATTTTTTTTGTATTTATAATCATTTGTTTATACCATTAGTGTTATTTTATATCACTGTTATTATTGTAGGCTTATTTGATCATCTAAACCAGTTCTTTAAATATGATAAATGTGTTTTTGTTTCATTCTGTTTAGACATTTTGTTGGTTAAATTAAGTTCGATATGTATTTCTAATGGTGTACTCCTWATTTAGTTTAAGATACGTTATAAGTAAAATAAATATCATTAACCTATTGCTGTCATTTATTGGGTTTAAACCAGTTCTCAMGTGTTTCATTTCATTCTGTTGAGCCATTTTCTTTGTCCAAATTAAGTTTCAACTGTAATGTTGTGTTGGCCGTGATATAATATCCTGCTCGTATTTTCCCTATAAACAATGGCTTRACTTACTTATTACCCTGATAATGTTTGGACATTTTTGTGAAGGTTTGGTGGTGTGTGGCTATTAGCATATTATACTGCAGGCCTGTGATATGAAGGCAGTGCGCACCGGCGCTCCAACTGACTCTGACATTTGAACTTGAGGTGAGGAAGAAKGATTTAGGCCTACCAGAGTTACTCCTATAATCTAACAATATATTTCTTATCTTTWAAAAAAATATTCMGTTTTTATTTTTTTTGCCTACTTCYSTATGGCTATATTCCTATCTGTAGACCAATAGTAGCCTATCTGACAAGTATAAAGAAATGAATGTTGGTGTCGTAGCATGCCGCCGGCATATCTCTCCCGCTCACTCTCTCGGGCCTAAGCTTTTCTTCCTTTATATTCCGTTTTTAAATATTAATATCACACAGTGGACACCTAAGCCTATAGGCCCATGCATGCAATGTCCTAATGCATTTGGTGCTCAAATCTCTGACAGCTGAACCATGAGGTGGACAATTATTGTTTTAGGAAATTAAAAATCAAGAAAACAATAGGCTATAACGTTTTGCATAGGCTACACATCAAAACACGGGGAATAGTATTTTTGTAATTTGTTATAGGCTGTTTTTAAAGACATGTAAATGTGCTTCATTTGGCCGATATCGCTTGTCTGTTGATGGCGCTGGCTGCGTGGATGGACACCCTGATGGATTACGCATATTGAACCGGTAGGCCTACATTTCTTAAAATTCTGATACAGTAAAATCTTCCCTGTCACTTTTCCGGGGCCAAATTTTCCCAACAGAAACCCAGACATATAGTATACAGTGCCTTTGGAAAGTATTCAGACCCCTTGACTTTTTCCACATTTTGTTACGTTACAGCCTTATTCTAAAATGGATTAAATAAAAATAAAAATCCCTAATCAATCTACACACAATACCCAATAATGACAAAGTGAAAACAGGTTTTTTGAACTTTTTGCAAATGTATATACAGTACCAGTCAAAAGGTGGACACACCTACTCATTCAAGGGTTTTTCTTTATTTTTCTATTTTCTACATTGTAGAATAATAGTGAAGACTTCAACTCTATGAAATAACACATATCGAATCATGTAGTAACCAAAAAAGTGTTAAACAAATCATAAAATATTTTATACTTGAGATTCTTCAAAATAGCCACAGTTTGCCTTGACAGCTTTGCACACTCTTGGCATTCTCTCAGCCAGCTTCATGAGGTAGTCACCTGGAATGCATTTCAATTAACAGGTGTGCCTTGTTAAAAGTTAATTTGTGGAATTTCTTTCCTTCTTAATGCGTTTGAGACAATTAGTTGTGTTGTGACAAGGTGTCACACCCTGATATGTTTCACCTGTCCTTGTGATTGTCTCCACCCCCCTCCAGGTGTCGCCCATCTTCCCCATTATCCCCTGTGTATTTATACCTGTGTTCTCTGTTTGTTCGTTGCCAGTTTGTCTTGTAAGTCAACCAGTGTTTTTGTTATCAGCTCCTGCTTTTCGCAGTCTCTCTTTTTCTCGCCCTCCTGGTTTTGACCCTTGCCTCTACTGACTCTGAGCCGGCCTGCCTGACCACTCTGCCTGACCCTGACCCTGAGCCTGCCTGTCGACCTGTACCTTTGCCCCACCTCTGGAATGTTGACCACTGCCTACCCTGACCCTGAGCCTGCCTGCCATCCAGTACCGTTGCCCAACCTCTGGTTTACTGACCCCTGCCTGCCTTGACCTGTCTATTGCCTGTCCCTGTTGGAATATTAAACCATTGTCAGTTCGACGTGTCTGCATCTGGGTCTTACYTTGATTCCTGATACAAGGTAGGGGGGGTATACAGAAGATAGCCCTATTTGGTAAAATACCAAGTTCATATTATGGCAAGAACAGCTCAAATAAGCAAAGAGAAACGAYAGTCCATCATTACTTTAAGACATGAAAGCAGTCAAAACGTTTCTTCAAGTGCAGTCGCAAAAACCATCAAGCGCTATGACCCTTGTGAGGACCGCCACAGGAATGGAAGACCCAGAGTTACCTCTGCTGCAGAGGATAAGTTCATTTGAGCTACCAGCCTCAGAAATTGCAGCCAAAATAAATGCTTCACAGCGTTCAAGTAACAGACACATCTCAACATCAACTGTTCAGAGGAGACTGCATGAATCAGGTCTTCATGGTCGATTTGCTGCAAAGAAACCACTACTAAAGGACATCAATAAKAAGAAGAGACTTGCTTGGGCCAAGAAACGCGAGCAATGGACATGAGACCAGTGAAAATCTGTCCTTTGGTCTGATGAGTCCATATTTGCGAATATTTTTTTTCAACCACAGTGTCTTTGTGAGACGCAGATTAGGTGAACGGATGATCTCCGCATGTGTGGTTCCCACCGTGAAGCATGGAGGAGTAGGTGTGATGGTGTGGGGGTGCTTTGCTGGTGACACTGTCTGTAATATATTTAGAATTCAAGGCACACTTAACCAGCATGGCTACCACAGCATTCTGCAGCAATACGCTATCCCATCTGGTTTGTTTTTCAACAGGACAATGACCCAACACMMCTCCAGTCTGTGTAAGGGCTATTTGACCAAGAAGGATAGGGTTGGAGTGCTGCATCAGATGACCTGGCCTGCACAAWCACCTGACCTCAACCAAATTGAGATGGTTTGGGATGATTTGGACYGCAGAGCGAAGGAAAAGCAGCCAACAAGTGCTCAGCATATGTGGAAACTCCTTCAAGACTGTTGGAAAAGCAATCCAGGTGAAGCTGGTTGAGAGAATGCCAAGAGTGTGCAAAGCTGTCAT
This sequence comes from Salvelinus sp. IW2-2015, assembly GCF_002910315.2. NCBI lineage: Eukaryota > Metazoa > Chordata > Actinopteri > Salmoniformes > Salmonidae > Salvelinus > Salvelinus sp. IW2-2015. The sequence goes on from NC_036871.1 coordinate 17,566,868, forward strand.
CAAGGAAAGGGTGGCTACTTTGAAGAATTTAATTTGTTTAAATATATTTTGATTTGTTTAACACTTTTTTTTTGGTTACTACATGATTCCATATGTGTGATTTCATAGTTTTGATGTCTTCAATGTTATTCTACAATGTAGAAAATAGTACAAATAAAGAAAAACCCTTGAATGAGCAGGTGTGTCCAAACTTTTGATTGGTACTGTATATGAAAAATAAAACTTTACTTAGATAGGTATTCAGACTCTTTGCTATGACACTCGAAATTGAGCTCAGGTTCCTCCTGTTTCCATWGATCATCCTTGAAATGTTTCTACAACTTGATTGCAGTCCACCTGTGGTAAATTCAATGGATTGGACATGATTTGGAGAAGCACACACCTGWCTATATAAGGTCCCACAGTTGACAGTGCATGTCAGAGCAAAAATTAGGCCATGAGGTCGAAGGAATTGTCCSTAGAGCCAAGAGACAGGATTGTGTCAAGGCACAGATCTGGGGGAAGGGTAMCAAAACATTTCTGCAGCATTGAAGGTCCCCAAGAACACAGTGGTCTCCATCATTCTTAAATGGAAGAAGTTTGGCACCACCAAGACTCTTCCTAGAGMTAGCTGCCCGGCCAAACTGAGCAATCGGGGGAGAAGGGCCTTGATCAGGGAGGTGACCAAGAACCCGATGGTCACTCCTACAGAGCTCCAGAGTTCCTCTTTGGAGATGGGAGAACCTTCCAGAAGGACAACCATCTCTGCAGCAGTYCAACAATCAGGTCTTTATGGGAGAGTGGCCAGACGAAAGCCACTCCTCAGTAAARGGCACATGACAGCCTGCTTGGAGTTTTCTAAAAGGCACCWRAAGGACTCTCAGACCATGAGAAACAAGATTCTCTGGTCTGATGAAACCAAGATTGAACTCTTTGGCCTGAATGCCAAGCGTGAACAGAGCAGAGAGATCCTTGATGAACACCTACTCCAGAGCGCTCAGGACCTCAGACTGGGRCGAAGGTTCACCTTCCAACAGGACAACGACCCTAAGCATACAGCCAAGACAACACAGGAGTGTCTGRATGTCCTTGAGTGGCCCAGCCAGAGCCCRGACTTGAACCTGATCGAACATCTGTGAAGAGACTTGAAAATAGCTGTGCAGCGACACTCCCCGTCCAACCTGACAGAGCTTGAGAGAATCTGCAGAGAAAAATGGGAGAAACTCCCCAAATACAGGTGTGCCACGCTTGTAGCGTCATACCCAAGAAGACTTGAGGCTGTAATCGCTGCAAAAGTTACTTCGACAAAGTACTGAGTAAAGGGTGTAAATACTTATGTAAATGTGATRTTTCAGTTTTTAATACATTTGCAAATATTTCTAAAAAAAATGTTTTTTGCTTTGTCATGATGGGGTATTGTGTGTGTAGATAAGGGGAAAAACTATTGAATCAATTTTAGAATAAGGCTGTAGCGTAACAAAATGTGGAAAAAGTTAAGGGGTATGAAAACTTTCCGAATGTACTATATATAGTRTAGGCTACAGTAGGCTACATAATACACTTTCCAGTGACACTGACTCACCCAATGATAAAGATGAAGCATAGGCTACTCATCGGTGATGGCCGATGTGCTCGTGTCAATATCTCAAGATAAGRTACTTCGAAAAACAGTGCTGTTGGCTCAGAATCTCTCAAAAATTCAACAGGAATAACACTCAGAATGTCAGACTAGAAAAAATGGTGGCACATGTACTATCAATTGCATTATGTGACAAATCACAAAAGGAAACACAGAGAACTGTTTTTATCCCTGGTGGATTAGGTCAAAGGTCACTATGGATCTGTCTCAAATGGCACCCTATTACCCATAGAGCTCTGGTCACAAGTAGTGCTCTATAAAGGGAATATGGTGCCATTTGGGACACATCCTAAGTTATTCTCATTCTGTAATATGTTCTCTCAGCATGTTAGTATATTTATAARACGAAAAGGCTACATGATGAAAAAATTGTTATTTTCAATAGACAGATCAGTCTTCTCTTTTCAGCAGTAGGCATTAGCTTTCCAAACRGTAGGCCTACATTTTTCTCACGATTTGTATTTGAAAATTTGTCAAAGGCAAACTGACAGCCGCAACCAACAGTAGAAATATAATCCATACATGGCAGTTCCCATTCAAGTCAGGACTGGCAGCCATTGCAAGTGTACTCATGAGTTTAACCAGTGTTAGCRGTTCCAAAATCCTTCTATGGAGTTATATATATGGCCACAACACAACAAGCTGTTCTATATTCGGCGCATGTGCTGCCCAAATTGCGGCCTTCCTGACTGTAAGTGCTTGTRATAAAACTTATTCCACAGCTATTTTTTACAAGCTATTGATCCTCTGTGGAARAATTATGCTCTCAGGTGTAGTATTTTCAAGTAATTTTCTGCTGTCTGTTCAGACAGGAGTAGTATCATTTTTGGTTGATTTCACATTGAATTGACATTAGTTGAAAACTCMACCAAAATGTAAATCAAAACTAGACGTTGAACTGACGTCTGTGCCTAGTGGGACCTGAGATCTACATACATTTCTAGAAAGCAGCTCTAGACGGGCGAGCGATATTCTATAGTGCACAGCGCTGATGATTTTTGGAGGGTTTTATCAATCTCTCCAGCAGAAATGAAATATGCTATTGAGTTATTTACCCTGGCTGTCTGAAAAAGCATTAAGGGAACAAAACTCCAAGGAGCATCTGCATTTCAAACCCAGAACAGAGCGCGGCAGAGCAGCATGATGAGCCGAGCAGCACAAACCTAGGCGGAGTCCCAAATGACACACTATTCCCTACGTAGTGCACTACTTTTGACCAGAGCCCTATGGGTTTAAAAGTAGTGCAAAATGTAGGGAATACGGTGCCATTTGGGACGCGGACCTAATGGCCTCAGATTATTCAACATAAGATCCACCGCTGCCTCTGCTCTGACCCTCTGAGTGCTGGTCGGGTGAAACACAGAAACACCTCCACAGATTCAAAGCTACCAACCTGCCTCTTGTTTCTCCTCATCATAAAAACACAAACTCTGCTGATGTAGCACAGAGCTACGGGCCTTAAACTTAACACTAAGGTTTTCCAGAAATCCCAGTTGGAAGGTCCCTGGATGTTCTGCTTATTCCCTCATGAAAAACATGGGAATTTGTGGAAAGTTACTGGAATTTTGCAAAGCTATTTCTGTTAAATTAGTCCCATAGTTTGTAATACCCAAACCCTGACCCCCTCCCTCTCACTGCTCTCTGTTAACCCCAGCTGCCCAACCAAGCGGACCTCTTCTTTATATCCCATTGCTATGGAACCGTTTCGCCTGCGTGGTTGTGAAAACCTAAGCTGTGTGTGAATGACTTGGTGGGGGTTACAGTTAATCAAGCTGCGGTGCCACATAGCGTCGGTTCCTGTGAAAACCCTGCCTTAGCTCTCCTCTCACACAGACAGCCATCAAGACCCCGTTAAAGCAATCATTGAGCACAGCTATTTTATGTGTGTTTGATGGTGAAAGCTGGCTCTCAGTCCTCCCTGTGTTACTGAGCCCGGCCCTGCTCAGTTGAKTGATGTGTGGCAGGCAGGCCAGGCTGTAGCAGCAGACAGCAGTATGGTGGGTTCCGTGTGTTCCGTGTGTTCCATATCTTCTATGTCTTCTGTTGTGTTCYGCTGCTCCTCCCTCATCAGGCTGTGGTGGATCTAGAAGGCTGGCTGGGTTCCAGAACCCTGGCCTCTACCTTCTGTGCTCCGCTCAATAGCATCATGGGAAGCCCCCACCACCGGGAGATCTGCATTGTTTGACTCTCTCATCTGGTAGCCATGAAAGCACATTTGCATACCTATGTATTTAAAAAAGAGGAGATGGATGTATTATCAGACCAATGTGCCCATATCTACATATTTTCTAAATCCATCCTCTCGTTTATTATGTTATTGATGGKTTTACTTGATGGTTTTTACAACTTTTTTAAAGATTGATAACCCATAACAACGCATGCCTTCTCATGGAAATGTGATTTATAGAAGTCATCCCAACCCTATCTAGCCAAATGCTCACTAACAGTAAGGTGCACTCTGCAAAGTGACATGTGTACTGTGCTCTTCCTTCTATTACCAAGATAAGGATGTCATTGCAGATGCTGTTTGCTGTGCAGTCTAGTGATGCTTGTATCTTTCATGGACGCTGCSTCTCATCTGTGGAATGTCTCTGTTGAATTGTTCAAGTGTGCGTGGCCATATTCTGGGTTACATTTGGTTCCGCCACCCCATCTGGTATTGGCACCAGTCCTCAGTTGTGTTGCCAAAACGTGCTGTAGTTCTGTACTGTATGTTAGTATTAAGAAGCAGAGGGGAATACATATGGAGCTCATCATGCAGCCTTTTGTCTTATAAACCTACTAACATGCTGAGAGAACATATTACAGAATGAGAATGACCTAGGATGTGTCCCAAATGGCACCATATTCCCTTTATAGTGCACTACTTTTGACCAGAGCCCTATGGATAATAGGGTGCCATTTGAGACATCCATAGTGACCTTTGACYTAATCCACCAGGGATTAAAAACAGTTCTCTGTGTTTCCATTTGTGATTTGTCACATAATGCAATTGATAGTGTAAGGCCCAACGCAGGAGATGAGAAGCAGGTACAGGGAGTGAACCMTTTAATACAGACGGACATGYAACGGAACAGGGACAGCGTCTGGACATAAACACGACACAACAAAATGTTACTACAGGGAACAACACAGAGGAGCAGACATATATGCAGGGGTAATCAACATAGTGAGGGAGTCCAGGTGAGTCCAATGAGCACAGCTGCGCGTAATGATGGTAACAGGTGCGTATGATGACGGGTAGCCTGGCGCTCGAGGGGGAGCGGGAGCAGGCGTGACAGATAGTATATGTGCAACCATTTTTTTCTAGTCTGACATTCTGAGTGTTATTCCTGTTGATGTGTTGCAGGGTTGATCTGGGAGGATGAGGCCACCCAGCAGATCCTGTCCAAGGAGCTGTCTAAGCTGAGGAAGATCCCCTACAGACGCCTACAGGACTCCAGCCCCCATGTCTATAGCAGCAGCAAATCCAGGTCACTCTTCTGGCAGGCAGCACCATCCATCACACCTGTGCATACACACACGGACACACACGTATGCATGCAGACAGACAGGCAGGCAGGCAGACTCTAGGAGTGCACATGTTAGAATATGATGACTGATGAGCTGGTTTATGTCTGAACGGATCTAGTTTCTAGCTCTGGATAGTCCAGGTTATCTGTATGACTGTTCCTTATGGCTGTCCAGGTCTGTCTGTCTGTCTGTCTGTCTGTCTGTCTGTCTGTCTGTGTCTGTTCGTTCATGTGTTTATATCTGTCTCTCTCTCTTTCTCTCCTTTTTCGACTCTCTTTTTATCTTCATGTGTCTCTTTCTATCTTCTCTCTTTCTCTATCTATTTATTGCTGTCTCTCACACTTACTCACACCTCTCACTCTCCATGTCTGGTCCAGACCATCTACCCAGGCTATGGACTCAGGAGACAAAAAGATCAAGCCTGTGGAGGTGGAGCTCAGTAGAAACCTTCAGAACATCCTACAGCGTCTGGGCCTCCTTTCCCAGGCCTCGTCCCCCACTGGCCCCATGAGTCCCAGCAAGGTAAGGGCCCCCCCTGGACAACTTCAGAACCCTGCCCTCCAGACCCCCAGGCCCCTGCTTTAGCCTGGGATGAGCAGCTGGATCCTTTTTTACTTCTCCATAGATGCACGTCTCTATAAACACACACTCATGTGTACACACACACACACACACACACGCAAATCACACATACACGCAAATCACACATACACGCACACAAACTAACGCTGCAGGAGCTGTATCATTATCTATCCCCTTCTGAAGGGTTGGTGAATGGCTGTTGGTTGACCATTCACAGGGATAGTTTCCTGCTGGATTATTATGAGGGAGATAATGCCCACCGTGGGTTCAGGAGTTCAGTTCCTTAATTAGTAACACCCACATGATGGGCTCTATGTAATTTCTGTTCAGGGGGGTGACCAACATGGCCTAGCTGAATGAGAGGGCCAAACCCCTGCTGAGGTCCAGGCATTGAGGGGTTGGGGAGGGTACCCCTTTAWTTATCAAGAATGGGGAGAGTATCCCTTTATTTATTAAGGATGRGGTTGGTGGAAAACATTGGGGGGGGCTTTCGTTTGAGATGAGTATGTGGGAGATGGATGGATCTTAGAGTGTTGTTGACCCGTCCGTATATGGTACTGCTTAGGAAGATATTACATACTCTCATCTTATTGTTAACATATTWGCAATTAACGTTTCATTTGATGGTGGTGTATTAGCTGGGGATTTAAGTGAAGCACTAAGTAAAGATGAACACTTTGATCTATTTGCTAACACTTTCTATGAAGTTAATGTGTATAATGCTATATAATGACCTTTATATAATGCGTTATAATACATAAATAATGTGTTTTATTATCTTGCAGAGTGACCGTTACCAATCTGGCGTCTTCTCTGACTACTACCGGCCCAAGTCCCAAGGAGAGGGACATTTTTCCCCACTGTCCTTCCAGCCTCCCTACCAGGACAGACACTCTGCAGGGAATGGAGACCTCCTTGTGGCTGCCCTCAGGCACTACCTGTCTGGGCAGGGACCACCCCAGACCGGGGGGGCCCCCAAAGTCCCAACCTTGCCCTCCCCTCTTCTACGCCCCTCCTACAGCAACAGTATAGACAGTACTGGGCCTAAAGAGAACTCKCAATCCCAAACACCCAACCTGGATAGACTTTTACTCCTCAAGACAGCTGGAGCCAGTCAACCCTCTAGTCCAAAAGACCCCTTCAATCCAGTGGATGGTATGTGCTGCTTTTTACTGTACAAGTTCTTCCTTATTATTCCTCTGTGAACAAATTATCGCTATCAATAGTTATGGATCTGCTGAAAATAACGGTATAGCATGTTATTAGTTGTTAATTAAGGCATTGACATCTACCATAGTTAGAACTCTTCTCCCTCTCATCCTCTCTTCTCTTCCCTTCTCCTCTCATCCCCTCTCCTCCTCTCCTCCTCTTCTCTCCTCTCCTCTCCTCCTCTACGCCTCTCCTCTCCTCCTCTCCTCCTCTCCTCCTCATCTCTCCCATCCTCCTCTCATCCCCTCTCCTCTTTCCTCCTCCACAGAGGTGTTCATCAAGAAGGTTCTGAAGAACGTGGGCAGACACAATGTGGACGTGGACGACATGAGTCCAAAAGACCTGGACCAGCTGTCTACACTGATCGCTAACGCCCTACAGGTAGAAAAAACAACAACGTTTTTGTACTTGTCTTTCTTGCACAAACCCTCACACCTTTCTTACTAGCACTGATTTTGCTGATAGCTGCGTTTCTTTAGGAAGATTTTACTTGGAATGAATGTGATGGTTGGTTGTCTTACCTAGACACCGTAGTTGAATGCACTGTCTGTAGTTTCTCTGGATAAGAGCGTCTGATAAATGACCAAGATGTAAATGTGAATGCAGGTAGTGGATCAAAAACAGCCTCAGGCCAGACCAGGACCAAGAGACCTGGGGGAGGAAGAGGAGCAGGAGGATGAGGAAGGGAATGAGGGGCCTGGGGAACAGGAGGGGGAGAAGGAGGAGAGTGACCCTCCATCCGCCACAGAGAAAACGGCTCCGGAGAGCACTCCCCTAGAGGAGTCTGTGGTCCAAGGTACACAAACCTGACGGAACTGGTTACTTGGAGAAGACCTCCATCTGTAGTATTAACTCACCAACACCTTTGTATACTCATTGTCTTTCCATGYCAACTTCAGGGTGACTAGTTCATATTGGCTGCTCTGTTGATTTGAAATGCAGTCAGCCTTTGGCAAAAAAAGTATCAGCTAAAAATATTCACAAACCATAAGTTTCCCTTTGCCCTTTTGGAAGGCGAAGGGAAAGAGTATATCTGCGTGGCTGTTATTTGAGATATGCAGAGTCGGTTTGCTTTCTGCTTAATATTATTCTTGTTGTCAGTAAACACTCAGTCTCTGTTATTTCCTGACAGAGCGACAAATGGAGGGAGACAGAGAGCCAGCAGGCTCCAATGACAAGGTACCCCATTTTGATTCTTAAAGTGATAAAGGGTTTGAAAGAAAGTGGAAATGTCAAACGGAATACTGACATTATAAACGGTGATATTATACCGTGTGTMGGGTATGAATCATCCAGAAGAGCTGATTTTCAAAAGGATTTTGATGATAAATCTGCAATGTACTGTAGACAGTAAACCAGTTAGTATACACAACATAGAGAAGAAGTATGTTTTGAAAAAGGGATTGAAAGTGTTGTAATGTCAGTTTGCATACCTATCTTTCAAACAGTTATTATTGGCTTCTGTCCTATTGCTTCCTGCTTTCCTAGAACTTGATGAGAGAAGCAAATTGCCTCCTCTCCCCTATCAAAACAGTTCCTTAATTCAGTACACATGGATTGTAACAAAACATGTCTCATAATCAAGATGAAAAAAAAKCCATAATGTAGTTATGATTGATTTGTATTTGTAATTTCTGTGCTTCCTGAGATCACTGTGACTTTTGTTGTTTGTGCTGTAGCTAGATCACCGTGACATTGTTCTGTGTTATTTCAGCCCCAGGATGCCGCCGGCTTATTTGGAAAGCTTCTGGCGTACCTGGATAAGAGTGAGTCCCCAGCCCAGAGACTCCAGGGAGATTCCCCCGGCCAGGCTGGTGTGGGTGCAGGGCTGGGCAAGGGCAGGGGTGTCGGTCTGGAGAATGTCCGCAGTAAGACCACTCAGGCCGAGGTGACGACCATATTACACATACAGTTTCAAGAAAAAGTATGTGAACCCTTTGGAATTACCTGGATTTCTGCATAAATTGGTCATTATTCAAATTTGATCTGATCTTCATCTAACTCACAACAATAGACAAACACAGTCTGCTTAAACTAATAACACACAAACAATTATTTGTTTTCACATCTTTATTGAACACACCGTGTAAACATTCACAGTGCAGGGTGGAAAAAGTATGTGAACCCTTGGATTTAATAACTGGTTGACCCTCCTTTGGCAGCAATAACCTCAACCAAAAGTTTTCTGTAGTTGCGGATCAGACCTGCACAACGGTTAGGAGGAATTTTGGACCATTTCCTCTTTACAAAACTGTTTCAGTTCAACAATATTCTTGGGATGTCTGGTGTGAACCGCTCTCGAGGTCATGCCACAGCATCTCAATCGGGTTGAGGTCAGGACTCTGACTGGGATTCTCCAGAAGGTGTATTTTCTTCTGTTGAAGCCATTCTGTTGTTGATTTACTTCTGTGTTTTGGGTCGTTGTTCTGTTGCATCAACCAACATCTGTTGAGCTTCAATTGGCAGATAGCCTTACATTCTCCTGCAAAATGTCTTGATAAACTTGGGATCTCATTTTTACGTCGATGATAGCCTGACGCAGCAAAGCAGCCCCAAACCATGATGCTCCCTCCACCATATTTTACAGTTGGGATGAGGTTTTGATGTTGATGTGCTGTGCCTTTTTTTCTCCACACAGTGTTGTGTGTTCCTTCTAAACAACTCAACWTTAGTTTAGTCTGTCCACAGAATATTTTGCCAGTAGCGCTGTGGAACATCCAGGTGCTCTTTTTGAATACTTCAGACGTGCAGCAATGTTTTTTTGGACAGCAGTGGCTTCTTCCRTGGTGTCCTCCCATGAACACCATTCTTGTTTAGTGTTTTACGTATCGTAGACTCRTCAAMAGAGATGTTAGCGTTTTCCAGAGGTTTCTATAAGTGTTTATCTGACACTCTAGGATTCTTCTTAACCTCATTGRGCATTCTGCGCTGTGCTCTTGCAGTCATCTTTGCAGGACAGCTTACCGTGGACTGATGAACATCAAGGTTTTTAGAGATACTTTTGTAACCCTTTCCAGCTTTATGCAAGTCAACARTTCTTTAATCTTAGGTYTTCTTRGATYTMATTTGTTTGAGGCATGGTTCACATCAGGCAATGCTTCTTGTGAACAGMAAACKCAAAATGTTGTGAGTGTTTTTTATAGGGCAGGGCAGCTCTAACCAACATCTCCAATCTCATYTCATTGATTGGACTCCAGGTTATCTGACTCCTGACTCCAATTAGCTTTTGGATAAGTCATTAGCCTAGGGGTTCACATACTTTTTCCAACCTACACTGTGAATGTTTAAATTATSTATTCAATATAGACAAGAAAGATACAATAGTTTGTGTGTAATTAGTTTAAGCAGACTGTGTTTGTCTCTTGTGGTGACTTAGATGAAGATCAGATCAAATGTTATGACCAATTTATGCAGAAATCCAGGTATTTCCAGAGTTCACCTACTTTTTCTTGCCACTGTAAGTAGAACCACAATGACTATGTTGTTAAACCATTTTGGTGTTATCCTCAATGATTTGAAATGCATTGTGTCCACATGTGTCGTTGAATTGTGGTTTAAATTGTCACATAATCAAGGTGGCAGTGCAGAAGAAGTCGACCCACTCAATGGACGTGGAGGAGGTGGCTGCGSTGGAGGGCTGGATCCAGGCAGTGGAGCCTCCTGCTGCCAAGATGGTCTACCAGGAGCCCCTKAAGAAGAAAGTGAACATCCAGGAGCTGCAGCTAGATGTCAAAGCTGCTGTGGCCACGAAGAAAACAACTGATGATGACTACGGCTATGTCATCACTGACACAGAGTGAGTAGTACCTTTCATAAGTAATGAATGAGGCAACCACAGCTAATCATTCAAGGTTCGATGTTTGTGCGGAATTGCATTTAGTATAGTACAAAGGAGTCTTTTTTAGTCCAGGGCCAACTATGGTGAATTGACAGGTGTCGACATGTTTGTGTTGGGTAYGCTAGATCAGTAGCAACCATTTGCATCCATTGGTACAGTTCTGTTTGTACCATGACTTTTGTTTTTATTTTTGTTTACTGTCTTGAATAGGCATAGCTGGAGTTGCTTTGAAACAAACCATTACAAATGGAAACAGAAATGTGCTTTAGATGCTAGACACCCAAAGGCCTAYTGTGTCCCTGTCAGAGTAATTTCTCATTCCACATTTTAACTCACTGTTGGGAAAGTAATTTACCATGACTTAAAAAAAAAAAAAAGGGTTTCGCTCACTGAATGTATTACCCTAGATTATTTTCAATGTTTCAGTACTGGACTCATATTCATGCATRAACGTAAATAAATCATTCATTTATGTAGTATTGGCAATTGACAAAACAATTTTATTTACATGAATCAAAACCATACCCCGGTGTGGTATATCATATGCATGTGCATTAAACATCTCACGTGCGTATATCATTCAGTAGATGATGATCTGAAGGTGTTCAGGTCAAGTCCCTCTCCAGGGCACGGAACCCACAGCCCAKCAGGCCACCAGGAACTGGAGCCCACATCCCTTCACTATTCCATCATAATCAGGTCTGGAGGGCCTCCACTCTCCATAGGGGGCTGGGCTGGGGCTATGGAATATCAAGGACTTTTCTCAATGTCTGTATAAGACAGTTTCTCCTTTTAAACTCCATACTCCCACTACGTTATGTGATTAACTAGGACTGAGGTTTGCACTGAAATGTATATCTTCCCGAGTCCTGGTCATCAGAGACCCTGACTGTGTTTTACAGGTGGGGTACATCATTAGCTGTGGCCAGCGCTGAACTGAGCCACCGTGGTGCAGATGCACCATTTCATTTGCACCTCTCTGTCTGGCCTGAAGTCTAAGGGAGTGGCTRTGTCTCAAATKGCACCCTTTTGCCTAAATTGCACCCTTTTGSCTACAGGGCTCTGGTCAAAAGTAGTGTACTATATAGGGAATAGGGTGCCATTTGGGACACAGGCAGAKCACACAGGTGATTCATCATGCCAGAGGAAACACCTGCTCCCCCAGTTCTCATACCTCACCCTCCCTCCGTGTCTCCCTGCCTCCCTCATCTCCCTATTTGTCCCTCTCTCCTTTTATTCGCCCTTACCCTCTCACCTCCCTGTCTTTGGCCTTCACTCCCTTCCCCCCTCCCCCATCTCCTCCCCCTCCTACCATCCATCCCCCTGACCTCCGTGCCTCTCGCCCCTCTTGTGTCCCCTCTCCTCTCTGAATGTGACAGGAATGTAATGTGTCGGAGCTCTCACCCACACTTAACAGGCTAAGGTGACAACTCTGTTGATGAACTCTGTATTTTTCTCTCCCCAGCGCCCTACAGACTGATGAGGGACTCCACTTGATGGAGATTCTGGCACGGCGGGCCAAGCTGCAGATGACTGACTTCCTGGAGCTCTCGTATGTATTTTATTCATGATTAACATTTTTATAGATTTTTCACACACTCAACTAAACAGAACAGAAACAACAAACACGGACTACACCACTTTTATGTATTTAACCTTTTTATGTAACTATTCATTTTGACTGCATGCTTAAAACAGACGTGACTAGAWTTGATTTTACTCAGGAATCTTATACGGTGCTGGGTAGAATCTAAAATGGGTTGTACAGTAATTCCTTGTAGCAGGTAGATAGGTATGCATCCACTGACTAATGCAGACTGAAATGCAGGGTAGTGTGTGGAGAGAGTTTATACAATATACTCTATAAAAATAGCTCAATGGATACAGTTAGGCTTTAGGTGTCATGAGCACCATGTCAAGTCAAAYGTTAACTGAGGGGCTTAAACAAAAATATATCAAATCAAACATTTGAATTATTAAACTGACAAACAGGTTAAAAGCCGAAGAAAGGCAGGCTTACTGAGACACAAGATGTCCCGGACACTGTCTTATTCTTATTCTGTAAACATTCGAGCTGGAGGTTGAAGATTATTGACACGTACACATTATTGACATGAGGTGCCATATACAGTACATGTAACTGCCAAAATAAAGGAAACACCAACATAGTGTCTTAAWAAGGCGTTGAGCCACCACAAGCCACCAGAACAGCTTCAATGCACATTGCATAGATTCTACAAGTGACTGGAACTCTATTGGAGGGATGCAACACCATTCTACAAGGAATTCCATCATTTGGTGTTTTGTTGATGGTGTTGGAAAACACTGTCTCAGGCGATGATCCAGAATCTCCCATAAGTGTTCATTTGGGTTGGGATCTGGTGACTGAGACAGCCATGGAATAAGGTTAACATCGTTTACATGCTCATCAAACCATTCGGTGACCAATCAAACCCTGTGGATGGGGGCATTGTCATGCTATAGGGCATAACCATGGTAGCTAAAATATTGGCCAAATTCATGGCCTGCCCAGCATTTTTATACATGACCCTAAGCATGATGGGATGTTAATTGCTTAATTAACTCAGGAACCACACCTGTGTGGAAGCACTTGTTTTCAATATACTTTGTATCCATTCATTTTCTTAAGTGTTTCCATTATTTTGGCAGTTACCTGGCTGCAATCATGAACAGGACTGAACTCTCCATGAACCTCCCTCTCTTTCTCCAAAATTGTTATGTTTTTCACTGCAGGTATCTGACTTTAAACACACGCACTCACAAACACATACACACACACACACACACACACACACACACACACACACACACTTAGAATGCAATGAGGCTTTTAAAGCCATCCCCAACCAAATGAGAGTATATAGTGACACACTGTGCTGGTCTGCGTAGTCAGTGGCATCTCCTTCACATAGTCTAACCAAAAACGACCTTACACACATTTTACGCACATTATTTAAAGACTTTCAAAATAATATTAAAGAGGAAATCTTATCGACATTCTGTAAAGACATGGTGCCATAACCTGTCACAAGTTCATTTCCTGAACCGTCATGCCCTGTACCCCACAAGTAAACACTGCTTTATGATGGGCCTCTCTCCTACCTTACTTATKTTCAAGTCTGACATTGTGGTCATTGTAATGCAGTCATTCATCAAGTGAACATACACTGCTATACTCAATAACCGTAGCAGTGTGTATGCGAGAACAATTTACCGCCATAAATACAATGCAACGTGCTGATGACAGGCATAAGAAAGAGAGTATTGTATGGGCTGATAGGCCCCCTTTGTGTTTTTCTAACTACTACGCTTGATTGTTGGCGGTACAGGTAGGGATTGGCCGATTCCGTATCATGTGACACTGTGAATAAGGTTCTGAATGGCCCTTGTTTCTGAAGCACCTCACGGCGCTAGAGAGGTATACACTGCTCTGTATTCAGCCCTTCAGCCCATGGGTGGCCTTACAGGGCTGGGCTAATGTACCTTTTGTCTTTGTCCCTTTCTGGAACTGAAAGGGCCTTGGTATGGGAGAGTGATGGATTGGGTGGGAGMGAGCTGGGGCCCTTTGTTAGAGCTCCGAGTCGGCCCAGCAGGGGGAGCAGCCTGGACAATTTGTCCAAGCCGCCACGCTTATTTGGGCCGTCCCACTCCTTGCAGCTAACCGCTGCTGATCCTAGACCACCACCCCACCCTGGAGCCTGGGAGAATGGCTCTCCACATAATCAAATACTGGGCCCTCAATTCAGCCCAGCCAGCATGGCTCCTCTCACCTTTCATGTTGACTCATTTGTGCAAGCATGACTTGGTTCTGTAGGACCTTGAAATTAGTGTCTATCATGTTTACCATAATGAAGGAAAATATAGATATGCATACAGGGTAATTCAATGTTACCGTTATATGTAGTAACACAGTATGTTAGACAYTGTGGCCAAATGTTATATATACTTGAATCAATCATCTATCTTTGTGTTATTTTGTATGATCGAAAGGACGATATAGAATAGGAGAATACAGACGCCGCTGTCAGAAACGTCTTGAATTGATCATGTCAGGCCGAACATGGCGGTTGAAAGCAGAGACGTTGGTTTTGATGTGTCAATGTGGGTGGTTTGCTTCAGAATCATGTAGCATTAGTTCACTCTGAATAATAGTTGTTGTGCAACACTTACCGACTGTAGTCAGACTCCAATTTGATGGGGGTGACGTAATGTCTGACTTCATATGCTGCTCATTTCAAAGTATAACCACTAGGTGGGGAGATGCACCTTCGCTGGTTGCTTGTAATGCAGCCTATGTGTTACTGAATACTGAAGACGCATTAGACAAGACTCATTTATTTTCACTGTAGAATCACAAAGCAAAAGATTGATGGACAATGACAGTTCAACTTTTTATATATATATTCTAACATACTTAAAGGGAGCGCTTTTACATGGGAGTAATATTCTGCTGAAGAAAGCATGCGCTTCAGCTTGAAAATCACAAGTACATGATTTACTTTTGCTGTAGTATTGAATTTTGAAAAACTTTCATTGGGTGGCGGTTGGCGTAGTTCAGAGACCTCATGCCCATATGGGACAMAAGGGCACATGCCCCCTCACATTTGGCCAGTTTTTTTTTTTTTTTTTCAGATGTTCAATTAATTACAAAACTTTATTTTTAAGCCCACGTTTTATCGTTATTATTTATCAAAAAAGATCTGTCAGCTTTTGCGGCGGGTGCACACTGACCGGACCCACCCCCGTTCCTATTCTCCCTAGTAAGTGGTTCCTTCCAAGGTGCAGCACACAGCAAAGATATGACGGAGCAAAGAGAGTGTAGAGTGATACGTGCAGCGTTTGATTAGCTGCCGATGAGGGCAGGAGGTACTGTATGTTTCTAAATGAAGTTGATCAAGCTATGTAGCCTATGGATAAAGCAAAAATGTTTTATTGTTTCTCTGTAATACTAGCCACCTAGCAATTGTATGAAGTTGTCTTGATCTAGCCAGCTAGATAGGTTCCCAACCGCCGAACCTCATAACTAGCTACCAAGCCTTTTCAGGCTGTCAATCAAGTTAGAGTAGCTTGTCTAACTATCTTAGCTGGCATGCCTGCAGCAAKGTTGCTAGACTTTAGAAAAGCGAGCAATTACTATATGTACCGAATTAGACTCRCATTCCTTTCCATCTTTTACCCAGATTTTAGCAGAGATACAGAGAAGCATATTTATTTTCTTTAAAAAAAAGAACCACCAGTCAGGAGGATACAGACAGTTCAAAAGATATGCTTAGATATGCAGAAAGAGACTTGGTTTAACTGTAATCTGGCACCTTATGATCATATCATGATATTTGTGTATTAATTATGATTCCATGATATGTACCTGTGTTGATGATGTGTGCTATGATCCCATGTACTGTGTTGTAATTTGAATGTAATATCCTGGGCATGTTAGTGCAGTATATTGAGATGTGTGATTTACAACAGTCAGAATGACACCCTCGTTAAAATGACAATTGAACAGGTAAAGAGGTATGCTTAGATAACCTATGCAGAGAAATGTACATCTTTTTTAACATAGAATTATGGCTCTAAATTGCAGGAAAAATGTGTTTCAGGTGTTTGAAAAATGCAAAATTCTCCAACCACCTCCCCTCCATCCTCACGTACTTTGTGCCCCCTCTAAAATAAAATGGCTGCATGGCGCCCCTGGCGTAGGTCAGGAAACATATCAATGTGTTATGAAGTCACAGTGAGTGATGTTCCTTTTCAACYGCTAATAGATCGAACTCTTAATAGATGTGAAAAATCTATACATCTAGAGTGTTACGGGGGTGAATATCATAGAATGGTTGAAAGGYTGGCTGCTGGTTGAGGTTATCTTCCACACATTGCTAGATACCTTAACCTCCTGGCTGGATACATTMTTTTACTTCAACATACAGTACAGCAAAACACTTTCTGTTCAATAGGTTGCCAAAAATAAAATGTACCGCATTTTATGTTCAATAGGTTGCCATAACCTGGTTTTATTCTGGGTGGTTCGCCCTCCTTCATCACCYTTAGCACTTTTCAGCTCAAGATATATTTTTACAGCCTGAAAAGTATTTGTCCAGTGTCCACCCTAGATTTGCTCTTTGGAAATTGAGAATTGAGGGGAAAAATAATATCTGTACATTTCATTTGTACAGTGCTTTTCATTACACACAAAATTTACAAAGCTCTGTACATAAGCAATTGTCCCTATGACTGTCAGTGAAGGGACACACATAAAGTATGTGTACCTAATCCTAGACCAAAACCCTCCTTGTCAATTGTTGTTTGTAAAACACTCAGAGGCACATTGAGATTCAAGAGGTATCCTGCGGAAACGGCTCCTTTGGCTACAGGGATTCTAACAGTTTATGGGGTAGCCAGAGGTAAAATACTATTCAAGCACTGTGTGTGTACGGCTCTGATTTTAACACTATCAGTCCTGAGACCCCAGGAAAAATGGGCTTTTCAATTTATCTGACATTCATTTATCTGCATGTCCAGCCCTTACATTTAGCCTCACACTGAAGTGTTTAACCATTTTATTTTCAGGACAATCAGGGCTACAAGTACAGCACAAAACTATTTGACATAAACAGCTGCATTCATAGGTTAATTGACAAATGTCAATACAAAAACAAGGTCTGCYAAAGCAAAAAMCGGATAGAAATAACGTATATGAATGCTGTAAGTACAGAAATGTTTTGCTTAGTGGGAAATGAATATCCAACTAGTCAGTGACAGCTGTTTGGAGTTTGTGATAGCAACTATGTGAGCTTATACCAGTATTATAGACACTATGTCCTGGGATTTCCTATGATCTTCTATGTAGAAGTACMCCTTCTAATGACTATTGTGTACCTTGTAAGCGTCATTGTGTAGCTTGTGAGCATCATAGTTCATGTTCGTAGGAGTCTYAGCTTTTCATAGAKAGCTTTTAATAGTTTGTAGCTCAAACCATTTTGCCTCTATGGACGTGTTTGTAAAAAGACATGGCCCTGGGCCCCTTCGGGATCTGCCCTTGTCTCACAAACAACGCTCCAGCTCAGCCCCCGTTAATTACACAGAAGTCTGTAGCTCAAACACACAATGTTTAAAAAGGGGTTAGAAGACTCATTGGGTTAATGACCTGGTCTGTTCTTTGTAAGGCAAGAGGGCAGAAAAACAATGCTTTACCACCATGAAAAAAAATATATTTCTCGTTGATCATGTTTGGAATGTCTCATCTCACTGTGTGTGTTTTTTTTKACAGAGTGGTGGGCCCAGCTGTGACCTTCAGAGTACGACCTAATACCCAGAATGTCAGCACTGCAGATGTGGCCAACGTAGCAGGTAGGTCTGAGCTGCTCTGATAGCTAAATGTTATATATATATATTGCAAAAAAAGCAATCTCTTGTGCTTTAGTGGAGCATGTTGGAACTGAAATGGACATTTTAGCTTTTTCAAATATCCAAGATTTTGTTGTTTACTCTCAGAGAACTGGTCCACAGTTTTTATAGCTCCATACTGAAAATTCTCTGTATAGACCTCTGATAATGGAGATGTGCTGTCGGGAGAAAGAGTCAAATCTAAGKGACATCCGTAAGCGTTATTAGGAAGCCTCCCTTGCACCAATCACAACTCTTCTCTGGTGAGTGAAATACAGGTATGCATTGTCAAAGAACCCCCAAGGAAAGGAGAGAATAGCTGTATTTGTATATAGTTATCATTACTGATAAACATACAAGGCTGCTTCAACAGTTATGAGAAAATATTTATATTTATATAAGAAGATAATGTTTTCCCCCACGAATTGGAATTTGTAACATATCATACYAATGGCAAAATTGTAGTGTAGATATTGGGGGGGTGGGGGAGAACAGTAGGGGTGTGGGGGGGGGGTCCTCCACCCCCGATATTTAAAATGCATTTCCAGCAATTCTACACAGTTTGATTTATTATGCCTCTCTTGAGGGGTATTTTGAGGGGAAAACACAATAAAAGTGGAAGGGCCCCCAACCCCCCCCAAAATTAAACATTTTGTTTTTAGGGAAACTGATTTTTTTGGGGAAAACAGCTGACTCCCTGCACATTTTGCAACGGGGCAGAGAGAAAAATGTGTGGTTTTATAATGCTATTCTACAATTTTAGTCAGCTAATTAAAGCTAATTTCCTGCAATTCTGCAAAAAAATTCATGGGGCAGAGAGAAACCTTTTCTGTTTTATAGCTAATCTCATGCTATTCTTCACATTTTGCCATGAGGATGAGATAAATGTTTGCAGTTTTAAAGCTAATTTCCAGCTACTCTACACATTTTGCCATGACGCTGACAGAAAATGTTGCAGTTCTAATGTAACTGTCCAGTGAAAATGTCACTTTTAAAAGTTAATATTCTGTCAACTCATACCCAAATAATGTTGTTGACTCATCCTATACTGGTATTTGTGGACAAAGCATAAATTGGAGAAAAATTACCACCTTAACAAACAAACAGACCAATTCAAAAATGCTTGCTATTTTCTCATAGGGGATAATGTCTGGCCAATCAGCGGTCTACTCGCATTAATATTTTTTGTGACCGTATACACCCACACCATTCTGCTTTTGGGGTACGCCCACACCATTTCAACACAGCTGCTTTTTAACATACTTAATTACTATTTTTGGGAAGGAAAACTACTTCACTCATATTGTAATTAGTTTGAACTATAGTTCAAATTTCATAGAAATCTAGAAACACTGGACAGTTACTTTAAAGGTCGACTTTTGGATAAAAAACCGCAAAAATAACAGCTTTAAACTGTATAACTGATCAATGCACCATCATACCAGGTCATTTAATGCTTAAAATATTTGTTGGCTATTTGGCTTTAGTGCCATTTCTTTCCGATCTCAGCTTCCCTCCAAAAACAAATCCTGTGAAATGACATCAATACATACTGGAGGAGTTACTGGCTAGCTACAAGTGGCTAGCTTAGCTAATGAACTAGTTACGTGGGTTGCAGCATGCATGACCAGAATGACATAT
This sequence comes from Salvelinus sp. IW2-2015, assembly GCF_002910315.2. NCBI lineage: Eukaryota > Metazoa > Chordata > Actinopteri > Salmoniformes > Salmonidae > Salvelinus > Salvelinus sp. IW2-2015. The sequence continues at coordinate 17,586,673 of NC_036871.1, forward strand.
CGATGAACCACCAAAGGCACACCCCATTTCTGTTTGAAAATTGAGGAGTTAGACTGCTTTTTGTGCCCAAAGTCGACCGTTAAAGCTAATTATCTGCAATTCTCCACATTTTGCCATTGCCTATGACGTGTTAATGTGATATCGGGAGGTCGGGGGCACCCATTTACATTTTTTTTTATACATTATTGGGGAGACGAATCGACCTGTTCTGAATATTGGGGGGATCCCCCGTGGCAATTTCACCTATGTAGCAGGGGACAGACACACACACACACACACACACACACACACACACACACACACACACACACACAGGGAAATTGCTCTGTCAAAGTAAGTTTAGCTTGAATAGATAAATCTAGTTTTTTCTCCCTTCGTCTAGTGATGACAGTTTTGATAATTGAACTCCACACTCTTGATCAAGTGATTGTGTAATGGCTACCCCCGTCCTGTTTCACAAGTGCTATTGTTCGTGTTCGTGTCCTCGTTTCTCATTTCCAGCCCCGGACTAACTTGTTTTGAGAGGTCATGGATGAGCCTTTATTCGTATTAATGCAGTTGACAGAACCGCACTTGAAATGAAATACGGCTGCCTCTTAACTTAAGTGCAGTAGTGTGGGTGTGCTGCTGTCTCTAAAGCATAATTTGTCATATTCAACAAGAGTATCGGCAAAGATTATTTCAATAGCCCCAGTTGATGTGGTTTTTCTGAGACGTTAAGCATTACAAGGCTATTGTAATGGCATCATTTTATCATCATTTTACAGTTTCTTCCAGACGCATTGGAGAAATCTGTGTGCCCATGTTTTAAGCAGTTGGAGACAAAACTTAAATGATAMAATTTTAATCATCTTCGCATTATTTAATTTAAATGGCACTGTAAGAGATTTCAATATGACATCATAGCTACCATAAATAAGGTGTGTTATCATACCATTATTATAAGATACATWAAAAAAATGTTGGGCTGTGTCCMAAATGGCACCCTATTCCCTATACAGTGCACTATTTTTTACCAGGACCTTGGGATGCAGCCTTGGACTGGCTGGACACTGGACAAAGGAGTCAGTGTTACCTCATAGAACATTAGCATTCTTCTGCTCCATGTGAACAATACTGGATCGATAGAGAGCCAGCCTCCTGGCCGTCCCGGGCCAGAGTGGAGGAGGGCGGAGGACTGTGCTGGTATTCTGGGGTGCAGCAGCACGGCCCTAGCTGTGTYGCAAATGGCACCCTGTTCCCTAAATATCTAGTGGACTACTTTTGACCAGGGCCCATATGGCTCTGGTCAGAAGTAGTGCACTATATAGGGAATATGGTGCAATTTGGGACTCAACCCCTGGATTGCCCTGGCCTGCCCTGTATTGCCCTGGCCTGCCCTGTATTGCCCYGGCCTGCTGAGTAAAGAACCCTGGAGTGGAGCTCGTGGAGCTCCTGTCACGCATACCCGGCCATTGTTAGGAACCCAGGGCCAGGCAAAGGCTATTGTCAGGGGGGGGTGTCAAGATGGTGAGCAGCGGGGTGATGACCCTCATTGTCAGGCCTATTCATGCACGCTGTGGAGCCATGGAGTGGCAGGCCCAAAAACCACTTCCAGTGGTGCGTCTCGGCCGTGAGAACCAGGCTCCTCAATTGGCTGGAGGTCAGGGTCAGGCCAGCCAGCCGCGCAATTAGCACATTAAGCAAGGTCCCCAATAAAGTCCACAATAGAATGCAGAAATGAGTTGTCTACAAACTGTATCCACTTAAAATGTTATTTAGTCAAAGATATTTTTAATGGCCTAACTGGTTTGACTGAATGTGTATTATTGACCATTAAACTGACCTCCCTGTGTTTTCTATGAAGAGGAGAACATCCATTGTCTTCCCTGACAATAGCTAGTTACTCATTCACTGGCTGAATGTAATATCTGAGGTTTGATTTGTGTCTTGACATGGAAATAATTCTGTGTCACAGAGGTCACAAACAGTTCAATAAGTTATGAAGGCGGTTTTCCCTCGCAAAGTGGTATCGGTGAATGGCTGAGTTTCTATGTTTGACACACTTTTTAAAAAGCAAGGAAATTCKGATCATTCTGATCAAGTTCACATACATCTATCAAACCAGTTTTTCTTCTGTCAGTTCCTCACTTATGCAGAMAGCWCTGTAGAGCGGTGTTGTTTTGGGCACTGGTATTCAACCAGAGTAAACACTAAACAGTAGATGCAACACTTTCAGTTGGGCAGTGTTTACTTTAAGNCTGTAGAGCGGTGTTGTTTTGGGCACTGGTATTCAACCAGAGTAAACACTAAACAGTAGATGCAACACTTTCAGTTGGGCAGTGTTTACTTTAAGACACATTCCTATTCACTCCCATTCACTCCCTGTATCTGGTAGTCCTAACCTTGATGGCCTTGAATATACTATGAACCATGAGTCATTTCTGATCACCGGAGTTGAAATGAGACCCCAATTCCTCTGATCATTACAAAGACCGTTGGTTGTATTTTTTCTCTCTCTTTTCACGGTTGAGTGGTTTAGCATAGATCTCATAATACTGACAGCTCTGACCTTCACTCCAGCTTTAACACTTGTTAAAATGTCAAATCTTATTAGCTGGCTCTTTAGGAAAAAGTAATGTGGTTTATCTACCTAAGTTCTCTTCTCCCTGATGTGAGGAAAGCCTTCAACCTCTGGTTGGCTCAGTCTTAGRGCTTAGCTTTTAGGGCACTCACTTACCCTAAGTATGTGTGTTCTGCTGCAGAGAGAAATTGAATAAATACTATGTATACCTGTTTAACGTGATTTATTGTCATCCATGTGACTGTATATGCACATGATGTTGATGTGCAACGTGAGATTTGTGACATTGTATTACAAATCTTGTGGTAATGATGCTTSTCTGGTTTTCATTATCATCAGCTTGATCTTTCTGCATTATCTGAGAGAAGTCACRTGCTTTTACTTCTTCCTTGAAAAGTTCCAAATAACATAGCATTTTGTCATCTTCCTAGATCTCTGTATGCTTGTCTGTTTTAACCATACAATATACAGAAGCTTAACACATTAGTGTATAAAACATACTACTCCCCMCCAAGCCAGCTGATCCTTGGTGACCTTTCACATAATCATCATCAGTAGCCGCTCAGTCCCAAATCAAATCCAAATCAAATTTTATATTTGTCACATGCTTCGTAAGACCAGCAGTGAAATGCTTACTTACGGGCCTTTCCCAACAATGCAGAGAGAAACATATTGAAAAAATATAGAAGCATAATAACACGAGGAGTATATACACAATGAGTAACGATAACTTTGTTATATGCGCGGGATAGCAGTACTGAGTCGATGTGCAGGGGTATGAGGTAATTGAGGTAGATATGTACATATAGGTAGTGGGTAAAGTGACTAGGCTACAGGACAATAACCAGTAGCAGCAGCGTATGTGATCAAAAGAGTCAAAAGAGTTAGTGCAAAAGGGGGTCAAAAGTAGTACACTGTATGGGGAATTGGGTGTCATTTTGGACAAACCCTGACTTTGTCATCAGCACTTTCTGTTTGGATTCACTCCTTTAATTGTCTCCATTGATTTCCTGTGTGATTTCATTGGAAACAAGTCTCCCCAATGGGACTATGGGCCCACTTAAGCCCTACAGGAGCCACCAGATCCATTGAAGTTAACTTCATTTAGTTTGCCTGTTGATCAATTCTCATCTCATGCTGAAGGATAATCAATTCTGGATTTTCTCTAGCTAGTAGCTAATAGCAACCTGTTGGCCAAAATGTGCTCAAAATCAAATTGGGGGAAAATGAAATGACAAAAACAGTTGTTTATTGATGTCATTTGTTGTGACACAGTGTGGTGCGTTATCTCTATTGTCTATCGGCGTATGCGTGGTGGTTGTGTTTTGTGATTTCTGAGAAATCACTACAAGTGAGACCTCGATCCTTTGTGTCCCCTGCAGTTCAGAGTTGCTTGTGGTTATTTTGGTCTGACTTCAGAGAGAGCTGGGGTGGGGGGTGGAATCCTCTAGAGCTTTGGGAGCATCTGTGGGTCCTGCTGTGAAGAGGGTGGATCATCACAGGTGTTGTGTGGAAGCTGAGTTTGTTTAGCAGCGGTGGTAGCGTGGGCGTCATGGTCCTCAGCCAGCCCTCTCTGGGCAGACCTCTCAGGGTCCCTCTCTCTCACAGCTGGCAGCTCTACTCTGGGTGTATCCCAAATGGCACCCTATTCCCTATACAGTGCACTACTTTTGACCAGGGCCCATAGGGCTATGGTTAAAAGAAGTGCACTATGTAGGGAATAGGGGGCATTTGGGATGCAACCTCTGTGTTGGCCCTGCTCCTGGAACTCCAGCTTCAGCTCAGGCTTCATGCCTCCTACAGATGGCACCCTATTTCCGAATGTAGTGCACCACTTTTGACCAGGGCTTTGGTCAAAAGTAGTGCACTATATTAGGGAATAGGGTCCCATTTGTGCTGCAGATGGCTTGACTGACTGGAGCTCTCTGCTGGCTCTGCTGCCTGACTCCACACTTGCAGCACGCTTGCATCATTCCAGGGCAGGCAATGGACTGGCTGGCTTGGAGAGGGAGAGGGAAGCTTCCGTGTCGCTGYGGTCTGTTTCTCTGTGCGAAAAATGCAGTATGTGTGGGATGTGTAAATGAATACTCTAAGCTTGGATGTAGGCCTAGTTCCTGTAATGAAGATGATGACATAACATAACACAACATGTAGGGCAGAAATACCTTCTTGAACATGTGCCTTCATTACAAACTTGTATGGGATCCGTAAATATGAATTCAAATGTTAAATTATGAGCCTAGTTAGCCGTGATTGGCTGAAATAATGGAGGTGATGACCATGCTGACTGTTGGCCATGTGTTTACATGTGAATTCTTAAAGAGATGGGTGTAAAAAAAGAAGACCTCTCTAGCACTCAACAAATCGTTCAAGGGCATTTTCTCCTACTGGTATCCTAAGTGGGATAACACGTTTAGCAACTTTTAAAGCAGCATAACTTTCCCATGCTTCCTCCAATCACAAGCTCTGAATCTGAACTGAATCTGAGGATTTCAGATTTGTATACACAACCCCCGTTTGGGACTTAGCATTCCATCACTATCACTATTTTCTTACTGCAGGATGGATTATACCCCCATATGATTGAGGSCCTCTTCATGTCAGACATGACAGAGTCTTCTCTCTGGGTGTGTAATAAAGCCATGTTCCTCCAAACTTCCTAGTCTGGCTTCTCTATCTCTCTCTCTCTCACTCCAGTGAAGAATGTTATTAAAGGCTAATAAAATGCTCCTGTTGTTCGCTCACCTTTGGTGGCCTGAGTACAAATATAGGATCTTAATTTGATCACTATTTTGATGCTGAGAATTTCAAACCTGGGGTGTATTCAAGGTTTAAAAGGCTTGTAAAGGCTTGTAAATTGTGTAATTTTCACTTTGAAATGTCAGACTTGATTTGCCCTAACGAAATAATGTATCAACCCGTTCAAAAAATKTCCATTAATTATAATCCACGTAATATTTCATATTTCCTGTTGCTGCATGATTATTTTCCTGCTTTAGCAAACTTGCTCAAATTAAGATCCTACATCTGTAGGCAGTATCCAGCTTCTCTTAGTGGGCTCTGAGATCCCTGATGAGAACAGAAGCAGACAGCTGAATTGATTGGCCCACTTCAGCGTATGGACCTTGATTACAGCCGCATTCAAGTGCTGTTCTGTTCTCTACATCACCTTATCCACTCCTCAGAGGAGAGGAGAGGAGAGGAGAGGAGAGGAGAGGAGAGGAGAGGAGAGGAGAGGAGAGGAGAGGAGAGTGACTCACTAGGATTAGACTGTCTGCCTGCCTGCTGCAAATAGCCAGCTAGCTGTGTTCGCCTCGAAAAACCTTCATATAGTCAAGACACACAGACTAATGCGGTCTGTATTATACAGTATGTTGTAAATTAAGTTGCATATATACAGTAGGCTACTACAAAGATGAAATGTACAGTATCCATATGTACTATACTGTTCTCAGAATAAGAAATATTTATTGTAATTTCTTCATTTAGTAAAATATTAATGTTGACCTTGAATGAGTAACACAATGATTGATGGCTTCAACATTATGTTATCAGTTTAATAGATATACAGATCACAGGAGGTTGGTGGCACCTTAATTGGGGAGAACGGTAATGGTAATGACTAGATCGGAATAGGTGGAAGGGTATCAAATACATCAAACACATGGTTTCCAGGTRTTTGATGCCATTCCGGCTATTGCGCCATTCCGGCTATTATTATGAGCCGTTCTTCCYTCAGCAGCCTCCTGTGATACAGATGTAGGATCTTAATTTGAGCCAGTTTGCTACATCCGGAAAATAATCTAGGGGTTGACACATTTTTTGTAAGGGAAAATCAAGTCTGACATTTCAAAGTGGAAATTACTTCAGAACTTTTTTAACCTCAAATACACTACAATTTTTACATTTCCTGCATTACAGGACATTTCACCTGCAACRGGGTGATCAAATTAAGATGCTACATCTGTACACAATATGTTCTACAGTGTGATTCACAAATGTCACTGTGTCCTGACTGAGTGAGTGATAGAATCATATTGGTACATACAGTACAATGGCTGCTTGGTATAGAAAGTTAGAGGTATCTCCATAAGGTGACGGTACGAGGCGAGCAGGAGAGGGTTCAACTCTCGTTTGATGGTTGGAGCCAACATGAAATGTCCCTTCAAAGCCGGGTGCTGGGACTTCTGTCTTTCTSTTTTAGAGTGTTTTATGTATTCTAACAGAGAGACAAAGTCAGCCCAGAAACTTCAAAGCTGCTGGGTGACATTTAGGTCTACATCTTCAAAGGACCGCTCCCTGCTTTTGTACTTCTGCTTTTTGTCTATAATTAATGTACTCCTTCCAGATTCTGAGTGGGATTAGAGAGCCAGACAGAATGTATGTATGTAGCCATAGCCACGGGAAGTAGGGGTGCTGAGGGTGATGCAGCACCCCATGAAAAATCGGATTTTAAAAAATATATATAAAACAAAACTCACAAAAGTAGAAGACTGATATAGACGTCTGTAGCGCAGGCATACATTTTTTTTGACATATGGTTTGTAACAATATGCTCCTCAAACAGATCACATTTCCAGAGTGGGCTCTCTGGTACTTTTAATGATTTGACCCATTTTATACATAGAAATTGACATTATAGGTCATTAACCAATCACAGCCCTCCTTTAGGATTGCACATTCAGCAAGTCACCAGCAGAGGGAGTTCCCTTTGAATCTATTTTCCCATTCACTGTGTTGGTGGTRCTCATACAATTGATAATACCTTCAGAATTAGCAAAGAGCCCACTCTGGAAATGTGATGTATTTCTTTATTGAACCTTTATTTAACTAGGCAGTTCAGTTAAGAACACATTCTTATTYACAATGACGGCCTACCGGGGAACAGTGGCTTAACTGCCTTGTTCAGGGGTGGAACTACAGATTTTTACCTTGTCAGCTCGGGGATTCGATACAGCAACCTTTCGGTTTCTGGCCCAACGCTCTAACCACTAACCTACCTGCCGCCCCATATTTGTAGAGTAAATTGTTCAAAATAATGTCTTAAAATGTATCAAATCAAAAAGGGTAGTTTTGAGATATTCATATTAATATTTTTTACGTTGAATAAATGAATGTGACATTTTTTATTTCAGAATCAAGAGTAAAGACATATACTTGATATTTTAGAGCACAATATGAGGAGAATAATGACGCAAAGATATTGTCTGTATCATGTATGGTTCACAGATTTTAGGGTCTTACAAGAGGCATGTATAGGTCTAAAAAGGGCCTAAAATGGCCACTTTCATCATGGTTTTCTCAAAAATGGTTTGTGATTCTTCCTGCAATGAAGTTTCTATGTGAGAATTGCCACAACAATCTGACATACCAAA
>NC_036871.1:17596900-17605718 GCF_002910315.2 Salvelinus sp. IW2-2015
ACTATTTCTACACTCCTCAGGCCCTTCACTAGTAGTTTACAAGTTGGACATTACTTCTTCTAGCATGACGTTCTGGCGGAGTATACACTTGCAGGGCAAGGGCGAGGAGGCAGGAAGGAGTTTATTTTTTTGGACTCAATTGGGGCCTTCGCCCGGAAATTTTGTCACTCGCGGACTCCAATACCCGACAATGGTTGTTTTCGATCGCTACCGGTAGCTTGTGGTTGGCTTTTATCTGCACTACTGTCCCAATTATGCAATCTGCATATGTTCTAGTGCTATATTAATTACTGTAGTATATTAGTATACGCGCCAATGTATGATACTGCACAAATTTAATGGAGCTAACTAAACCCATTAGCCTGCCTAGCCGTGGAACACATCTTGAAGAAAAATGTTTTGTTTATTACAATTTCGTAACTCGCTAACACCAAAATACACCGTAAATCCTTATGAATGTTTGTGCCGTCATGTGATCTATTACCAAAATTTCTAACTTATTTAGATTGTTTTTTACTTATACTTGTAAGTTAACTTTTCCTCAGAAGTGCTGGCAGACAACGTTATTATATCTATTAATGTTGCTAGCTATCATACAGTAGGCGTATATTAATAGTTAACTCTTTTTTGTTTCACCTTATTTAACCGGGTGAAGGCTAGTTGAGACAAGTTTCATTTAACAACTGCGACCTGGCCAAGCATAATAGCAAGCAGTGGCGACAAAACGCACAACACAGTTACACATAGAATAAACAAGCGTATAGTCAATAACACAATAGGGGGGGGGGAAGAAAGTCTATTATACAGTGGTGTGCAAATGTGGTGCAGAGGTAAGTGCCATAAATAGGCCATAGTTAGCGGAAGTAATTCAGTTTAGCCAAATTTAACACTGGAGTGATAGATGAGTCAGATGCAAGTAAAATATCTCGTGTGCAAAAAGCAGAAAAGTAAATACAAAAATATGGAGACGATGAGGTAGGTACGATTGGGTGGGCTATTTTACAGCTGCAGCGATCGGTTAAGCTGCTCAGATATTTCGATGTTTAAAGTTTAGTGAAGGAGATATTGTCTCCAGCAAAAATATATCATACTAAATACCTCACAGTGGGGTACATCTAATATGTATTATGATACAACGCGCTAGATTTGCCAGGTTTTTTTCCTACTTACAAAGCATGTCGAGGTCTGTAATTTTATCATAGGTACACTTAAACTGTGAGAGATGGATCTAAAAGCACATAAATCCGCTGCCTAACATCTGATCTCTCTTTACGGTATATCATAATTAGCTTTATTGCATATAAGGGGCTTTCGAGTGACTAGAGCAACGGATGAGGCTACTGATGCATAGATTTCTGACCAATCCAGTTGCTGACGCATTACGATACGTGTCTTGAAGATAGGCCATATTTTGTTAAATATAGCATTACCGCCGATCAACAAGATGGGAATCGTGAGCGCTGGCGCGTCGAGTTGTTTTAGTCAGATGGTAGGTGTCTTGGCGAACTGGCTGAGTGGAAGGAGCTATTGTTCGTCGAAGTTGGCAGCCGATTTCTTTAATGCACTTGTAATTTTTTGTGTATTGGAAGTTAGTTTTATATCTGTGTGAAGCTACCTGGCAATAGAGAGAGCTTATAGTCATTATGTGTTCCAGTCACCTGAAGGTATTTGTTAGTTGTCACATTCTAAGTTCAGACCGTCCAGAGTAGTGATTGCTAGGGCTAGGGAGTGATGCATTATTATGCTGCGCAACCGTGTGTGTGCATTAACATCATTTGTTCTATGTACTTAGGCGTTTTGCTCCGAGTCAGAGTTTGGAAGGCCACAGGAAGGAAGTTTGTTGTAATGTGGCATATGCAGAGCTCGGTTCTTGAGGAGGTTTCAGACTTCACACAGTGTCCATAGAGATATGGGTGACTAGGCTTATTTCACGAGAACTTGCGTCGTTTGCGCTTGCGTAGAGGTGGGATCAGGGACATCCACACACGCAAACAAGTACTGCGACACTTTCATTACTGTTGTGTATTAGATTAATTACCAATGAGAGGTTTGTCCTAGCCGATAACTTTTGAACCCTGGTTGGTTAAGTCTATTAATGCAGGCAATGTGTATGTTTATGTGAATATAAGTAGACATGCCGAAATCAATTACCTCTCGAACTGGAGAGACACATATACTAGAATCGCATACTGGTGGGTGCTAGTGACAAACACTTATATAGCATCTGAGGATTGATCAAATTCCGATAGTACGCACATCGGGTTGTCACTCATCATAAATATGACTTTGCCTTCATCCCTCGCGCAGACCTCCCTTGCCCCTGTATTGAGCGCGAGTCACTCTGGGGAGCTTCTTGCTTTGTTTTTGCTCATTGGTTCCAGCGGTTTAGGAAATACAAGGAAGCGATTTCGAATTAATGTGCATTTCGGGACGACTTGGTGCCAATGTGATAGCGGTGAGGCGAGAGTGGTTGACCACGAGCTTACTTGTTGAGGATGTTATTGAAGGATGGTCTACTTGGAGAGGGGTTTGTTTTTCGGCTCTTCATAGTGGTGGTGGGTTGTGAACAATTTGGTACAGATGCCTAGGTAGGGGATTTTAATGGCGTTAATTAATATACGTGAGGTCTTAGATGGTTCCCCTTTCGTCTTACTTTTATAGGAACGTCGCGATGGCTTCAGGTCATACACGAAGATCGGGAATACATCCTCTGGAAATTTGAGCATTTTATTTCGTTGGTTTGGGCTTATGGGGGCCTTGTACTAAGGGCCCACAGCTTGTTTGAAGTGCCTGTCTGTTAACAGTAGATAGCATCGGTTTTGGGTGGTAATAGACCGCTATGAAATAAATAATTTATTGGTACGAGCCAATCAACTCGAGACTTCCTTAGTAGGTTCAACTGCATGTTACGTGCACCAGCGGGGATTGCTAATTGTTTTACACAAAAAATAGACACGAGCCACATTACACCGGCTAGGCGCCTTATGTTTGCTTTGACGGGCCACGAGAACTTATTGCTGTTCTACTCTTTGCGCCGTTGGGGATGCACTTTCTAGGAACGTTCTGGGCGGGAGCCAGCCTCTGTAATGTACTGATCTCTGATGTCGTCATGGGGGATTTTCCAGCCCAAGGCTAAGGCGAAATTTAAGCCTAACGCATCGGTGAAACATAAGATATACAAGTACAAATAAGTTACAAATAACCGGCGGCTTGATCTATTTGGGAATTTTAACCGAGGACGCCACAATTTAGACACATATATGGTTTAGGATTGGAATCGTAAAACGGTGTGCCAATCTTTCTTTTCCGAGGGCCCGCCACCTAATTGCTCACGCTGCTTCTTTTCCTATACAGAAATAAGGGGCTGGGTGCAACGGCGCTGTCTTATTCACGGTTTTTTTAGTACCAGACAGTATGGACCCTCTGCTTGAAGGACGATGCATATGGGGGCCGCGGTACATAAATAATTATATGACTCGAGGGTGTCATCTTTGGCAAGGTCCGGATGTACCTATACTCGGGACCTATAACACCTATGGGCAACACTCTTATTCCCGCGACATTTTTGGCAGTTATATTTCCAATTTGAGACTTCTTAAGTCAGCCAGGAGTTGAAGTTTAAGTTGTTTGCTAGAAGGGAACTCGTAAATTCTGCTGCCTTGGAAGCGCATAGCACATTTTACTTCATGGGCTTCACTATTTCTTTCTTACTTCTTTTCTTCGTCCGGGTTATGGGTAAGAAAGAAATATTTAAACCGCTCACCCTTTTGTTATTTTTCGGTTTCAGACTCAGGATGCTGTACGGTTTGCCCTTGGATCGTTAATGCTGCCAGTGTAAGAATTATCATTGGCTTAAATGCATTAACCGCAGGAATGAGGAGAGGCAACGTCCATATAGTTCAGGTAGGAAAACACATGAGTCAGTAAACCTCATTGAGAGAAATACTGGTCAAATACATGTGTACATGCATGCTTTGATATTCAATATGGATGCTTCATGTCCATAGGGGGTTCCCGTATGGGAGTGTAAATATTATTAAGTGAACAATAGGTAAGTAAAGAAATAAAACAACAGTGAAAAATAACAGTAGCGAGGCTACATACAGACACCGGTTAGTCAGGCTGATTTGAGGTAGTATGTACATGTAGATATGGTTAAAGTGACTATGCATATATGATGAACAGAGAGTAGCAGTAGCGTTAAAGAGGGGTTGGTGGGTGGCGGGACACAATGCCGATAGCCCGGTTAGCCAATGTGTGGGAGCACTAGTTGGTCGGCCCAATTGAGGTAGTATGTACATGAATGTATAGTTAAAGTGACTATGCATATATGATAAACAGAGAGTAGCAGCAGCTTAAAAGAGGGGTTGGGGGGCACACAATGCAAAAGATTACTTGTTCAGGAGTCTTATGGCTTGGTTGGTAAAAACTGTTGAGAAACCTTTTTGTCCAAGACTTGGCACTCCGGTACTGCTTGCCATGCTGTAGTAGAGAGAACAGTCTCTGACTGGGGTGGCTGGGGTCTTTGACAATTTTTAGGGCAGTCACTGGCTTCATCAATAAGTGCATCAATGACGTCATCCTCACAGTGACCGTGGATTACAGGCAACATCCGCACTGAGCTAAAGGGTAGAGCTGCTGCTTTCAAGGAGTGGGACTCTAACCCGGAAGCTTATAAGACATCCCGTTATTCCCTCCGACGAACCCTCAAACCGGCAAAGTGTCAATACAGGACTAAGATTGAATCGTACTACACCGGCTCCGATGMTCATCGCATGTGGCAGGGCTTCCAAACTATTACGGACTACAAAGGGAAGCACAGCCGCGAGCTGCCTAGTGACATGAGCCTACCAGATGAGTTAAATGAATTCTATGCGCGCTTCGAGGCTGTCACGCCCTGACCTTAGAGATCCTTTTTATGTCTCTTTTTGGTTTGGTCAGGGTGTGATTTGGGGTGGGCATTCTATGTTTTGTTTTTCTATGATTTTCTATTTCTATGTTTTGGCTGGGTATGGTTCTCAATMAGGAACAGCTGTCTATCGTTGTCTCTGATTGGGAACCATACTTAGGTAGCCCTTTTTCCCACCTGGTTTTGTGGGAAGTTGACTTTGTTTAGGGCACTTTTTGCCTTTGAGTTCAGGTTTGTTTTATGTAGTGTTTATTTGTTTTGTTTGGCGTATGTTATTAAATGAAAGAAAATGTACGCTTAATACGTGCAGCCTGGTCCCTATCTTCCTTTTAAGGCAGAGCCAGTGAGAACTTTCGACACAAAAGGACAAAGCAGCGTGGTAGAAAGAGGACTCTGTGACATAGGGAAGAGTCTGGATGGTAAAGTGGACACCTGGAAGGCAGGCTGGGGAGTATCGGCCGTCCAAGGGTAGGAACTAGAGAGGCAGCTAGAGCGGAGGGCAGGTTATGTCGGAACAGGCTGCAAGGAGCCCGAGAGGCGCGCAAAGACAAACAATTTTTTTTGGGGGGGGGGGGGGGGACAGCAATGGGAGTGTGGCTGAGTCAAGGTTGGAGACTGAGGCACTCGCACGGTACTTACTGTGGCGAGCATTTACTGTTAGGACACGTGCTTATGGTGGTGGATCGCCAATGTGTATCGGTTGAGCGCATCATCACAGGACGGTGTGGTCCGGTTGCGCAGCGTACACATTTATTTGCCGGTGGAAGTGGGGCAATTGACACAGCAGAACAGGTTGTGCAGTCTTGCGCTCGACGCCTACAAGTGCGCCTACACGGCGCCATGTATCGTGGTGCTCGGCGCAAGGAAGACAGCTCTTGTATGTCTAGCTGGTGGTCCTGTGCCTGTCCCAGAGCAAGACTCCTGTGTGTCTCCTCCACTCCAGAGAGGTCCTCGCCTGAGCGCTGCCAGAGAGGCCTCCAGTCCGGGGCCCGCAGGTAGGGTGCCTCAGTCCGGGGCCGGCAACAATTTTTCCTATTTCTATGTTTTGGCGGGTATGGTTCTCAATAGGGACAAGCTGTCTATCGTTGTCTCTGATTGGGAACCATATATTAGGTAGCCTTTTTCCCACCTGGTTTTGTGGGAAGTTGACTTTGTTTAGGGCACTTTGCTTTGAGCTTCACGGTTTGTTTTTGTAGTGTTTATTGTTTTGTTTGGCGTCATTTTATTCATAAAAGAAAATGTACGCTCACACTGCACCTTGGTCCTCTCCTTTAACAGCCGTGACAGAGGCAAGCAACACTGAAGCATGCATGATGAGAGCACCAGCTGTTCCAGACGACTGTGTGATCACGCTTTCCGTAGCCGATGTGAGTAAGTCCTTTAAACAGGTCACATTCACAAGGCCGCAGGGCGAACGGATTACAAGAACGTGTACTCCGAGCATGCGCTGACCAACTGGCATGTGTCTTCACTGACATTTTAACCTGTCCCTGACCGAGTCTGTAATACCAGCATGTTTAAGGAAACCACCATAGTCCCTGTGCCAAGAACACGAAGGTAATCTGCCTAAATGACTACCGACCCTCTATTGCACTCCACACTGCGCTTTCCACCTGGACAAAAGGCACACCTAACTACCGTTAAATGTTTGGGGTCACTTAGAAATGTCTTGTTTTTGAAAGAAAAGCTAATTTTCATAAAATTGATCAGAAATACAGTGTAGAATTGTTAATGTTGTAATAAATATTGTAGCTGGAAACGTGAGACTTTTTTTGTAATATCTACATACTGTAGGCGTACAGAGGCCATTATCAGCAACCATCTGTCACATGTAATGACACTGGAGAGACGAAGCAGGTCCTGGGAGTAAACCATTTTTATACGGACATATAACGAGGCAATCACAGCATCAGCAAACAGAAACTAAGACAAGAAAATCAATGCAGCAGCAGGGAACAGAGCAAGGGAACAGACAAATATAGGGGAGGAAATTAACCATTGTGATAAGTGAGTCAGGTGAGTCCAATAACGCTGATGCGAGTGACGAGGGAAGGCATGTGTGAGTGATGGATGGCAGGAACGTGTGATGCAGGGTAATCTGGCGCCCTCAAGCGCCAGGGGAAGGGAAGAGCGGGTGCAGACGTGACACCATCAATCATGTGTTCAATGGCAGGTTGTGTTAGCTAATCCAAGTTTATTATTTTAAAAGGCTAATTGATCTTTAGAAAACCCTTTTGCAATCATGTTATCACAGCTGACAACTGTTGTTCTGATTAAAGAAGCAATAAAACTGGCCTTCTTAAGACTAGTTGAGTATCTGGAGCATTAGCATTTGTGGGTTCGCTTACAGGCTCAAAATGGCCAGAAACAAAGACCTATCTTCTGAAACTCGTCAGTCTATTCTTGTTCTGAGAAATAAGGTTTCCATGCGAGAATTGAAAGAACTGAAGATCTCGTACAACGCTGTCTACTACTCCCTTCACAGAACAGCGCAAACTGTCTAACCAGAATAGAAAGAGGAATGGGAGGCCCCGGTACCAACTGAGCAAGAGGACAATTACATTAGAGTGTCTAGTTTGAGAAACAGATGCTTACAAGTCGGCAACTGGAGCTTCATTAAATGGTACCTCAAAACACCTGTCTCAACGTCAACAGTGAAGAGGCGATCCGGGATGTTTTCTTTCAAAACAAGGACATTTCCTAAGTGACCCCAAACTTTTGAACGGTAGTGTACGTGAGATGCTATTCATTGACTACAGCTCAGTGTTCAACATAGTGCCCTCAAGCTCATCACTAAGCTAAGGACCATGGATCTAACACCTCTGCAATGGATCCTGGACATCCCTGGGCCGCCCCCAGGTGGTATGGGTAGGTAACAACACATCTGCCACGCAGATCCTCAACACGGGGGCTCTCAGGGGTGTGTGCTCAGCCCGTCATGTATCCTTGTTCTCCATGACTGCATGGCCAAGCACGATTCCAACACCATCATTAAGTTTGATGACACAACAGTGGTAGGCCTGATAACGACAACGCCTATTCCACTCAGGAGACTGAAAGATTTGGCATGGGTCCTCAGATTCCTAAAAAGTTTACAGCTGCATATCGAGAGCATTCTGACTGGTTGCATCACCGCCTGGTATGGCAACTGCTCGGCTCCGACAACAAGGTGCAAGAGGGTAGTAGCTTCCCGCCATCCAGGACCTCTATACCAGTTGGTGTCAGAGGAAGGCCCTACAAATTGGCAAAGACTACAGCCACCCTAGTCATAGACTATTCTCTCTGCAACCGCACAGCACACCCCATTTTTCTGCTGCTGCTACTCTCTGTTTATTCTCAATGCATAGTCGCTTTACTCAATTACTTCGACTAACCTCTGTCCGCACATTGACTCTGTACTGGTATATACATATATCCAGTACCAGTCAAAAGTTTGGAAACACCTACTCATTCAAGTGTTTTTTTAATTTTTATATTTTAGAATAGAAATATAGTGAAGACATCAAAACTATTAAATACACCATATGGAATCATGTAGTAACAAAAAAAGTGTTAAACAAATCAAAATGTATTTTAGATTCTTCAAAGTAGCCACCTTTTTGCCTTGATGACAGTTTGCACACTCTTGGCATTCTCTCAACGCTTCATGATGTAGTCAGTCACCTGGAATGCATTTCATATATGTGTGCCTTGTTAAAAGTTAATTAGTGGATTTAGTGTTGTATTTGGTGCACGTGACAAATACAATTTGATTTAATTTGGTATGCAGTCTATGGTCCACGTCAAGCGTGCAGCCCGTTCCCCCTACCTGCTGAACAGATCACCATCAACATCACATGATGAAACACGCATAGAAAAAGACAATTGCATATTTAAGTGAGGTTCAATAGGTTTTGTTTTTCTTTTTAT
>NC_036871.1:17607010-17632286 GCF_002910315.2 Salvelinus sp. IW2-2015
TTAGTGACTAATCATATATGATGAACAGAGAGTAGCAGTAGCGTTAAGAGGGGTTGGTGGGTGGCGGGACACAATGGCCGATAGCCCGGTTAGCCAATGTGTGGGAGCACTAGTTGGTCGGCCCAATTGAGGTAGTATGTACATGAATGTATAGTTAAAGTGACTATGCATATATGATAAACAGAGAGTAGCAGCAGCTTAAAAGAGGGTTGGGGGGCACACATGCAAAAGATTTACTTGTTCAGGAGTCTTATGGCTTGGTTGGTAAAAATGTTGAGAAACCTTTTTGTCCAAGACTTGGCACTCCGGTACTGCTTGCCATGCTGTAGTAGAGAGAACAGTCTCTGACTGGGGTGGCTGGGGTCTTTGACAATTTTTAGGGCAGTCACTGGCTTCATCAATAAGTGCATCAATGACGTCATCCTCACAGTGACCGTGGATTACAGGCAACATCGCACTGAGCTAAAGGGTAGAGCTGCTGCTTTCAAGGAGTGGGACTCTAACCCGGAAGCTTATAAGACATCCCGTTATTCCCTCCGACGAACCCTCAAACCGGCAAAGTGTCAATACAGGACTAAGATTGAATCGTACTACACCGGCTCCGATGATCATCGCATGTGGCAGGGCTTCCAAACTATTACGGACTACAAAGGGGAAGCACAGCCGGGAGCTGCCTAGTGACATGAGCCTACCAGATGAGTTAATGAATTCTATGCGCGCTTCGAGGCTGTCACGCCTGACCTTAGAGATCCTTTTTATGTCTCTTTTTTGGTTTGGTCAGGGTGTGATTTGGGGTGGGCATTCTATGTTTTGTTTTTCTATGATTTTCTATTTCTATGTTTTGGCTGGGTATGGTTCTCAATAAGGAACAGCTGTCTATCGTTGTCTCTGATTGGGAACCATACTTAGGTAGCCCTTTTTCCCACCTGGTTTTGTGGGAAGTTGACTTTGTTTAGGGCACTTTGCCTTTGAGCTTCACGGTTTGTTTTTGTAGTGTTTATTGTTTTGTTTGGCGTCATTTTATTCAATAAAAGAAAATGTACGCTCACCACACTGCACCTTGGTCCTCTCCTTTTAACAGCCGTGACAGAGGCAAGCAACACTGAAGCATGCATGATGAGAGCACCAGCTGTTCCAGACGACTGTGTGATCACGCTTTCCGTAGCCGATGTGAGTAAGTCCTTTAAACAGGTCAACATTCACAAGGCCGCAGGGCCAGACGGATTACAAGAACGTGTACTCCGAGCATGCGCTGACCAACTGGCATGTGTCTTCACTGACATTTTCAACCTGTCCCTGACCGAGTCTGTAATACCAGCATGTTTCAAGCAAACCACCATAGTCCCTGTGCCCAAGAACACGAAGGTAATCTGCCTAAATGACTACCGACCCTCTATTGCACTCCACACTGCGCTTTCCCACCTGGACAAAAGGCACACCTACACTACCGTTAAAATGTTTGGGGTCACTTAGAAATGTCCTTGTTTTTGAAAGAAAAGCTAATTTTCATAAAATTGATCAGAAATACAGTGTAGACATTGTTAATGTTGTAAATAACTATTGTAGCTGGAAACGTGAGACTTTTTATGTAATATCTACATACTGTAGGCGTACAGAGGCCCATTATCAGCAACCATCTGTCACATGTAATGACACTGGAGAGACGAAGCAGGTCCTGGGAGTAAAACATTTAATTATAACGGACATATAACGAGGCAATCACAGCATCAGCAAACAGAAACTAAGACAAAAGACAATCAATGCAGCAGCAGGGAACAGAGCAAGGGAACAGACAAATATAGGGGAGGAAATTAACATGTGATAAGTGAGTCCAGGTGAGTCCAATAACGCTGATGCGAGTGACGAGGGAAGGCATGTGTGAGTGATGGATGGAGGAACGTGTGATGCAGGGTAATCTGGCGCCCTCAAGCGCCAGGGGAAGGGAAGAGCGGGTGCAGACGTGACACCATCAATCATGTGTTCCAATGGCACGTTGTGTTAGCTAATCCAAGTTTATTATTTTAAAAGGCTAATTGATCTTTAGAAAACCCTTTTGCAATCATGTTATCACAGCTGACAACTGTTGTTCTGATTAAAGAAGCAATAAAACTGGCCTTCTTTAGACTAGTTGAGTATCTGGAGCATTAGCATTTGTGGGTTCGATTACAGGCTCAAAATGGCCAGAAACAAAGACCTATCTTCTGAAACTCGTCAGTCTATTCTTGTTCTGAGAAATKAAGGCWATTCCATGCGAGAAATTGCCAAGAAACTGAAGATCTCGTACAACGCTGTCTACTACTCCCTTCACAGAACAGCGCAAACTGKCTCTAACCAGAATAGAAAGAGGAATGGGAGGCCCCGGTGCACAACTGAGCAAGAGGACAATTACATTAGAGTGTCTAGTTTGAGAAACAGATGCTTCACAAGTCCGCAACTGGCAGCTTCATTAAATGGTACCCTCAAAACACCTGTCTCAACGTCAACAGTGAAGAGGCGACTCCGGGATGCTTTTCTTTCAAAAACAAGGACATTTCTAAGTGACCCCAAACTTTTGAACGGTAGTGTACGTGAGAATGCTATTCATTGACTACAGCTCAGTGTTCAACACCATAGTGCCCTCAAGCTCATCACTAAGCTAAGGACCATGGGACTAAACACCYCCCTCTGCAACTGGATCCTGGACATCCTGACGGGCCGCCCCCAGGTGGTATGGGTAGGTAACAACACATCTGCCACGCAGATCCTCAACACGGGGGCTCCTCAGGGGTGTGTGCTCAGCCCGTCATGTACTCCCTGTTCTCCCATGACTGCATGGCCAAGCACGATTCCAACACCATCATTAAAGTTGCCAATGACACAACAGTGGTAGGCCTGATCACCGACAACGCCTATTCCCACTCAGGAGACTGAAAAGATTTGGCATGGTCCCAGATCCTCAAAAAGTTCTACAGCTGCACTATCGAGAGCATTCTGACTGGTTGCATCACCGCCTGGATAGCAACTGCTCGCCTCCGACACAACAAGGTGCAACAGAGGGTAGTAGCTTCCCGCCATCCAGGACCTCTATACCAGGTGGTGTCAGAGGAAGGCCCTACAAATTGGCAAAAGACTACAGCCACCCTAGTCATAGACTATTCTCTCTGCAACCGCACAGCACACCCCCCCCCCCCCCCCATTTTTCTGCTGCTGCTACTCTCTGTTTATTCTCAATGCATAGTCGCTTTACCTCAATTACCTCGACTAACCTCTGTCCCCGCACATTGACTCTGTACTGGTATATACATATATACAGTACCAGTCAAAAGTTTGGAAACACCTACTCATTCAAGTGTTTTTTTTAATTTTTACTATTTAGAATAGAATAATAGTGAAGACATCAAAACTATTAAATAACACATATGGAATCATGTAGTAACAAAAAAAGTGTTAAACAAATCAAAATGTATTTTAGATTCTTCAAAGTAGCCACCCTTTGCCTTGATGACAGCTTTGCACACTCTTGGCATTCTCTCAACCAGCTTCATGATGTAGTCAGTCACCTGGAATGCATTTCAATGATGTGTGCCTTGTTAAAAGTTAATTAGTGGAATTAGTGTTGTATTTGGTGCACGTGACAAATACAATGTATTTAATTTGGTATGCAGTCTATGGCTCACGTCAAGCCGTGCAGCCCGTTCCCCCTACCTGCTGAACAGATCACCATCAACATCACATGATGAAACACGCATAGAAACAAGACAATTGCATATTTAAGTGAGGTTCAAATAGGTTGCTTTTCTTTTTAATTAGAGAGCCAGTAATGTCATGTTGAACAGTAGCAGTCTTGATCATAGTAGAGGAGAATCTAGACTGTTCAATAATGCTGAAAATAAATCATGTTGAGCCTAAACCTGGTTGAGGAATCAAATGAAACCTCTTTATAATGCAAAAGCAGTATTGGGAATGTGCAAGCAATTTTTTTTTACTGTGACAGGATATTACACAGAATGTGTCTACAGAAAACAAATAAAGAGTATTTGTATTTACTGTTTACCATAAAAATTTCAGTCTTAAATAGTCGCCTGTCCCTTCAAATGGCCGGGCAACGCAGTGGTGGCATGGGGCGCCTGCACGTTTGCACGTCACGTCACGTCACGTCAATGATATCATGTCACCGTGTGGGACTGTGGGTCAATTAACCTTGTCGGAGTGGGCGCCCTGATTCTAGTTTGTGACTAGGCAGGCTACTTCCTGGAAGGTCTCCCACTCAGAAGTACGAGATGGGGCGGGGGTAGGTTAACCTCAGGTTCCCCACTGGAAGCCCGAGGTAGGGGGAGCGGGGGAATCTATCAAAAGCGCACCTCTAACTTGTATAGTGCTAATGCAATTAGTCAAACAGTCACACTATGAAATGCTACCAAATAAACCACAATTCATTCATAATCCTGTGAATATATAGTTTAATATAATATAAAACCAGTCTGCACACCACCAAGGTGAATTGGTTTAGTCTTGACTCTTGGTTGACAGTGTTGGTGGAAGGGTAATGTATTGATGCTCGAGTGCCAAATCAAACACAAATTTGTTTCATTTGTCTTTGTTACTTCTTTTTGATATTTATGAGCCTTATTTTTGTATATATTTTTTGATTTATACAGTTTTAAATGTTATGGTTTATTATTTGTTATTCCAAATGTCTGAATAAAAATTACAGTTGGGGGGGTTCACCCAGGGAGTCATACAAGCTAGAACCGCCACTGGGGCAACGGCACACATTTCAGCAAATAAACGTTTCAATAAATGCCATATGTAAATGAATTGTAAGTTTGATTTGTTACGTTAAAGAATTCAATAATGTCTTCCAAAAAATTATGGCAATCATCTGTTTTTATCGCTAGTAAGAAAATGCTAGCCATTGGCTGCTAACAGCTGTTAACTGCTAGCTAACTGTAAGCACAAAAAACAGTCATCAACTTCAGGGTTACAGAACCCCAAAAATGCACAGTCAAAGAGAATAATAATTATTCTGTCAAGGAAACATATATATGTACAGTGGGGAGAACAAAGTATTGGATACACTGCCGATTTTGCAGGTTTTCCTACTTACAAAGCATGTAGAGGTCTGTCATTTTTATCATAGGTACACTTCAACTGTGAGAGACGGAATTTAAAACAAAAATCCAGAAAATCACATTGTATGATTAAGTAATTCATTTGCATTTTATTGCATGACATAAGTATTTGATCACCTACTAACCAGTAAGAATTCCGACTCTCACAGACCTGTTAGTTTTTCTTTAAGAAGCCCTCCTGTTCTCCACTCATTACCTGTATTAACTGCACCTGTTTGAACTCGTACCTGTATAAATGAGAAACCTGTAAAAAACATCTTTACCATGATAAAAATTACAGACCTCTACATGCTTTTGTAAGTAGGAAAACCTGCAAAATCGGCAGTGTATCAAATACTTGTTCTCCCCACTGTATGTGTGTATACATATATATATATATATATTATATATATATATATATATATATATATATATATAATATATATATAGATAATATATATATACACAATAAACATGACACAGTGTGTAAATTATAACACATTAGTGCAGGAAATTAATACATTGATTAAAATGCTGGAAGTGAATGCTGGAATTAAACAGTTAAACAGTTAGCCTGTCTCTAATATGCACCTGTTGTGTTTAATGATTTAAGGAAGTTATACAGTATTTGCATGAACTGATTCATGAGAAAACAGAGAAAACTGAAAGTTTTTGTCTAATTGACATTGTTTATTGTCACGCCCTGACCTTAGTTATCTATGATTTCTTTATTATTTTGGTTAGGTCAGGGTGTGACTAGGGTGGGTATGTTAGTTTTTGTCTTGTCTAGGGTTTTTGTATATCAAGGGGTTTTGTAGGTCTAGGTATATATATGTCTATGGTGGCCTGATATGGTTCCCAATCAGAGGCAGCTGTTTATCGTTGTCTCTGATTGGGGACCATATTTAGGTAGCCATTTTTCCTTGGGTATTTGTGGGTTCTTGTCTATGTGTAGTTGCCTGTCAGCACTCATTTATATAGCTTCACGGTTCGTTTTGTTATTTTTGTTCAGTGTTCATTCTTGTAATAAAGAAGAATGTACGCATACCACGCTGCGCCTTGGTCTCCTCCTTTTGACGGCCGTGACATTTATACTCTTTCTGAGTTATTTCTTCTGTTTTGGCACAGTTAAAGTACTAGTATTACTCCTGTGTGAAATGCTGTGTTGGTACCAGTATAATAGACAATATAATGCTATTTGCGCTTCAAGGTTCCAATGCAACACTTTCCAAGTCTTCTTATGAGAAAGTCGTTTTTTTCTCACCAATGTGTTGACAAGTAGAATTAGAACCAGAAGTGATATGACAACGAGCCCCTGTCCCAGACATATCACTGACCTTTGCTGCAGCAGACAATTTCATTGACTTTATCCCCATATTGCATGTCCAAATGTAATTTAAGTCATGCAAATCAGATTTTCCAGCAGAGAACTGATTTTTGTGAGTTCGGKGATTTCAGGTCTAATAACGGTCTTGTTGTATATCAGAACAGCAACTGTCATTAACAATTTAGTCATAAACATTGGGCTTAATTCAATGAGGTTGAGGTAACCCAACATTCAAGTGTAAACATTGTATAGTTACATTTAGTAAACCATTTGTAACGCAACCATTGTGAATCCAGAAGCAGCCATGGTGCCTGCTGTGATGTGGTGCAGAGTCCATAGCTTTGCATATTGTGATTTGGTACAGCTGTAGTGCATTGGATCTGTGATGGCACATTCCTTCAGACACATGTGCAGGCCATTGGATCCCCCTCTGCCAGGTGCTACCCGTCTTTGTGCCTCCGCCACCACCCCCTTCCCCTTTCAACCCACCACACGCACGCAAACAAATGCAAGCAGGTACTCATAAACACAACACACACACCCAAATGCAAGCAGGTACTCATAAACACAAACACACACACCCAAATGCAAGCACACAAACACACACATACACACACACATACACACTCACACACACASACCCTGCCGTGGCTCCACTGTTGGCAGGAGACCAAGTCATGCATAATGTCTCTGCCAAGGCTGATATGTTCACTCGTTAACTAGTAGATTCACATGCTGCTGACACACACACACACACACACACACACACCACTACACACACACACACACCACACACACACACACACCACACCAACCACCACACCACACACCACACACACACACACACACACACACACACACACACACAGCTTCACCAGAGGCAAGGAGCAGAACAGCTACAGCAGCCAGTTTAGAAACTACTGGCTGGCCTGGTTTTTCCAAACAGTATAGAACACTACTCTGGCTGGGCCTGGTTTTCCAAAACAGTTTAGAACACTACTGCTGGGACTAGTTTCCCAAAACAGTTAGAACACTAACTTGCCTGGGCCATGGCTTTCCCAACAGTTAGAACACTACTGGGCTGGGCCTGGTTTCCAAAATCAGTTAGTTCAGACTACGACTACTGAGGCTGGGCCTGGTTTTCCCAAACAGTTAGAACACTACTGGCTGGGCCTATGGTTTCCCCAAAACAGTTAGAACACTACTGCGTGGGCCTGTTTCCCAAACAGTTAGAACACTACTGGCTGGCCTGGGTTCCCAAAACATGTTTTACAACCTACTGGTGCTGGTCGCATGTGTTTTCCAAACAGTTAGTGAACATACTGCGCTGGCCTGGTTTCCCAAAACAGTTAGAACACTACTGGGCTGGGCCTAGTTTTCCAAAACAGTTAGACACTACTGGCCTGGGCCTGTTTCCACATGCAAGATTAAGTAAAGTTTTCATCGTTAGAACCTTCGTAGGAGTTCAACCTCCGAAGTGTTTCCCAAAACCTTTGTTAGTAAAGTAGCACTTGAAAATGCTAGTTATTTATTGACTGCCTCAGGCCAGCACGAAGGTTCTAACGATGAACTTAAGCTTAACATGCTTTTGGGAAACCAGGCCCAGCCCAGTAGTGTTCTAACTGTTTTTCGATTCCAGTCTGTATCACAACCGGCCGTGGTTGGGAGTTCCATAGGGAGGCGCACAATTGGCCCAGCGTCGTACGGGTTAGAGTTTGCCCGGGGTAGGCCGTCATTGTAAAGAAWAATWWWTTCTTAACTGACTTGCCTAGTTAAATAAAGGTTAAATATTTTTGCCCGTCTGCGTTACTTTATACACAGAAGTTCTAAGCTAAACATATAATCAAACTGTTTATCTGTCTCTCTATGACTACCGAAATACAAAGTTGCCAATGTCTTTGCAATTGAACAAGCAAAGGATAAAAATAGGCTTCAAATGAAACCCGAGGTGATTGCAATAAATAAATATATAAATGAAAGTATTCAGACCACTTGACTTTTTCCACATTTTGTTACTTTACAGCCTTATTTTAAAATTAATTTAAATAGTTTTTCTCACTCATCAATCTACACACAATACCCAATAATGACAAATCAAAAACAGGTTTTTAGAAATGTTCCTAATTTATATAAAAACAAATGTAATAGAACATTTACATAAGTAATTCAGTATTTTGTTGAAGCACCTTTGGTAGCAATTACAGCCTAGATTCTTCTTGGGTATTGCTCTACAAGCTTGGCACACCTGTATTTGGGGAGTTTCTCCCATTCTTCTCTGCAGATCTTCTCAAGCTCTGTCAGGTTGGCTGGGGTGCGTTGTTGTACAGCTATTTCTAGGTCTCTCGAGAGACGTTCGATCGGGTTCAAGTCCGGGCTCTGGCTGGTCCACTCAAGGACATTCAGAGACATGTCCCGAAGCCACTCCTGCGTTGTCTTAGCTGTGTGCTTAGGGTCGTTGTCCTGTTGGAAGGTGAACCTTCGCCCCAGTCTGAGGTCCTGAGCGCTCTGGAACAGGTTTCCATCAAGGATCCCTCTGTACTTTGCTTTGTTTATCTTTGCCTCGATCCTAACTAGTCTCCCAGTCCCTGCTGCTGAAAAACATCCCCACAGCATGATGCTGCCACCACCATGCTTCACCGTAGGGAATCTTGTTTCTCATGGTCTGAGAGMCATTTTGGCGAACTCCAATCGGGCTGTTGTGCCATTTACTGAAGACTGCCTTCTGTCTGGCCACTCTACCATAAATGCCTGATTGGTGGAGYGCTGCAGACATGGTTGTCCTTCTGGAAGGTTCTCCCATCTCAACAGAGGAACTCTAGAGCTCTGTCAGAGTGACCATCGGGTTCTTGGTCACCTCCCGGACCAAGGCCCTTCTCCCCCGATTGCTCAGTTTTTTGATGTGACCTTATATAGACAGATGTGCACCTTTCCAAATCATGTCCAATCAATTGAATTTACCACAGGTGGACTCCAATCAATTTGTAGAAACATCTCAAGGAGGATCAATGGGAACAGGATCCACCTGAGCTCAATTTCGAGTCATAACAAAGGGTCTGAATACTTATGTAAATAAGATATTTGAATACGTTTGCAAAAATTTCTAAAAACCTGTTTTCGCTTTGTCATTATGGGGTATTGTGTGTAGGTTGCTGAGGATTTTTTTAAATATTTAATCCATTTTAGATTTAAGGTTGTAATGTAACAAAATGTGGAAAAAKTCAAGGGGTCTGAATACTTTCAGAAGCACTGTATACAGCAGGGCTATAGGCTACAAATCAATTTCATGTTCAGTCAACTGAGTTCTATTTTTAAGGTATTGTAATTTTTTCCTCAATTTATTTCATGATGTGTAACAACATGTACGCAATGATGTTCCAAATGAATCTGTGAATTAGTGGATTATTATAGGGTAAGCATTAGAATAAGCCGCCTCAAATATTTGCAGCCGTAAGGTGATATCTCTAGGAGCTGATCCATCGTCAGCATTATGGAATAATTTTAATGTTAAGGTAAGATTTGAATGGAGAAAGCTGATCAGAGAGCAGCCCTGCCTTTCTTTCAATTCTGTCAGTATTGAAACAACGCACTTAGTAAACGTTCTTTGTGGCTGCTCACTGCTCAGTGTTTATTAGGATCCCCATTAGATACTGCACATGCAGCAGTTACTCTTTCTGGCATCCACATAAAACGTACAAATACATGACAAAGCACAGAACAGTAATAAACAAGAAAAACGTAAGATATTACCATAAATTAAAAATGTAAATAAAATAAGTTATAAATAGGAAAGACACTAATAGACAACAAAAACACTATTTACACACTATTCATATATTCATATTCTTATATACAGTACAGGTAAATTAGATCAGTGTGGTTCCCTTAAGCAATAAGGCACGAGGGTGTGTGATATATGGCCAGTATACCACGGCTAAGGGCTGTTCTCTGCACGACGCAACGCGGAGTGCCTGGATAAAGCCCTTAGCTGTGGTATATTGGCCAGATACCGCAAACCCCCAAGGTGCCTTATTGCTATTATAAACTGGTTAGCAACGTAATTAGAGCAGTAAAAATACATGTTTTGTCATACCCGTGGTATTCAGTCTGGTATACCACRGCTGTCAGCCAATCAGCATTCAGGGCTCGAAGCACCCAGTTTATGCAGTATATATAATGTATTTATATGTTTTATTTGAAACTAAATGTAATCTCTCTCTTTGTGAAGAAAACCTGAGAAGTTACTCACAATTGCTCATTCTATTATGAAACCTAGTACCCTGGAAGATAGTTTCCACTTTCCCCTTTTAATAATGGATTTCAATGCAGTAATTCTGAGTTGTAATAGACATTTCCTAGGTGAAATTACGCAGCAAAGGTGTAAAGCTATGCTCATAAGGTTGGTTGTTACAGTAATGTTGTAATGCAGTAACTGTCCATTTTTATGTCGTTTACAGTGATATAGCGCCAACATAGCTATTCTAGAGATCACAAGGTGCTGAGAAGACTGCCTAACAACGTGATGAATAAACTCTGCTTTGCAGCCACAGTGTGTAAACTTAGCAACCTTAGCTTATGGATGTATCTGAGTGTTGATACAGCCAGGTCAACTATGGGTCATCTTTGCCTTTTCTGGTTGCGTCCCAATTGGCATTCTACTCCCTACATAGTGCAATCCTTTTGAACTGGGCTTTGGTAAAAAAGTAGTGCATTATAAAATAAATAGGGTGCCATTTGGGAGTTGACTATACTGTAGTTTAGCTCTGCCGGACAAAGATAATTCCAGCAGTCAGTGTCAGTGCTTCCTATTGGCTTGCTGGGTTTGAGTGACACTGCGTTTGATTTGTCATGACAACCAGGACAAATGCTGTTAATGAGGTCACCTTGGGTTCTAGATCAACTGTCTGACTTYTATTTCCCCAAGAAATCACAACCGCCATGGGTGCATCCCAAATGGTACCCTATTCCCTATACACAGTAGTGCACTAGTTTTGACCAGGGCCCATATGGCTATGGTCAAAATKAGTGCACTATGTAGGGAATAGGGTGCCCTTTGGAACGTAGCCTCAGTCATCTAAATGAAAATGTAATGGCTGGATTTCAAGTGCCTACCGCCTGATACGGGGGATTCCTTGAAATAGGAATATAATATTTTCTGTGGTATATTTTGTATTCTTATCTTTTCACTTTTTTCGGTGAGCCTTTTCCTGACTCAGTTCTGAGGGTTAGAACGTGGGTGTGTTCAGTATACACCTCACCCTCCTCTGTCTTCTCTCATGGGTACATCAGTAGGCTGGCTAATACCTTCAATTTGGCTGTGTGTTTGTATGAGAGAGAGAGAGAGAGAGAGAAGACCTCTAGTACAGCTCATTGTCTGAACAAGTAGTACCCACTTGCCGATGGGCAGACGGGAAACAGAGACAGCTCATTTCAACACATACCCACACACAAGCAGCACAACACCACACACAACACACTCACCACCACAACACTACACACACACACACACACACACACACACACACACACACACACACACACACACACACACACACACACACACACACACGGTTCACTCCAGAAGAAACACCAGTGAAGGTGGGGCAGGAGAAGAGAAGAGTGGGGGAGGGGTATCGAGGGCGTCAAATTCTCGTATAGCAGAGGAGAATATTCATGAACATATTCTCATTATGTGGCTGACCTAATGTCAGAGGTGTAGGAGGTAGACAGAAATGCAGCGTCTCCCTGGACCAGTACAGATCTACTAGGATTCAACACAGTGTGGTAAACTGGTTTCTCCTCTCCTCCAGGTGTAGCTAGGCCTTGGATATGTGTTCTAGGGGGTACGGAGCTCTGCTTCTCTCATCCTTTGATACCGTCCTACAGAGTTAGGGAGTTTACACTGAGTAGGCACTGCCTGCCAGCGCTATGCTGCCAGTGACTCACTACACTGCCTAGTGCCTTGGTTTTGTAGTCAGCTAGCGTCTGAAGAGCCAGGCGGGAGTCAGAGCCAGCCAGGTTTGCCCTAGGCTTTCTTTTATTTACAATCTGGACTCCGTGGGCTCCATTCCTTAGGGGAAAACGAAGTGAGCGAGCCAGCGATCTAACCGCTCATACAGGCAGCGTCTGGCCAGTCTCCAGCCTCCCGTACCTCCTGAAGGTATTCATATGGTTTCAGCCATTACAATGTATCTTCTTTTTGGCTGCTGCGTGTGGAAAAAAAAAGTGACAGTCCTCCACTGCTATCTCTTCACCCAGATGTCCCTTGATAGTTCCATCCACCGCCGTGGGATTTGTGTAGACTTTTCAACGGATCACATTGCGTTTTCTTCTTCCTCCAGCTAGTACCGGGTTTGTAATTATGTGCCGCAGGACAGGAGAACTTGTCCTGGGAGGATCGCGTATTGACGTGAAGCCTCTGTTAACACAGATTTACTCATCAGCACCTGTGTCTGTCTGTGGCCCTGGGCTATGGTGATCCAGGTGTGCTCCCCTGCTGTCCTGTCCTCTTAGTGACATCACTGCGGTCTCCAGGTGTCCACTTGAGTGTGTACAGCTGTCCCAGAATGCAGTGTTATTGGCACAGGGAAATGCAGGAAATGTAGAGACCTCGCAGGACGACTGTGCTAAAAGACTAGTGAAATCATCTGGTTGGACTTGACATGCCAAGCATGTGTAACACTGTTGTCAGAGCTCTGAGCAATATGCAAGTTGAATTCATTCCTGCGGTGTTTATTTTCTTACTATTAAGTATTCTATTTTCGAACGTGTGTGCACATATTGATTATTTGACACAAAAGACTGTCATACAGAATGGATTGTTTATAATAAGCAGAAGTCACTGTCTGAAAAACCAAGCACAATTGCCATAATGTGAACAATATGAACAAAACCAGCACAGTCTAAGATATAGCCTTTTAACATTGGGCTTGGAGGCTTCCAGGGCTTGGAAACAATTGAAAGCTCAAGGATTTCCCAGTGTGTCAGCCCCTGTCCTCCCTGCAGCAATAATAGGAGACATTTCCTGTGAGTGTGAATTTTGTGGAAAGGCTCTGACTGTACAGCATGCTCCCCAGTGAGTGCATCTCCTGCAGAGATGGCCTTGACCATGGACCTGTGCCAGAAGGCTTTAAGTCTCCCTGCTGTGCTTCACTAACACACACRCACACGCACACGCACGCAGGTAGGCAGACAGATACACACGTTCATGCATGCACTCCAACACACACACAATGATAAGCTACAGACACATTTGAAAGTACCAGATAACCTTGTGTAGCGTTTTGTCAATTTCTCTGCTTACACCTTCGCATAACATCCGTTAAAAATACAATTATGCTTTTCTCACACTATGAATGAACCATTTTACAGTTTGAACCCTAAATATTTGTCTATCTTTTACTCTAGCCTTTATTGGACCATTGAAATGCATTGGGCTGTCAGAGAGTCTTTTAAAATGCTTGAGTGATCATGCAGCAATAATATTTGAGCGAGCAGGAGCTGGCTAGCTGGCTGCTGCCGGTACTCACTCACTGGGCCCGTCCCAAACGAGGCACTGGTCAAAAGTAGTGCACTATAAAGGGAATTTGGGATGCATCCACTCAATCGGCTGGAGAATTGAGTCAGACATAAAGGTCACCCATCGGAGGTGCTAAGAGGGAGGAGAGAGAGAAAGAGGGGGAGGAGAGAGGGGGGGGGAGAGAGAGAGAGAGGTGTTAAGTGCTGTCAGTCTGTGTGAATTTTCCTGCCAATAAGTGGTTCTCAAATTTTCTCATATCTTCAGTCTGAAGGAAACGGTACTATACTGCGGCTTCAAATGACTTCCTACTGAGTAGTAGGCTATGTTTGCATCCCAAATGGTAGCCTCCCAAATGGTAGCCTATTCCCGTTGGGCCCTAGTCAAAAGTAGCGCACTATATAGGGAATAGGGTGCCATTTGGGATGTATTCTACAGGTAAAGGAAAGGAAACACAAATAACTGAGGGATGCCAAATAGATTGAAAGAAGGTGCTTCTACACAGGTGGTGTGGTTCCTTAAGTTAATGAAGTAATTAACATCCCATCATGCTTAAGGTCTGCAGACTGGACGGCGGTACATTCATGCTACGACCAGCCCATTCCATCTCATCCCAAAGATGCTCTATTGGGTTGAGTTCTGGGRACTGTGCTGGACGCTCAAGTAAACTGAACTCACTGTCATGTTCCAAGTKATGTTTTTCCTTAATTGTCCAGTGTTGGAGATCGCGTGCCCACTGGAGCAGCTTCTTGTTTTCAAATCAAATCAAAGTTTATTTGTCACATGCGCCGAATACAACAGACCGTACAGTGAAATGCTTACTTACAGGCTCTAACCAATAGTGCAAAAAAGGTATTAGGTGAACAATGGGTAAATAAAGAAATAAAACCAACAGTAAAAAGACAGTGAAAAATAACAGTAGTGAGGCTATATACAGTAGTGAGGCTATATACAGTAGCGAGGCTATAAAAGTAGCGAGGCTATAAAAGTAGCGAGGCTACATACAGACACCGGTTAGTCAGGCTGATTGAGGTAGTATGTACATGAAGATATGGTTAAAGTGACTATGCATATATGATGAACAGAGAGTAGCAGTAGCGTAAAAGAGGGGTTGGCGGGTGGCGGGTGGCGGGACACAATGCCGATAGCCGGGTTGGCCAATGTGCGGGAGCACTAGTTGGTCGGCCCAATTGAGGTAGTATGTACATGAATGTATAGTTAAAGTGACTATGCATATATGATAAACAGAGAGTAGCAGCAGCTTAAAAGAGGGGGTGGGGGGGTCACACAATGCAAATAGTCCAGGTAGCCATTTGATTATCTGTTCAGGAGTCTTATGGCTTGGGGGTAAAAACTGTTGAGAAGCCTTTTTGTCCTAGACTGGCACTCCGGTACCGCTTGCCATGCGGTAGTACAGAGAACAGTCTATGACTGGGGTGGCTGGGGTCTTTGACAATTTTTAGGGCCTTCCTCTGACACCGCCTGGTGTAGAGGTCCTGGATGGCAGGCAGCTTAGCCTCAGTGAAGTACTGGGCCGTACGCACTACCGTCTGTAGTGCCTTGCGGTCGGAGGCCGAGCAATTGCCGTTCCAGGCTGTGATGCAACGCAGAACTTGTTGTTACTTGTCAAGGATGTTTCTAGCTGATAGAAGTGGAACCCGGTGTGTTCGTCTGCTGCAATAGCATATCCTTGACAAGGATCAACGAGTTCTGCTTTCCGAGATGTCGTATTGCATACCACTGTTGTACTGTGCCGTTATTTGTTTGTGGCCCGCCCTTTAGCTTGCACGATTCTTGGTATTCTCCTTCGACCTCTCTCATCAATGAGCTGTTTTCGTCCACAGGACTGCCGCAGACTGGATGTTTGTTGTTAGTTGCACAACTCTTAGTAGATCCTAGATACTATCGCGCGTAAAAAGCCCAGGAGGTCGTACATATCTGAGATACAGGATCTGGCGTACCTGCCACCGATGATCATACCACTCTCAAAGTTGCTTCGGTCACTCGTTTTGCCCATGCTAACATTCAGTCGAACAGTAACTGAATGCCTCGATGCCTGACTGCCTGCTTTATATAGCAAACCACGGCCACGTGGCTCATTGTCTGTTGGAGCGATCCATTTTCATGAACAAGGTGGTGTACCTAATAAACTATGTATATCTCCTTCCTCCCAGTGTCCAATTGGCTCAGGCCTGGTTATGTGGGAAGTTGTGTGTTAATGGTTCCTGAAGGACGGGTCTAAGAGTTGGCTGTCTGGGACAAACTCTCCTGATAACACCAAACACCTTGTCTGCATCTCACTATTCCATAGTGCACTACTTTTGACCAGGGCCCATGTGCTCTGGCCAAAAGTAGAGCACATAGTGCACTAAAATAAGGAATAGGGTGCCATTTGGAATGCAGACAAGGTGTTTGGTGTTATCAGGAGACTTTGCTGGGAGTCCCTGTGGTGTTATGTCTACAGCTGCTAGTGTTCTGTACTGGCTAACAGGCTAGACTACTGTCACTGTCACAGCCCACTGATGGGCATGGTTTGTGTTGCTGGTACAGCCAGTATTATAGAAAGCAGTGTCATGGTAAGCAGTGTCATGGTAAGCAGTGTCATGGTAAGCAGTGTTATGGTAAGCAGAAAAGGTAGCTTGACTATTTGACAATGGAGTGCAATGTCTTTATGATTCTGTCTTTGTGAGCGCTGCCTTTTGATTCAGATCCCTGCTGTGGATGGGCTGATACAGTCTGTCCCAGTTTTAGCTGCTTACCTGCTGTCTGTGAATCATCATCGCCTCCACTTATCAAACCGAAATGCTCCCTCTCTCCGTCTCTCCCTCCCTCCCTGCCTCCCTTGCTCCATCCCTCTGACCTAGCCTCCCTTCCTGAACATTTGTGAATCTGCTGTTGAAAGGTGAGGCTGCGATGTCCTAGACTGTGTGACATGTTTGTGCAGTAGCCTCAGTTCATGGGTGTTGTTGTTTACCCTGTGTAGGAGGGTTGTTTGTGTCATAGGTCGCCTCCTATATGGCACCGTATTCCCTATATAGTGCACTACTTTAGACCAGGGTTCTGGTCAAAGTAGTGGACTATATAAGGTATAGGGTGCCATTTGGAAYGCAGACCCATTAAGAGCTTCATCAGATGTTTGTAGACATTCTCATCACTGTTTAGAACCTGCATCTAAATGCAACAGAAACATAACTGCCAATGTGGGGTGGCAACATTCTGTAAAATGTCACCATCCAATACCCAAAGAAAATATTAACAACAAAATAAAGGGTTTGGCGGCACAAAATTGCTCACATTTTTTATTAGCTGCTGTGTTATGAACATCTGTATCGAGTCCAAGCACATCATTACACAACAACAAAAATATGTTCTTAGTTATTTGGAATAACAATAGTTGCAGTAAAGTATGTCAAATGTGACATGAAAATCATTCCAATACCGTTGTAAGCCAGACCCCAATAACAACAGATGCTTTATCGATACCTCTCCCAGTACAACTCTGTACTGTGACCACTATTTCATCCCCCATACAGACATGTGCTGTGATGCTGTGACGAGCTGTACAGCAGTGGAACAGTGGAGAGTGATGATAAATGTTTAGATAGAGATGGTGCTCTGCTTGTTTGCCATTATTCAGCTGGCAGACGGTGCCTGCGTCCCAAATGTAACCCTATTCCCTACATAGTGCACTACTTTTGACCAAAGCTCTATGGCACTATACAGGGAATAGGGTGTCATTTGGCATGTAGACAGTGTGTGATGGAGTACTGCTCTCTCCCCTCCACAGAGAGGTAATGGCTCCTTGCCCCAGCTGGCCTGGGATGCCATTTTACCCCCTGCTTTTAATTTTATGACATATTGCATTGTCTTTGTGATGCTCTAAGTCTTCTCTAATTGCTCATTGCTTCATATTGCAGTTTATATTACTGGAGGCAATAAGGCTAGGGTGTTGGAGATTGGAGAAAAACATCATTTGAAACAGATTAAAGGCTGAAATGTTGATATCAGAAATCAAATTAATGCAAGTGAGACCCCCAAATATAATATCTAATTAAAACATTTAGAAAAATGACTCTGGAATTGGTTTTGACATCTGTATTTGCAATGGGCTGTCATGGAGAGCCGGTTGTTGGGGATGGGGACAGAGTCTTTACACAAAATGAAGGTTCAGGCAGGAAAAATAGAAATACTATAACTTACCATGGTTGTGGGGTTTTTCTCCTCTATCTCGTAATATTGTTTTAAAGTCACAAGAYAGTGATATTGTTACTTGGCTAAAACAACATTTCAGAGATGAAAACACGCTGTGCTCTATTTTAATTTGTTCAGGGATCACTGTTCTCATGATCAGGTAATGTGATTACATCCGTGTAGTGTGTCAGCAAGCGATGGTGTTGTGCCTCCTCGCTCCTCGCCTTTGAAGGATGGCGGTTGTTTTCTTCTCATTACCGCCCTCAAATGTGCTCAGAAACAGTCCCTGGTGCGACACAGCATCCCATTCTGGGCTGTGAACTCATAGACCCAGGCCTTTTCCTTCAGTCAATGGTGAAAAATKGAGCATTTTTTGAATCCCGTCTACTTTGTTCCCCTCAAGGCGCCTCTGATACACTGAGTTAACATGAAGCAGAACTCAGGACATGAAGGCCAGGGTGACAAATGAAACCCCTATGTATTTTTTTAGAAGGAAGAATAAGCAATTTTTCTCCTGGTACCCCCTGTTTCTTATACAACATGTATTGGAAATGTGACATTCAGCATTAGATGGAGCGTACTGACAATGGTATATGTAGAATGGAATGATGTGAATATGGATTTCTTACAGGACATGCAATGAGAATCTGTATAGTTAACTTTTGCTATTTCTATTCAAAATGTGTCATATCGTGTCTCAGACTTACTTCAAAACCTGCAGGTATGCAAACTGTAAACACAATTGACAATTTGCCCTCACCCTTTTTGTAGTTTGTTAGTAGTTTCAAAGATCCGTCCATGCAGGTTGTGATTTGGAATCACTCAGTGTGGTACAAACTAACCTGCTCATTATGGCTGTTGAGTTGCTGAGCTCTAGTTGGGCTGCTGCTCGTTTGGAGAGGAGAAAGGAGAGAGGTGGAGAGGAGATGAGTGGGGAGAAAGGAGAGGAGAAATAAGAGAAGAGAGGAGAAAGTAGAGGGGAGGAGAGGAGAGGAGGGGAGAAAGGAGAGGAGAAAGATGAAAGGAGAGAAGAGGAAAGGAGAGGAGAGAAGAGAAGAGGAGAGGAGAGAAGAGGAAAGGAGAAGAGAGAAGAGGAAAGGAGATGAGAACGAAGAGGAGAGGAGAAAGGAGATGAGAAGAGAGAAGAGGACAGGACAGGAGAAGAGGAAAGGAGAGGAGAAATGAGCAGAGAGAGGAGACAGGAAAAAGGAGAGGAGAGAAGAGGAGAAAGGAGAGGAGAAAAGAGGTGAAAAGAGGTGAAAAGAGGTGAAAAGAGGAGAAAGGAGAGGAGAAAAGAGGAGAAAAGAGGAGAAAAGAGGAGAAAAGAGGAGAAAGGAGAGGAGAAAATAGGAGAAAATAGGAGAAAAGAGAGGAGAAAAGAGAGGAGAAAAGAGAGGAGAAAAGAGGTGAAAGGAGAGGAGAGAGGAGAAAGGAGAGGAGAAAGGAGAGGAGAGGAGATAGGAGAGGAGGCTGGATGTGGGGGAGCCATGCTCCACACTGTGGTGTTGGGATGACAAAAGTATTGTCTAATGAGAGACTGGATGGCTTTAATTAACTCACCCTCACTATGAACATCCTAGCACCAGGAAGAGAAGTCACACTTGTTGCTGTGTTGGATCCCTCCAATGGACCACATGGGGAGTCTTTTCATGTTCATTTGTCTGTTTACTTGTTTGATTGTTTATTTGTTTGATTATTTATTTGTTTGACTGTTTATTTGTTTGATTATTTATTTGTTTGATTGTTTATTGTATGCTCATCAGGCTGTGGTGTGTGGTTGTAGTTAATTGATCTTGTCTGGGTTTTAATGTCCATGTCTTTCATGGGCATATCTTTGTGAATTAAACCTCACTTGCAAAGGCCATACGTTACCACTAGCTGCGCCCTAGTGTCCTCTCTGCGGTGCATTTACTGAACAGTGGTGTAATGGTCATGGAGTTGCAGACTGACTGGTTCAGTGGAAACGGCCAAGTGCTCATCACTAAGTGTGTGTGTAGCCCAGGTGGTGTGCTCTGACAGCATTATTAAGACGTCCTCTTTGACAGGACCGACCACGGCAGACAAGGTGGTCACACTCCCCTTCTCGGGTTCAGAGTTCAGTTCACCAAGGAGGTAGAGAACCTCAATCAAATTACCCATCTGAAGCCGCACAACGTAATTATACGGGACTCTGTATAAATTGGCGAGAGCAAATAATTGCTGTGATTGATTAAAACACTAATTAGATTAACATTATATAGAGTTGAGGGTTTRTGTCGCAAATGGCACCCTATTCCCTACATAGTGCACTACTTTTGACCAGAGCCCTATGGGCACTACWTTTGACCAGAGCCCTATGAGCGCTGGTAAAATGAAGTGCACTATGAAGGGAATAGGGTGCCATTTGAGACGCACTCAAACTCTCCCCAGGTTATTTGCATATCCTTTATCTGCCGGATGTGTCAACAAAGGAGGTGCTTTCACATGGAAAACATAGTGAATTAATTTATGAACAGTTTTTCATAACATTTTGTTCTTCCTGTAAAATGGGTCCTGTCAAATTTCAATTAAACCTCAAAATGATTTCCTCTTAAGGCAGAGGAAGGAAGAKTCAACAGGAGTTTTATAATTCTATTTCGGGGAAGATTTGCCTTAATATTCAACTCTTGCAAAAAGAGATATAACTCAGAGAAGATGCTTATTGCTAGTTCAGTGTACTAGAGGTAAATAAACCTTTAGGTAAATCTACCTGTACTTGTTATCTACTAATCTATTTCTACTCAATCTAATTGGTTAATAACTTGCACTGTTAGATTATATTGAGGAAGAATTTACTGGTAGAAAGACATCTAATAATGTCCTTCATAGTCTTGACCTTGTTTTGTAGACAGTTCCTTTCTAGACAGTAGAGATCTGTCTATGAATTCATCCCAAATTGCTCCCTATTGCCTATATAGTGTACTATAGGCGTCTATCAAAAGT
Source organism: Salvelinus sp. IW2-2015 (assembly GCF_002910315.2). Taxonomy (NCBI): domain Eukaryota; kingdom Metazoa; phylum Chordata; class Actinopteri; order Salmoniformes; family Salmonidae; genus Salvelinus; species Salvelinus sp. IW2-2015. The sequence continues at coordinate 17,628,093 of NC_036871.1, forward strand.
AGTGAACTATTTAGGGAACAGGGTGCCATTTGGAACGCAAGCATGGCCTGTCTGTTTCCTCTGGGAGTGAAGGCCGCTTCTCTTACTGCCACCTCCTCCACACATTCCACTGTAAGAGTGATTGACGCCTCTGTCTCACAAAGGCTGCTGTTTCTCCCCTTCACAGTTCGCCAGAAGGATGCAGTGGAGAAGGAGGCCAAGGTGATCATTCTGGAGGCTGGAATCACAGATGTAAGTTCCCTTCTTTATATGGGTTTGACTCAAATGACACCCTATTCCCTATGTAGTACATTACTTTTGACCAGGGCCCATAGGGCAGGTAGTGCCTCCAATAGGGCCCATAGTCTCTGGTTAACAGTTGTGCAGTATATAGGGAATAGGGTTCCATTTGGAAAGCAGCCATGATCTCAGACTGTGAGATTATTTTTGATAGTTTAAATTGTCCTATGTCATTTATTTGAGTGTTTTCCTCATGGGCTGCTACAGCAAAGCACATTTGTGAAGAAGTACACTTTCCTGAGAGCATAATTAAATATTTTGACAGATTCTGTGTGAAAGAGAAATAGTGACCGTAGAGCAAACGAACTGACAAATTCTTTATTTTCTGTGTTCGGCACWTACAAAGCACCTTTATGCACCAGTTGAAAAAGCACCGTTACCGAGCGTCCATTTTTAGTACCCACTCTGACTGGCTGGCTCTCCTGGGCTCCACTCGTGAACATTACCATTCTCTGCTACCTCTCTATTAAATACGCTGTGGAGTGTCTCTCCTCTCTCTGTTATTGATTCAGCAGTAATTCTGCCTCAATGACTGTGTCACATTCACACCGTCAATCAAAATGGCAGGGATGAGCTCAACGCGTCTGGTGAGAGAGACAGAGAGAGAGAGAGAGATGAGAGCGAGGGAGGAGGGAATTCAATACCTAGCCAGAATGGACCCTATTATCACCAATTGAACTGCTGTTGTGAGAGAGAAGGGCTGTGTCCCAAATGGCACCMTATTCCCAATGTAGTACACTACTTTTGACCAGGCCCATAGGGGTCTGGTAAAAAGTACTGCACTATGTAGGGAATAGGRTACATTTGGGACACAAATAAGGCATATTCAGATAATGTCTGGTGCTGCACTGCTACTGCTGCCCCCATCTCCCACTCCTTGGCCTTGCATTGGTCAGGTAGAGAGTTACTCCATTTCACAATTCTGTTCTGAAATGGATTCTCTCAGAACACTGAGATAGATTGATATCTACTGTGATCAGATAGGGGAGAGTGAGTTAGGTTTTTGCAAAGTGCCCACCTTCAAGATTTTTGAATTCTACATATGTTCTGTTGGACATCTTTTACGCATTATAGATTGTATGAGTCAAAACAGGTGATGGTGGCTAAAGTACCCATTTAATTTAGTAATAACTGAGTTTTAAATAGAACAGAAATACACATCTGTTGTTATAGCTTGCTGTGTTTTTACATTAGCCAACTCGAGCATCGGTTGTATCCAAAAAGGAACCTTTTCCCTACATAGTGCTCTCCTTTGGACCAGAGCCCTATGGGGGCAGTACATAGGAGAATAGGGTACCACTTGGGACACAAACATTGTTGTTTCCACACTTCTTCTACATGGGTCCAATTATGAGTGGAGTGAGATAAGGAGTCTGGGCAGAACTCAGATTATAATTGTCCTGGAGTAGTTTCCACTAATCCCAGTCAGTCCCTTGTGCTGCAACGCTGCTTTGTTCAGCTTGAATTGTTCTCCTTCCAATCTATTCTCAAAACGGTGTTTTAGACAGCCGTGGAAGGAATTAATCAAAGAGAAAACACAGGAGCGTGGTTAGATAGCCCCGCACAGCTATTTTAATTGATTACAACCGTTGTGGCTAGGGCTCTCTCCAGAGAGACTGGTTTGCATCCCAATTGGACTCTATTCCCTAGTAGTGCACAACTTTTGACCAGGGACCTTTATAAAAGAAGTGCACTAAATAGRGAATAGGGTGCCATTTGGGACGAAGCCACTGACGGCACACCTCTGTCCAAAAATAAGGATTAAAGCTGTCTGTTGTGGCTTTAGAACTATAAAGACAATACGGCTGGATGCCTTTATTGTGCGTCTGCCTCCTGATGACATGTTATAATTGTTTTGCTAGTGAGAAACAGACAAACATTGATTGCATTTGAAATAAATAAAAATAAAACAGATTATTTAATGATATGTCTGTTTACATGTCTGTTTACATTTTACATTGATTTCCAATACCTAGATGCCCTATTGGAAACCTTTGGAATATTGGAATATTTCGAATTGTTCATTAATGTGGATGATCGAGACCCATTTCAATGGATCAAGAGACAGTACTTCAGACAACATCTGTTTACAGGCATACAGACATTATCTCAGCTCATTTTCATTACAAAAAGAGCTACAAAAAATTATTGGGACATCAGAGTGATGGAGAGAAAGAATTCTGCATCTATTGTAATAGATATTCAAATGTATCTATGTGAAAATTTAATCAAGAACCTATTGAAGTGCTGGCCCTTTTTATGTTCAAGACACAGCATCCAAATGCGATTTGATATGGTAATGAGGCCCAGGGCGCATCCAAATGGGTCCTGGTCACAAGCAGTGCGTCATAGGGAATAGGGTGCCATTTGGGACACATTCCCACAGTGAGGCCTGTCGGCCAGGGGCATGCTGGGATAGCTCACGAGGTGTTCACCGCATCAGATGCTGCTCCTGGATTGCTGTGCTGCTGTTGCGCATAACTATAAATACAACGGCTGGGTGACTCTCACAGTTCAATACCAAACAGRCTCACATATACTCTCCATCTATCTGTCTCGATCTCTCAATCTCTCCATCTCTCACTTTCTCTGTCTCTCTGTCTCTCTCTCTCATTTCTGTGTCATCACAGTATTTAAGAGCTGTAATGCAAAGAGTTGTACTGTACTTGTCAGCTCGTTCAAAATGATGTGCGCTCATACCATCTTAGCAGGACTCACTGTTGGTAGTGACATATTTGTTTTGGTTCTGTAATGTGTAATGTATTGGTATGTACTCATAGGGTCCATTATTTGTCAACTAAACAACCCTCACAACTCACTATTTCCATTATTGCAAGGGGGAGGGAGGGATGTAGGTAGGTAGGGAGGGATGTAGGTAGGTAGGGAGGGATGTAGGTAGGTAGGGAGGGATGTAGGTAGGTAGGGATGTAGGGAGGGACAAAATTATGTCATGGCTTTAGACGCTTCTGATGGCTATTTACATAATTTGAAGTCAATTGGAGGTGTACCGGTGGATGTTTATCAAGGCCTCCTTCAAACTTGTGAAGATGCTGGAGGAAACAGGTACAAAAGTATCTATATCACAGTAAACAAGTTCTATACAACATAACCTGAAAGGCCGCTCAGCAGGGAAGAAGCTACTGCTCCAAAACCGCCATAAAAAAGCAGACTACGGCTTGCAACTGCACATGGGGACAAAGATGTACTTTTGGAGAAATGTCCTCTGGTCTGATGAAACAAAAATATAACTCTTTGGCCATAATGACCATCATTATGTTTGGAGGAAAAGGGGAAGGCTTGCAAGCCAAAGAACACCATCCCAATCGTAAGCACGGGGTGGCAGCATCATGTTGTGGGGGTGCTTTGCTGCAGGAGGACTGGTGCTCTTCACAAAATAGATGGCATCATGAGGGCAAGGAAAATTATGTGGATATATTGAAGCAACATCTCAAGACATCAGTCAGGAAGTTAAAGTTGGTCGCAAATGGGTCTTCCAAATGGACAATGACCCCAAGCATACTTCCAAAGTTGTGGCAAAATGGCTTAAGGAAAACAAAGTCAAGGTATTGGAGTGGCCATCACAAAGCCTGACCTCAATCCTATAGAAAATTTTGTGGGCAGAACTGAAAAAGTCTGTGCGAGCAAGGAGGCCTACAATCCTGACTCAGTTACACCAGCTCTGTCAGGAGAACATATTTTTAGGAAAGCTTGTGAAGGCTACCCAAAACATTTCACCCAAGTTAAACAATTTATAGGCAATGCTATCCAAATATAATTGAGTGTATGTAAACTTCTGCTGACCCACTGGGAATGTGATGAAGAAATACAAGCTGGAAAAAATCATTCTCTCTACTATTATTCAGACATTTCACTTCTTAAAATAAAGTGGTGATCCTAACTGACCATAGACAGGGA
>NC_036871.1:17633282-17643699 GCF_002910315.2 Salvelinus sp. IW2-2015
GCCGTCACGTGTCCTCCTATATCACATTACCTCCTGTCTCCAACAGCTCCTATCCGAACTGGATTTTTTGGGATTTTTGCCCGCCAGAATGCATCTGATGAGATCCCATCCTGAGTCACATAATGGACGCTTAATGCGTCGTCACAGAGCAGAAGGAGGGAGTTTGATGATTACAGACTGTCTCCTCATACCTCCGACCGAAACAGCCCCAGGAACCACCTGCTCTAAAGGTCAGGAATGAGGCTCACACGCTCAACTACTCCCTCCACCCTCCTCCGCTCAATGAAGCTCACAATGCTCAGCTCCTTTCTCTTGGTTTAGCTCAGTATGCCCTTACCTCCTCCTCTCCTACATCCCTCCCTCCCTTCCACATCCCTCTCTCCTACATCCCTACACCTAAAAAATCCTCCCTACCCTACCAATTTTCTGGAATTTTCCAAGCTGTTTAAAGGCACAGTCAACTTAGTGTATGTAGACTTCTAACCCACTGCAATTGTGATACAGTGAATTATAAGTGAAATAATCTGTCTGTAAACAATTGTTGGAAAAATGACTTGTGTCATGCACAAAGTAGATGTCCTAACCAACTTCCCAAAACTATAGTTTGTTAACAAGAAATTTGTGGAGTGGTTGAAAAATGAGTTTTAATGACTCCATCCTAAGTGTATGTAAACTTCCGACTTCAACTGCATATATATATATACATATCCATTAATGTGGATTTAATATCACCTGTTAAATCCACTTCAATCAGTGTAAATGAAGAGGGGGCTGGTTAAAGAAAGATTTTTAAGTCTTGAGACAATTGAGACATGGATTGTGTATATGTGCCATTCAGAGGGTGAATGGGCAAGACAAAATATTTAAGTGCCTTTGAACAGGGTACGGTAGTAGGTGCCAAGCGCACCGGTTTGTGTCAAGAACTGCAACCYAGCTGGGTTTTTCATTCTCAACAGTTTCCTGTGTGTATCAAGAATGGTCCACCACCAAAAGGACATCTAGCCAACGGCAGGCCAGTTGTCGAAAGCAAGTCATTGAAAGAGGACAAAGGAGGCTGACASGAATTGTGCAGCGCAAAAGACAGACTACAGTTAGTCAACTGACARTCCAGTACAACATTGATACCCAGAGACCCATAAAAGAATGCACAACTCRTCGTACCTTGACACGAATAGGGTATGGCAGCTGACAACCTTACAGAGCTGCACTTCTTTCAGCAAAAAACAAGAAGCTGAGGTTGCAGTGGGCTAAGGAACGAATACACTGGATGCTGGAGAATGGGAAAAACATTGCCTGGTCTGATGTATCCCGGTTCCTGCTGTTTCATGCTGATGGGAGGACGAGGGTAASGAGAAAACCACATGAGTACATGCATGCCTCATATCAACATTACAKGCTGSTGGTGGTGTGATGGTGTGGTGGWGWGGGGTGTGTTTTCATGGCACACATTTGGCCCCTTGATAAAAGTGGAGCAACGTTTGAATGCCACAGGATATCTGATCATCATTGGGCATCCCATCATGGCAGCAGTGTATCCATCTTCAAATGTAGGGTTTCAGCAGGATAATGCCCCATGCCACAAGGCTAGGATTGTCCAGAAATGGTTCCACAAACAYGATCGTGAATTTAGCTTACTGTGGTGGCCTTCCCAGTCACCAGATCTCAATCCAATTGAGCATCTTTGGGCTGAGATGGAACAAGCTATTCAGAGTAGAGATCCACTACCAGCCAACATAACACAACTRTGGGAGTCAACATGGGCCAGCATCCCTGAGGAACGCCTTCGACACCTTGTTGAGTCCATGCCCTGACGAATTGAGGCTGTTCTGAGGGCAAAGGTGGGTGCAACTCAATAYTAGGAATGTGTTCCTAATGTTTTGTACGTACAAATGGATGCATGTGCTGTCCCATGTTGACTCCAGTGCTTCCCACAGTTGTGTCAAGTTGGCTGGATGTCCTTTGGGTGGTGGACCATTCTTGATACACACGGGAAACTGTTGAGTGTGAAAAACCCAGCAGCGTTGCAGTTCTTAACACACTCAAACCGGTGCGCTTGGCACCTACTACCATACCTCAAGGCTTAAAAATCCTTCTTTAACCGGTCTCCTTCCCTTAATCTACACTGGCTGAAGTGGATTTCACAGGAATCATAGCTTTCACCTGGATTCACATGGTCAGTATGTCATGGAAAGATGTTCCTAATGTTTTGTACAGTCAGTGTAGATGTTATGTTGTATATATTGAGACATCCTCCCAGCCAAGTAAGGGGTAAACATTCCATATTCTATATAATGATACCAACCTTTTCAAACATTGGATGTCTTCCAATCAAAGTAACATCGGTATTCAAATTAAAGCCACGTAAAGATTGCATCCATCCACAGATATTGCTGTAATCTCATTTACTTAAAAGGATGGGGGACAATAGGAAGACAATTTAAACAGCAGACGGCTCTGACTGCATCCAGAATGGCACCGTATTCCCTATATAGCGCAGTACTTTTACAAGAGCCCTATGGATCCTGGTCAAATGTAGTGCACTAAATAGGGAATAGGGTGCAGTTTGGGGCGCATKCTCTCTGTATTGGGGCAGCAGGTAGCAGTTAAGAATGTTTGGCCAGTAACCGAAAGTTTGCTGGTTCAAATCCCTGAGCCGACGAGGTGATAAATCCGTCGATGTGCCCTTGAGCAAGGAACTTAACCCTAAGTGCTCCTGTAAGTGGCTCTGGATAAGTGACAAAAACCGCCTCAGCAAACAAGCTGTCATTCCACAGAGACTGGAGACCAGAGGGAATTTAGAGAAAGACACAGCAATTACCAAATTATTATCTGTTATTAACAGTCAATGGCACCATGTCTTCATACATACAAAAACTGTCTTCATACATACAGAGCCGTGTTATCTGAACATACAGTTGAAGTCGGAAGTTTACATACACCTTAGCCAAATACATTTAAACTCAGTTTTTCCACAATTCCTGACGTTTTATCCTTGTAAWAATTCCCTGTCTTAGGTCAGTTAGGATCACCACTTTATTTTAAGAATGTGAAATGTCAGAATAATAGTAGAGAGAATTATTTATTTCAGGTTGTATTTCTTTCATCACATTCCCAGTGGGTCAGACGTTTACATACACTCAATTAGTATTTGGTAGCATTGCCTTTAAATTGTTTAACTTGGGTCAAATGTTTCGGGTAGCCTTCCACAAGCTTCCCACAATAAGTTGGGTGAATTTTGGTCCATTCCTCCTGACAGAGCTGGTGTAACTGAGTCAGATTTGTAGGCCTCCTTGCTCGCACACGTCTTTTTCAGTTCTGCCCACAAATGTTCTATGGGATTGAGGTCAGGGCTTTGTGATGGCCACTCCTTGACTTTGTTGTCCTTAAGCCATTTTGCCACAACTTTGGACGTATGCTTGGGGTCATTGTCCATTTGGAAGACCCATTTGCGACCAGGCTTTAACTTAATGACTGATGTCTTGAGATGTTGCTTCAATATATCCACATCATTTTCCTTGCCATCTATTTTGTGAAGTGCACCAGTCCCTCCTGCAGCAAAGCACCCCCACAACATGATGCTGCCACCCCGTGCTCCACGTTTGGGATGGTGTTCTTCGGGCTTGCAAGCATCCCCCTTTTTTTTATGATTACAACCTAATTGTATGTAAACTTCTGACTTCAACTGTAGCTCWTGATTTCTCTCCAGTACAAAGCCATGCTAGTACAATATTACAAAATGTCTGTCCCAAATGGCACCCGATTTCCTTAATAGTGCACTACTTTTGACGAGAGCTCTATGGGCCCTGGTCAAAAGTAGTGCACTTAATGGATAATAGGGTGCTATTTGAGATGCAACCAAGGTGTAGAGAACCAGAGATGACTACAGTTGTTATGGATTAGCTTCTTTCACTGTACTCATGCCAGGAGAGACATTGCTTAGGGCCTTTAARCCATGTTACGGTATGATGTTATGCTTTTTGGTAGTGAGATGGAAGAAGAGCCATGTGATCCTAACTGACAGACTGCTGTACAGTACAGTAGTCCTCTGACATTGACAGGACCTGACTGAGCTATATAGTCTGCTTCAATGGTCATATACAGTACTATGATATGAAGGTCTACCTCCTCCCTTCAGCCATCCATCCCTCTATCCCTGCATCCCTCCCAGCAACCCCTACTTCCCTCCATCCGTCTGTCTCCCTCCCTGTACCCATCTCGCCCTCCATCTCCCTCTCCCTTACAAGAATGTGATACACTGCCTTTTACCTAGAATCACTAATCATGTTGTGACATTTATTTTATATCCACATGTTATTGTTTTTCTATTGTGGCTCTACTTTGTTTTAATAAGATGAACCTCACAACGTAGTCTCGCTCTTAAATATAATTGAAATTAGAAACTATATACAGTAAATTAAATGCTTGAAGTGATAAATAGTGGAACTTTGTTCATTTGTAGGCTGATACTGGTGTTGTTGTTTTACGTGTGCATTTAATAGATTACTTTAGTCATAATCTTGTTGATTGTCTCCCTTTATCTGCAAATTGAGTCATTTTTAATCAGAGCATGCAGTGTGTGCTGAACAATTAGCTGGAGTTCTTTTTCCCTTTAGCGTATTACTGGTGTCTGCTGTATTCCCTACCTGATCAAACACAGTAGGATTTCTACTTCTCTATTATGATTAGTAATTGGCACTTCCAGCCATTTCACCAACATCACATGTACTATTACTTTTCAACAACACTCTCCTCTGGAGTAGAGAGAGACAGAGAGAGACAGAGAGAGACAGAGAGAGACCAGAGAGAGACAGAGAGAGACACAGAGAGAGACACAGAGAGAGACACAGAGAGAGAGACACAGACAGAGAGAGAGACAAGAGAGAGAGACAGAGAGAGAGACAGAGAGAGAGAACAGAGAGAGAGAGAGAGAGACAGAGAGAGAGACAGAGAGAGACACAGAGAGAGACACAGAGAGAGACACCAGAGAGAGACACAGAGAGACAGAGACACAGAAGAGAGAGACAGAGAGAGAGACAGAGAGAGAACAAGAGAGAGAGACAGAGAGAGAGACAGGTGGAGAGAGATCTCCCTCCAGCTTAACCTTGGTAGCTTTTATCAACTAATTACTAAAAAGATTTCATCATTGATGATGGCAATGATGGCAATACCACTATTCAGACCGCACCACCAAACAGTCAATTTATCCTATCCCAGACCCCCCAAAAAAATCCTCTATTTCACAATGGACAGATTTATCCTTAGGATCACAGTGAAAAGATTTAAACGTTGATGGAGTTTTATCTGTTTCCTCTCAAAGGGCATCTCTAAAATACACCCCTGTAGGATAGGAAGGTCTCTGTGGAGATGAGGCACATCTACTACCAATAGATACATTTCAAATGAGTAGCTAATAATCAAATCTTTCCATTTTAATACGCATAAACAACCAAAGTAGAACAGGCATGCCCCATGAAATGAGCAAAAGCCCAAATGTAATGGATGAATACCTGTCTGAGGTATCTGTCACAAGTGACTGATTGCATATCAATTATAAATGCATAAGGAGAAATTTGATTAGAATGTTTTTTAAATTAAAATAGAAGGTTCAGGAGTTTCTCACCTCCCCTCCTCCCTTTCAGTCAATGACTAATGAAAGAAAGGCTTCAGCACATTTTTGTTTTAGTGGCAACATTTATTTGGAATATGATTCATTTTTCATTTCATTTTCATATTTAAATGTATTTGAATTGCACATTGCAGAGCTAGAGCAAGATAGCTATACTGTGCTGTAAAATGCTTCTTAGACCTGAACAAAGTCTACAAATTCACACGTTCGCTTAAGGGAACAGAGTCTTCATGTAAAAAGAGTATCAMGCTCAGAAGCTAATCCTAGTTTCTTATCCCTACACCCTGTCCAGACATTCCCCCATGTTGCTGTGTGTGTGTGCCAGCCCATTACCATTGGCCACCCTTCCTCAGATTAGCACTAATTAAACTGTGAAATCAGAGCCATTTCCTTAAGTCACTCAGTACACCATGAGACATGAGCCTGGCTAGAGAGAGGGGTGGTGAGGGGACAGCTCGGGCTCAAGCACCCTGGCCCACTGCCACTCTCCCCCCCACTAACCCTCAGAGACATGTATGCATCCCAAATGGCACCCAATTCCGAGTAGTGAACTATACAGTTTAGTCATTAAGCAGACACTCTTATCCAGAGTGACTTACAGGAGCAATTAGGGTTAAGTACCTTGCTCAAGGGAACATCAACAGATTTTTCACCTTGTCGGCTCTGTGATTCGAACCAGCGACCTTTTGGTTACCGGCCCAACGCCCATAACCGCTACATAGTGCAGGTAGCCTAGTGGTTAAGAGTGTTGGGCCGGTAACCAAACGGTTGCTGTTTCGAATCGCCATGCCGACTGTTGATGTGACCTTGAGCAATGCACTTAACCCTAATTGCTCCTGTAAGTCGCTCTGGATAAGTGTCTGCTAAATGACTGAAATGTAAATACCAAGGCATTTGAAAAGCATCCATAAGCTGCTTGCCTCGAAGACATTTTGATTTGAGGGCGGGTCAAATTGGTGTTTGAGGGGTGGGGTGGGGTGGGTGGGGTTGGGAGGGGCCCCGGGGGTGGGGGTGAGGGGGGTGTTGTTGTCATGACAATAACATGGGCCTGGTCCAGAGGGGGTGAATCTAATGATGAATAATTATGCAAGCTTTTAGTGGTTTCTATTTTTTCCCCCTCCCGTTGTGAAAAATATGACCTCCCCCCTGACTCATAGTGTTTAAAAAAACAAAAATTACTTTGATAAATGGCGACAAAATTGTTACGAAAAACGTGCAACAGTGTTTCCCTCTGGCTGTGTTAGGAGGCAATTTTGTTACTAGTGCTCTCAGGTCATTAGTGTATAATACTCACCCAGTCGGTGGTTTTCTTCTGCGCCTAATGTGGCTAATAAGAGAACGCCAGCGACATGCACACTGCATTAATGACACTATGAGGGTCAGTTGATGAATACATGTCTGTACTAAGAGGTGGCCTATCCTTTCTCAGTTACAGTCGAGACAGTTAAGGAGTTCTCTGTAGCTCAGGTGGTAGAGCGTGGCTTTGCCACTTGCAATGCCAGAATAGTGGGTTTCGATTCGTGGGACCACCCAAACGTAAAATGTATGCAAGCGTGACCGTAAGTCGCTTTGGATAAAAGCGTCTGCTAAATGGCATACACTACCGCTCAAAAGTTTTAGAACACCTACTCATTCAAGGGTTTTTCTTTATTTTTACTATTTTTTACATTGTAGAATAATAGTGAAGATATCAAAACTATGAAATAACACATATGGAATCACGTAGTAACCAAAAAAGTGTTAAACAAATCAAAATATATTTTATATTTGAGATTCTTCAAATAGCCACCCTTTGCCTTGATCACAGCTTTGCACACTCTTGGCATTCTCTCAATTATACATTGTATATAAGAAATCATTATTTATTTTCCTCTTTGTTTCCTGTAAGTAGCTTAATTTGAGAGTTATTGTATTCCTTCCTGTATTTCAGTGAGACTCTCACATGTTTAGAATAGAATAGCATAATTTCTCCTTGGGTCCTGTATATAATATATGACTAACAGCTGTAACGGGCCACCTCACTGACAACAGCACAGCACATCCCCGGCTAGCCACCTCTAACATTATGCTAGTGACATGTATCCACATAGAGAGCCATCACGTTTAGCGGATAATGGATATGCATTGAACATGGTGCTCAGTTCCTTTCAAAGTTTCTCCGTTCACTCCGGCAGATACTCATGTATTCAGTCAAAAGACACTTGGGAGTGAAAACGTCTCCTCCCAACAAGCAACTCTTTTCAGAATTCGAATTGTGTTCATACCGTACATAGAGCTTTTCAACATAGAGCACTCCCACACACACATRCACACACAACCCCCCACCAAACACACACCACCCCACACAAAACACACACACCACCCCTCACATACAAACGTGGCAGTAATGGATGTGTGGGGGATTCAATCCGAAGGATAAGATGGGCGGTGACAGGCGTACCATTCACCTTGATCACCGGCATGTTGTTGGCTTTGAACTGTGCTGCATGCTAACGAATGGGCTTTTAGCTAGAGAATAATGAGGAAGRCGCTTTTAACAAGCTCATCTTAGAGGCATATTGGTGATTACATACAGTAGGATAGGCTGCTGTTGGAAATGAGCTTTGGAGGCTCAGTGCATGCTGTTGTTTGTGTGGATATGTATGTGTGACAGTGAGAACATTAGCAGTGTTGTCTCTCTCTCTCTCACACGCACACACATAATTCATACAATACCACAACACATATTTATTATTCATAGGTTTGTTTATTTGAGTGAAATGCCCCCATTCTATTTTGGCCTGTGTTTGGTAATGCAGAGTTAAAGAGGGCTGCAGGCATTTTTATCTAGTGAAGAATGTAACTACAGTTGCTGAATGTACAGTGTAGATGCTATTAATGATTCATCACAATATTTCAAAGGCTGTAGCAAAATTGTGTTGTGCTTTATACAATACATATAATTACATTTCCATTGGACAACATCAATAAGAATGTTGAAATACCCTTACTGTAGATGCGTTGTATAGAATTGACAAGACATAGAATAGACGTAGAATAGAAAATAGATGCTGTATATTATTTGTGTTGGAGTTACCGAAGACCTTTGGCTGCAGTTTGGTTCTGCCACAACGCTTTCCTGACCAATTCACTCTGATTGTACCAGCCACCTGGCCAAGAAAGCAATGGCATTTTGAGGAGCTCTCTCTCTCTCTCTCTCTCTCTCTTTGTCTGTGAATACACAGAGACATTTTTTTCTTCCCTGGGCATCAAAACAACCTTTCTTTTCTCTTTTCTCCCTGCCATCAATAGGAGCGGCAGCTGACTCTTCAAGCTCAATGCATCACGTCTGTCTGCCTCCACAGCAATCACCTTCATCACGAATCAGTCTCAGACAGGGAGAATGCCTCAAAGCCTCTAAAATGAATTGTCTCTTTTTGTTCGAGGCAGACTGAGGGGATTGTGATAACAATAAGGTCCCCCACAATTATACGCTTTTTCTTTTACATCTGGTACTACCACTACTACTATTTCTACCACTTCTACCACTAATACCACTAMTTCTTCCACCGAATACAATTACTACTACTACTACCATTATTACCACTACTACTACTTCTACTACTACTTCTACCGCTACTTATTCTACCAATACTACTTCTACTAACATTACTACTTCTACCACTACTACTACCACTACCACTACTACTACCACAAATACTTCTACCACGAATACTTCTACCACTACTTATTCCACCACTACTACTACTACTACTACTACTACCACTACTACCACTACTACTACCACTACTACTTCTACCACTAATACTACTAACACCACTTATTTTACCACTACTACTTCTACTACTACTACTACCATTACTACCACTACTACTACCACTATTACTACTACCACTACCACTACTACTACCACTTCTACTACTATTTCTTCCACCAATACTACTACTACCATTATTACCACTACTACTACTTCTACCACTAATACTTCCACCACTACGTATTTTACCACTACTACTTCTACTACCATTACTACCACTACTACTACCACTACCACTACTACCACTTCTACTACTATTTATACCACTAATACCACTACTTCTTCCACCAATACTACTACTACTACCATTATTACCACTACTACTACTACTACTACCATTATTACCACTACTACTTATTCTACCAATACTACTTCTACTAACAGTACTACTTCTACCACTACTACTACCACTGCTACTACCACAAATACTTCTACCACGAATACTTCTACCACTACTTATTCTACCACTACTACTACTACTACTACTATTACTACCACTACTACTACCACTACTACTACCACTACTACTACCACAAATACTTCTACCACGAATACTTCTACCACTACTTATTCTACATTTACATTTACATTTAAGTCATTTAGCAGACGCTCTTATCCAGAGCGACTTACAAGTTGGTGCATTCACCTTATGATATCCAGTGGAACAACCACTTTACAATAGTGCATCTAACTCTTTTAATCATTCATGTCATTTGATTCTTTATTTGAGAATTAATTGTGAAGAAATAACTATTATTCCAAGGTGGCCCTGTTATTTTATTCTCTTCTGCAAAGTGATGATCAAAATTGAAAGGATAGAGTATGTTTTCAGATGTAATTAAAGCCTACCATTATTAACCTCTTTAAAAGGAATGATTATGTGAAAAACCAGGTCTATGTGACCTGGGTTGTGAAATCAAGCACACAGCATGAAATTCTCTATTTGGGTTGAAATCCTGGAGACGCCTGTCAGA
>NC_036871.1:17646751-17649251 GCF_002910315.2 Salvelinus sp. IW2-2015
GTCAGACTGCAGACTGAGCCTGAACCCAGCCAGTCTCTCCAGCACACACACACACACACACACACACACACACACACACACACACACACACACACACACACACACACACACACACACACACACACACACACTGGTTATGTGGGCTTGCTTGTCATGCAATTTTCCACCTTGTGAAGTGAGCTTAGGTAGGTGTGTCTGTATCCCAAATGGCACCCTGTGTCCTATATAGTGCACAACTTTTGACCAGGGCTCACAAAAGTACTATATAGGGAATAGGGCACAATTTGGGATGCAGACACACACACACCTACCTAAGCTCACTTCACAAGGTGGAAAATTGAGCAGCGTGAAGAAGCACCCGGACTCCAGAGAAAAAAGGCTTCCTTAGCTTGCTTATTCTYTCTGTGTCCAAGCCTTTTCACTATCACTATAGAGCCTCTCTGCCCATATGAAATGCCTCGTCACAGTTGGTTTGTCAGCAGCAGAGAGAGGATGTGGAGGCCACTGGCCAGATGTTATTTATGCGTAATAATGTACTGTAGCCTATCTTGCGGGTGTCATTAAGGTTAGCTATGGGCCCTGGTCAAAAGTAGTGCACTATATAGGGAATAGGGTACCATTTGAGACACATCCAGGCTTTTGCGTTGCACGTTTGTTTTGATCGTAATACCAAGAGACACAGGGGGTTGTGGGGGATGGGAAATGAGTGGTGTCTAAAAGGTGGACAGATTAGTTTGGTGGTCCGCTACTGAATTTGTGCTGTCAGCTTGGCAAAATAAGTTACACTGAAACCTAGTTTTCCCATTGAAGGATATTAGTCTTGGTGCACAGTCTCTCATTTCACTGGTTAGGCTCAAACAAATGGAAATGTGAAAAAAAACGTATTGCCGTAGCATCATGGACACGAGAGGTCAGGGAACTTACCGCTTTTGGTACCTCAGTCGGAGAGGAAGCTATTGGATAGTAAATAAATATACATTCCTAAATTCCAATATATTTTTGCCTTTTTAACTCTGTTTAATCCACCACATATGCTCTTCTTACTTTAGCGTTTTMAGATGCTGCTTAGAGGGAGAAAGACCCTGGGCTAGCCAGCCTATCCTAATGGARAGYGTTTGCATGCTGCTAAGGGGGAAATGAGATATTGGAGCTGTAAGCTGTAGCTGGCTGTGGCGTCCTTTCTGTTTGTCCGATTGCAGCCTGGTGCAGAGTGAAAGCGCCCGGTTTTGTCCCTGTGCTGAGCCTGTCACCTCCAGCTGTCACACAGGAGAACAATGGACCGACACAGGAGGAGTTGGGCCTGAATAGAAAGATAAACTGAAGAGTCCTACCAAGTCTTGTCGTCTGCATTAGACAGGATCTCCTTCCCTCCTGTTCTAAGGAATGTGTCCCAAATGACAACCTTTCCCTAGTACACTACTTTTGACCAGAGTGGGCACAACATTTTACCAGAGATCAAAAGTAGTGCAATGTGTAGGGAAGAGGGTGCCATTTGTGACGTTCTTTAACCCTTTCTCTCCCTCTGATCCACGTGCCCCCCCCCCCCCCGGATCTAGACCCAGCCACCCAGCCTTCCTTCCCCCATGTTTTCTGCAGCTGTTGCCCTCCATAGGATCAGCCCTTTCTGTGATAATAACTAATTAGCAGTATGTGTTGATTGGTTTTTTGGAGGGATGTTTGTCCTTGTGTGTACTGTAGCGAAATAAGTCTCTGCTCCCTCTCTCTACATACCTAGGTTTTTTGAGGATAGGACATTGTGAGTCACTACTGCAGTGCATGGTCAAGGCTGGCAAATGCAATACCAAAATCAGATACATCGTTTTGTGTCAGCAGGACTGGCATAAGACATCAGGAATGAATAATGGTTGTCAAGTTTTACTTTTAATGATGGAAATATATATATATWTTTACAGGTGAATGATAAGGTAGGCTACAGTTAAGTAGCATAGTCTTACTGTACAGGCTTACTGTAAATCTGGGGATAACATGTACAGAATAAGCTATAGCCTACAGTTGAACAGCTAAAGGATGATTTTCAACCCATAGGAAAAATATATACAGTATATGTGGTTCAACCCATTTATTTCCAATAATTGAATATCCAAAAAAGAAACAAAATAAATATAAAGATCCTMGTTAGGCTATTCCATAAGATAAGAAATCCCAAACAATTGTACAAATGAGAGGCAGGCAAGCGCAGGGTCCATTCATATTCCCGACAAGCTTTTCAACAGCCAGCTCTGAGCTCTCCTCAAGCTTTCGCTACACAGTCGGCAACATGTGGAGGCATCACCATAGCAACCATTGGATGTGACATGTGGTACAGACAGGGACCCGAGGGCCGCTGAATATAAGGAGGGGCTCGATCCCCTACTTTGTCCAAMGCGAATAAATCATCACCCACACACATCTCCGCCACTCCTTTCCGCGGGAGTAGCGTGCTCGTATGGTTGAGGTTTCTCTAAAGAGTTTGTCGAGGAAAAAATACGCTATTGGTGTA
>NC_036871.1:17654251-17678427 GCF_002910315.2 Salvelinus sp. IW2-2015
GTGTCCCAAATGGCACCCTATTCCCTATGGGCCCTGGTCACAAAAGTAGTGCACCATAAAGGGAACAGGGTGCCATTTGGGACATACCCCGGGTAGAATGGAACACGACCATTATCCCAGATCACTGGCCTCTGAAATGAACTCCATGTAGCAGTAAGATGGTCTGCTTTTAATGAACAACATAATGAATTTCCCTTCTTTAATATGTTTTAGTACATGTAGTTCTTTTTCCCTATGTAGCCTACTTGGGTATAGGTTTATATGGCGTTTGAATTGAGCACTCTGTGTCTATAGTGGAATTTCTTCCTAGCAATGTACTATGTAAAATGAAGTAGGCTAAATGAATCCTAAAGTATGCTTTAGATACGTGTTTGGCAGTGATTAAATGCTTGCCAGGTTGTAGGTACTCGACAAGTCATTGGCTACTCGTCAAATGTCCTACTGTTTGTAATGATGTCATAGGAAAATACAGCAGGAAAACTACTGTGTCAGGTGAAGCTAACAGTGGTTGGGTTAATACATTCTAAATATATGTTATTTTATTCAATATATTCCTTAATAATCTACATTTTGGGGAGTTGATGTGTTCCGTGCACTATTGGACACATATGATGGAACAAAAACACTTGATGATCAGATGTTTTATCTGCAACAATATGAATACTTTAATATGTCCAACCAAAACATGTACAATTGTAGATCACTGGCTTATTGTCTCTAATGCATCAGGAAAATGTGTGAAGTCTGAAAACATAACGTCACCATTATATCATGTGTAATCCTCTCTCTCCCTCTTTCTCCCCCCCCACCCTCTCTCTCTCTCACTCATCCCTTCCTCTCCCTCCCTCCCTCTCTTTCTCCATCTCTCTCTCTCTCTTTCCCTCCCTCTCTCCTACAGAGAAGCCAGATCAGCCAGATTCCCACCAGGTACAGCACGGCCGAGTCCACCAAGTTCYTGATCTTGACGGTGGTGTCTATCCTGTGTATCGTGGCTGTGCTGCTGGCCTCCATCGTGGTCTACTGCCTCCGACACCACTCTCACCACAAGCTCAAGGAGAAGCTCACCAACCTGGGAACAGACACAGGCAGCAATGCTACGTCCACCTATCAAGTAGGAGAACATATATCAGATGTTAGTCAGTCTAGAAACGGTACCCTATCCCTATGGACCTGGTCAAAAGTAGTGCGCTATATAGGAAATAGGGGTTCATTTGGGACRCACACCAAAAAAATACAGATAACAATCCAAGTGTATGTTAGATTGTTTTGAGTGTTGTGTACACTTCACAGGAGGCTGGTGAGGGGAGGACGGCTCATATTAATGGCTGGAACGGAGCAAATGGAATGGCATCAAACACATGGTATTTGATACCATTGCAACTATTCTGCTCCAGCCATTACCACGAGACCATCCTCCCCAATTAAGGTGCCACCAACCTCCTGTGTTACACTTGTTTATCTACTTGTGGTTTGTAGTGTAATTTATGTATGTATTTGACWTTTTCATTTTTCATTTGTAGAGTAGTGTGCATTTCTTCCATTCCGTTTTGAGTGTTTGGGAATTTGGAAAAACAGGTTTGCGGGTGGCATTGTCTGTCTGTGCTGGTAGTCATTTCAATTCCCCTCTCTAACAGGTGTAATTATCCTACGGCCTGAAAGTCCAGGTGTGAAATTCAATTTATAGAATCCAATATTAAGTGCCTTTTTAAGCAAMGAATTAGATAGAAATTTCTGCCACTGACCATTCTCCCTGATCTTTTAAAATGAGAGTGGTCCTGTGAACATTCATTTTAGAATGAGCAGGGCCACAGCCCTTCTCTTTGGTACTWACGTTTTACAGCACTTTAGGTGCTGTCCTCGTCATTCTAATATGTATAAATAATACTAGCTTAGGGTATTCAACTTTAATGTTTCATTCTACTTTCAAATATATTTTATTTGACTGTGACATATTTGGATGTATTTCATAYCKACCAACAAGGTGKCTGGATAGTTTWATTAGTCTTAAATATTTTYCATAATCCACTTACTGCTGGGCTCCTGCACATTTCCGCTTAATTGATGTTTACTGGACCTTTACAGACTTTGATTACGAGTCAGTAGCTTTTCCTAAGGCATTTACCACCTTGGCCATGCAACTAAAACCAATGCAAATATTGTGTATTTTGATATTAAGTAATTTCACTAACATACTACACCTGAAATTACAATACAATGCTTTGTTATTATCCCTTTGTTGCTATGTTATACTCTCATAGAAGCTGTGTAGCATCCATCCTAAGGATATATAGAAGGATTCCCTTGACTGAACTGAATGTACGCGTGTGTGTGTGTGTGTGTGCGCTGGCCCAGCACAAGGGAGCAGGGGACTCTTTAAAGCTACATGCAATTATACCAGAAGGGTAGCAGCGGGCAGTTTGATGACCGTACTACACACACACATCACTGAGTCACACTTACATTCTCACAACCTCACTGCATGCTAATGACCCAGCCCTGGGTGCGTCTGTCTGCGCCTCTGAGGCCATGGTCACACACACAACATACCCCCACAGTGTACTACCAGCTTATACAGTATATATCACAGAAATCTCTATGCCTTAGGTCTCAGCGTCTCTAAGTTGTCAGCCATATTGTCCTGTGATATGAAAATATGATGTTCAACTGGTTGACACTGAAAGAGAAAAGCTTGATTGACAGGCTGCCTGCTGTCCCTATATTGTGGATGATGCCTGTCTGTCAGCCAGTCTCCAGTCCCCTGGATTTCCAAGAGAAACACGCGAACTGCCTGCCACACTGCTGAACAGTCTACTGAGGTTTATGTTATCCCTCTCTGGCCTTCCGCATCTCTCTCTCTCAGTCTCTCTCTCTCTCTCTCTCTCTCTCTCTCTCTCCATCTCTCTTCTCTTCTCTCTCTCTCTCTCTCTCCTCTCTCTCCTCTCTCTCTTCCTCTTCTCTCTCTCTCTCTCTCCTCTCCTCCCCCCCCCCCCCACCACACCATATTGAGTTTGTTCGTTTTAGCACATGGGCAAAGCCTAATAAATAACATAAATACAAACTAATATTTAATGTAAATACAACCCATTGTTTAATCTTGTTCCAAGTAGATTTTTCACTTTTGAATTCCCAAATTTCTAATGCAATGAAACCAATTCCCTGTAAATCAAGAAATTAAGTTGGTTAAAAATCATGATATAATGACTCCAAGCACATTCTGTACATAACACTTTTAGRTATATTGGCCCCAATATTGGAAATCTAACAGGCTATTTTGTATCCACTGTCACAATAAGCCAYGCCTCCAAATATTTTAATAGGCTGCCACCGCTACATTTCCCACACCGCTATAGACGACGGTTTGCCTGACAACATCACAAAAATGATGTGCACGCATTGCAGAGGCAGAAGGCCGTGTGTTTTTATGATTCTGAACAGTCAGATAGCTGCCATGTGGGGAATCGTAGGTTTGTTTCAGTTAGTTGTATATTGTTCTTGATACCATGTCTTGTTTTGAGGTGACTTATGTCACAGCTATGCTAATATATAAAATTCCCAAGCTAGCTAATCAACAACTGTATTGATGTATTGTGCATTTTTTTAAATGTTTTCAATAAACATTTGGTGACTAAATATAGTTTACAACCTTGTCTGTTTTGCCGCCAAAGTTGCACACGCATCRGTTTTGTTGCTAAACAACCCACCCGTGAAAGCAATTAAGAAGCTTTTATTCAATAGAAAAAAATCACATTGATCGGTCAAATTAGTTATTTTATTTCAGACAAGTTGAATAGCATAGGTTGGTCGAACCAAAGCGTAATTTTGGATCATGCCATTCATGCCTTTACAGTGTAGTACACTACATAGGGAATGGGGTTCCATTTGAGATGCTACCATGGACTGGTGTTGGAGGCTCGCTAGTCTCTCAGTGACAGTCAACATAAATGGTACCATAGATCTGTCATGCTACAAAGGGATGCGTGAGATCACGAGCAGCTTTAGTTCCGGGGCTTGGGATTTTCAGCACTGGTTATTTGGAAGAATCACGATTTCGCAGGTGTTAGCATCTTTCGAATTTCAGAYGGGGAGGGGACATTTGGCCCAAAGACTTGCCTGTAACTTGCAAAGAGAGAGGGTGGAGCACTTTGTTCCGGTTCYGATCCTCGTTCTAKCTCTTCTCTTAACACGTATGGACCCAGAACTTAATCGAGCTTCTGACCAATTACACAAGACTGGGTTTACCGAGATCAGAAGCTCGCCTACACTGGCCACTCTTCACAGACACTCYCACTGCCCAGGATGGTATATGGTTGCTTCACAAATGGTACCCTATTCCCTATTTAGTGACTCATAGGGCTCTTGTGTCTTTCTGTCTGTGTATTTGAAATCAAATGATAGAAGATAATGATATTATTTTATGTCAGGCCAGACTTTATTTTGTGAGATAGCTTGTGTGTTCTGTATCATCTGAACCAAACGCATTGGAATACATTTCCATCATCTAATCGATTTTTACAAGGTTAACTTTAACAAAAAATCYGTGTTGAATTCCAGATTTTCGTGTGAGAAATATTAGATAACACATTCATAGCTTGTTTTCAAACATCAGTTGAAGGAATGAATAATGTAACATCTGACAACTGTTCCAACGTCTGTCTCAGGCTCACACATCGGAGAACAGATTCATCTATCAATCCAGGGTTTTTGTTTTCAGAATTTCTCCATATCCTGCAATATAACATGGAGCTCAACCATATACAGTATAACAGACTGACACCAGGGGAGCATCCCAAATGGCACCCTATTCCCTACATAGGGCACTACTTTTGACCAGACTCTGACCTACATAGTGCACTACTTTTGACAAGGCTCTGAAAAMAAAAACGTAATACACYATATAGGGAATATGGTGCTATTTGGGACACAGCGCTGTTCATTTCTCCTTGGCCTGGGCAGTGCCATACTAAAGCTATAAATAGGTCTTATTTCATTTAAACCCGACCTTGGTGGAACGTTTTTCTTTTTCCTCCTCGTCTGTTTCATTTGGGGTTTTAGCAGGCAGCTAATTGAAAATCTCAGGGGAGGCCATTTTCATATGGGGCCTTTTTAATTAGGACTGATGGTGGTAACCACCAAGTCCACCCTGTAGAGTTGTTGGAATTTGAATGTTAGAGCCTGCGGTAATGGTGCGGCTGTCTGGCTGTCTGGAATGGGGCTGTAGCAGAGGGATGGGAGAGAGGCCTTTCCTGGTGGCTGCTGGGAAAGACAGACAGACAGACAGACAGACAGACAGACAGACAGACAGACAGACAGACAGACAGACAGACAGACAGACAGACAGACAGACAGACAGACAGACAGAGATTTTGAAGAATTGAGTGGTTATAAGCTACTCGACTAATAGCATGTTAATAGATTGGAAATATGACGGGATGGATTCCTGTATTTTTCTATAATGTGATTCCTGTATTTTTTTGGTATATTTTTCTATCGTGATATTTTATGTACTTAAACTGAAGCAGAGTGGCAGCACACCATGTACTCTTTCCAGTGAATGGTACTGAGGGAATGGGTGCTGGTAAAACAAAGACCGACCTAATTGCCATGGTTATGGTTTAGACGACAGCCAATAGATCAAGGTCAGAGGGAGAATGAGGAGTAGTGAGATAATGAAGGGATGGTGAAATGACTTGTGTTGTCACTCACAGCAAGTGTTAATCATGATTATCTCTCTCCTAATGACTGGAGCATGTGTAGCCAGACGTCCTCTGACATTCGCTAGGCTACATCCCCAGCTGCATTAGATCGCTGCTCCCCAACAGATATCCTCATTCAGCCGTGACTGAGAAAAATGATAATTTGAACTCATGGAGTAAATGTTATAACTGTTTCAGTATTACTTAAATATTTCTCGAATAATATTTCAGTATTACTGAAATAGCAGGTTGAACCCATGTTGGAATACAAAAATACTCAAATTTTTCTACAGAAGGCCTTTTGTAAAGTAAGCCTTTGGTATTTCGTTGACGCTGATAGTAWGCAAACTGTAAATGTTAACGTGCGCATTATCAAACATTACAATACAGCAGTCAAATCCCCATTGGTTGTGAATGTGCACACACCAAGGTAGTGTATAACAGTGACATAACTTTAGTGACGGCTGCCGTTTCCTTGGAGATGGTCAGTAACAGTAGAACCTCATTCAAGAAGCAGCCTTTGGAATGTCTACATTTGAAACAGCCTAATAATAATCAATGTAATGTATACCATCAGAAACCAAAAGAAAATCCATTGTTTTGTAATGGCAGGTCTTAAGAAACATTAGCATATGAAAAACCTCTATTTCAAAAGAACAGAAGAGCATATTCGTTAGTTAACTTTGTAACTGTGCTTGTGTCCTTCCTAGGAACTGTGTCGTCAGCGGATGTCAGTCAAGCAGCCGGCGGAGCGTCCAGAGCCGATGCCCCAGTTCAGTGTGACGCCCCAGTTCAGCGACGGGGGGCCCATCGTCAGCCCCGCGGCACAAAGCTCCACCTCCTCCTGGTCTGGGGAACCAGTCCACTCTAACATGGACATCTCCACTGGTCACATGATCCTGGTAAACATCCGTACCACTACTGACTCACCCTATCACTGTCTGCCTGCTGGTGTCTCTCTCTCTCTCTACCTCTCTCCATCTGTCTTTCTTTTTCCCTCTCTCTCTCTCTCTCTCTCTCTCCTCTCTCTCTCTCTCTCTCTCTCTCTCTCTCTCTCTCTCTCTCTCTCTCTCTCTCTCTCTCTCTCTCTCTCACATTACACCCACATTTCTATGAGCATGCTTCTTCCACGTCTTCTCTTCCCACATATTCAAATTCATTGATTGTGAATAACTCTGTCTACCATTGTAATTGCAGTGTATATCTGTTCTTCACATAGCTCTATCCACATGCATTACACGCTCCTCACAATATGTGATAGAAGGCCCTGGGATGTGTTCAATAGGCATGAAGCTCTTAATTGCCCCTGAGATTACACCAGGAATATATGAGACACACAGACACGCACGCACGCGCACACACACACACCGGTCGGCCCTCTGAATGGAGCAGCAGTGTAAGGTGAGAGACAGCTCTGTGAGCTTCAGTCCCTTGGACAGCTCCCTGGCACAGATAGTAATGTGCTGCTACTCAACTGAGCCCATTTCTACAGATTGGCCAAATTGTTTGTCCCTTCCTCCTACGTACGGCAGTTGAATTATGAGAATGAAGTAAGCCACGAGGCCGTCATTGGAGAGAGACTGTTCACTGTTCATGAGACTGCGGCTGGCTATGGTTGGTTGTGATATATTGGAGCCAGGCCAGGGAAGTGAAAGGAAATGACCCATGAGGCGTGAGCCACGCTTCCCGCCCTCCCACCCCGGCTGTGCCCCACCCCTTCATCATTCTAAATACCCTGCTTCATCACAATCTGCATGAGATTGGGGGAGGTCCAGGGGCACGCTCCTACTCATCTTCTCTTCTTCTGCCATGAATCTCCTCTTCTCCTCTCTTCTCTCCTACCCCCTCTCTCATCTCTCTCGTCTCATCGCTCTCATCTCTCTCATCTCATCTCTCTCCTCTCATCTTTCTCTCCCCTCATCTCTCTCCCCTCAATCTCTCTCCCCTCATCTCTTCTCTTCTCATCTCTCCTCTTCTCATCTCTTCTCTCCTCTTCTCTTCTCTTCTTCGTCTTTCTCCCCTCATCTCTCTCTCCTCTTCTCTTCTCATCTCTCTTCTTCTCATTTCATCTCATCTCTCTCTTCCTCTTTCTCTCTCTTCTCATCTCTCTCTCATCTTCAATTAAATTAAATTTGCTTTATTGGCATGACGTAACAATGTACGTATTGCCAAAGCTTACTTTGGATATTTACAATATGAAAATAATAAGAATCAAAATTGTCAAAAATTAACAATAACCAAGGGTCAAATAACTATACATTAAACAATAACAATAAGCATACAGTAGAGACATGTGCAGGTTGATTGGTCTGTCAGACACTGTCCCTCATCTTATGGCAGGCAGCAATGTAGTGCGCTGCCAACCCACAGCTCTCTGCGTCCTCCCCAACAGGACTGGTAGCCTATCTCATCAGAGAGGTCTTTGAAACCTTGAATAAGGATTTCAAATTTGGGGAAATGACACTCTCTAATTGTTTTTATATTTTTAAATTTTGTCAGGAAATGCAGCTCTGTCTCAGGTTCTGCTGTTGTGCAGTGGTTGCACAAGCCTTTCCTCTACAGGAGAGCGGTTTTCCTGTGTCTACCCTTCTCAATGGCAAGGCTGTGCTCACTGAGCCTGTACTTTCAAGGTTTTTCTAAGGTTTAGATCAGTAACCATGGTCTAATAGTTAGCCATGGTGTACTGTCCATTTAGGGCCAGATAGCACTGCATTTTGCTTTGTGCTTGTGTTTCCCAATAAAGCAATGTAGTTGTTTTTTTGATTGTGTTGTAATTTGTTTATTCTGATTGATTGGATGTTCTGGTCCTGATGCTTCAGTGTGTTAGTAGAACAGTTTGTGAACTCAGCCCCAGGACCAGCACTTGACATTGCAGGGTTGGTAATGATATGAGAGAGGGGTCACCGTATTTGAGATGTTTCCCAAACTTAATTGCTCATTTTGAGATTTATTTTATTACTCTTCTCTCTCTCTTCTCATCTTACTCTCCTCATCTATCTTATCTCTCTCCTCCTCTCTCTCTCCTCTTCTCTCTCCACTCTTCTCCTCAACTTTCCTCTTTCATCTCTCCCCTCTCTCTTCTATCCTCTTTCATCTCCCCTCTCTCTCTCTCCTCTCTTCTATCCTCTTTCATCTCCCCCTCTCTCTTTCTCCTCTCTTTCTATCCTCTTTCACTCTCTTCCCCTCTCTCTCTCCTCTCTTCTATCCCTCTTTCATCTCTCTCATCTCTTCCATCCTCCTTCATCTCTCTCCTCTCTTCTCTCCTCTCTTCTATCCTCTTTCATCTCTCTCCTCTCTCTCCTCTCTTCTTTCCTCTTTCCAACTCTCCCCTCTCTCTCTCATCTCTTCCATCCTCCTTCATCTCTCTCCTCTCTTTTCTCCTCTCTTCTATCCTATTCATCTCTCCCCTCTCTCTCTCCTCTCTTCGTCCTAATTGTCTCCCACCCTCAACAACAACAACTGTTACTGTGATCCATCTGCCAGTAAAATAATGCCAACTTTTTGATTGAGTGGTGTTGATGTTTCCCTCTTCTGTTCTTTTCCTATGTTCTGGGCTCTTTCTGAAAAGTGACTGTTAATCTAGCCACAGTGAATGTTCTGAGTAGTTTCCTCTGTCATATTATATGACCAGTCAGACCTGAACAACCATCTGAGGAGGGCTCATATTAAGTTATCACAGACAGTGCAGAGAGGCAAACATGTCGTCAGTACCAGCAGTCCAAGCTTCACACTTACGCTACAGTACGTTGTAGAGTGATTCAAATTCTGAGGTTCAGAAAAAAACCTGATTGCTTACTAGGTTTATTCACCTCAAAGTAATTGCCTGTAATGCTTCAAATCCCACTCTATCATGATACCCGACTGATTTGTATTAGAGAATTGCCTTGCACCATCTTATCTATGTTAATGTATTACTTTGTCCCATGGTACTTGTTCAGAATCTGACTTCATACAGAGACTTGGCTGTGTCTTAAGCAGATGAACATACTCTATATATAAAGCACATTATCTTGTCTTTTGTTGCTGGCCCAGTAATTGTTCTAGATTATACTGCGTGGAGTCTATAGAGATTAGGGATTTGCGAAGCTGCCGAGTGGGAAGTTATTTMGAAGATAGCTGAGTATGTTACGTGAGGGTGTGTGGGTGTGGTGTAATTTGGAGTGTTGATTTACACCACCATTTTGCAGGCACAACGTGCCAAATATGAAGAAATATGCTGTTTAATSACTTTAATACAGGACAGGGAGCGTTCATGCTGGAAAGCACCATGTGTTCAGGAGTAAAATGTCTTAATCTTCCAYGATACCCGCTATTCCATGGTTGWGTCCCAAATGGCATCCCATTCCCTTTGTCATGCACTCCTTTTGATGGGCCCCTGTTCGAAAGTAGTGAATAGGAAATAGGGTGCTGTTTGGGACGCATCCCATACGAGCTTAAACCAGTACGAAGAAAAGTGGCCTTATTATAATGGWGTTGTTAGCGTCATGTGATGCTGCAGCTTCCTCACCGTAGTTTGTGATGCTGCAGTTGTACACAGTTGTTCCCGTCCCTTTCCTGGCACCTCTGTGKCTGCGTCCCAAACGGCACCCTATTCCCTACRTAGTGCACTCCTTTTGATGGCCATACGGTGCCACTTGTGACACATCCAGTCGGTGTAAAACCAAGCAGCTCCTATGTGCACGTGTCCTCTCACCCAGGTGCTCTAGTCTAGTTCATTACGAGGCTCTAGCCCTGCCACGACGTCATCGACGGCCCTGAGCTGAGCGCTAGCTCCTCATCGAGCGTTATTTCATTCTGATTTTATTGAGCACCTTTTGGCAGCTGTAAACCCAGCAGTAAGGGGATTAGCCAGTGTTTGCCTGACACATGGTGATCTCAGCACCTCCTGATTGGATTGCAATAATCCCTTTACACAGTACAAAACCCCATTACTCTGGCATTAACGCAGAGGAGAGTGTGGCTGTCTGATGCCCTGGGAGGGCTGGTGGAGTGGTATGGATGGAGGGGTAGAGGTGGAGGGGGTGAGGTTATCCGGGTAGGGTAACAGTGCAGGATGAAGGTGCTATTCGATAAGGGGGTAAATCAAGGAAGGGTCATGGATTCATGGCCTGCTAAAATATTGAGCCTGTTTCCCAGACTGTGTTCGGTGTGTCAGCACATAGTGTAATATGTATTGATATGATATGGAGGCCGGGACATATTGGGATAGCGTGGGCAGGGATTAAAGTAGCATTGTTAAATGGTGTGTGTGTGTGTGTGTGTGTGTGTGTGTGTGTGTGTGTGTGTGTGTGTGTGTGTGTGTGTGTGTGTGTGTGTGTGTGTTGTGTTTGTCGTGTGTGGTGGTTGTGTTGTGGTGAACCTAGTGCTGATCATCCCTGTACGCTGCGTTAGGAGCTTCGCTTTTTCAATCACAGTGAGGAGGATCCAGTCAAGGTGAGTCCCAAATGGCACCCTATTCCTAACACATAAGGTGCGCTATTTGGGACGCAGAATATCTGTCCAGGACAGATTCTATTTCAACAAATACCCCATATATCCTGTTAGGAGAAAGTCCATTAAGCCTCTCTAAGTACTCACCATGAATCTAGATGATGTTCTCCCCATTGTAATCTTATGTTATTAATAGAATGACTTTAGGGCTGTCTCAAATGGCACCCTATTCCTTATATAGTGCACTACTTTTGTCTTGACCAGATCACTATGGGTAGTATGGTAGTAGTGTACTACGTAGGGAATAGTGTGCCATTTGGGGCGTAGCCTTTTATTTTGTGTTAAAGAGATATTTCTGGTGAGTGTTAGATACTTGTTTGTGTATGGACCCTGGATCATCAGTGATGTCCAACAACCATCTCAGCCCAACTGTCCTCTTCCAACAGAGAGGAACAATAGCTTGTCTACCCTGATGGCCCCAGTGCTGAAACATTCTATGTTTCACATTTAGCTTTGACAATCTCATTAGCTGCAGTTAATCAAAGTCAGTGCTCCTGACTTAATTATGAATAGAGTAGGAGAGGTAATGGTCTTGGTTGAATGGCTTGTCATTTAGAGGAAACTATTCCTGTTCTTGACTAGGACTAGGACCACGTAGAGACCATAAATAAATGGGAGGAGGTTGGGTTATGAGCTCACTTCTCCTCTAATAAAGACACACACATATAGGAATCAAATGCCACAAAACATTTGCATTACTAGTATTAATATAATGKCTACAATAAAATGCTCCTGCTGAATTAAGAATACTCTATTTCAAGTCTCCTTATTGTGTCTACATCTTGCTTTTCATTACTTCTTCTTGGCCTGGTTGTTATTGACTAAGCCAAAATGAATTTAAAATAAATCTTCTCTTCCCTCCCTAGTCTTACATTGTGGAGGAATACACACCAACTGATAAACAACATGGGTACAACTATAGTTATTTCATCCGTATTGAATCCATATATTTTCTGTCCTCCCTAGTTTTACATGGAGGACCACCTGAAAAACCAAAATCGTYTGGAGAAGGAGTGGGAGGCTCTGTGTGCGTACCAGGCTGAGCCCAACGCCTCGACTACAGGCCTGGGGGCCGGGAACACAAAGAAGAACCGCTTCAATGCTGTGGTGGCCTGTGAGTTATTTTTCTCTTCTTTTAAAAGAGTGGGGCGGTCCCACTCCTTCCATGTTCTTCCATGTTTATTGGATAGAGAGGAAAGGTAGAACAGTGTGTGCTGAAGCAGTGAATGGGATTTGAACCCATGCTCACAGCGGTATAGAGAGCAGTTCTCCTGCTCTCCAGACCTAAGACAGCTTTACCTTCATCTTGCACTTTGATTTGTCCCTGCATTATAGGTGACTGACCTCTGAGTTAAAATACTGTCTTAAAAKGCTGTTAGATATCATGTTACTGTCAATTGCACCCATCTGAGACTACTTTATATGATATATGGAGCAGGTTTCTTTTAGGTTTCAGTGATGAGGTTATGTTTGAGGATGTTTTGATTATTTCAGTATTCCTGYACTTGAAACACACTGCAGGCAGGCCGGGTGGGGGGCTGCAATAATTCCTCCATTCATATTTCAGATGATCACTCAAGAATAACCTTGAAGGTTGAAAACAGCCAAGGCAATTCAGATTACATCAATGCCAGCCCAATTGTAAGTGTMTTTTCTGCTTTATACTGAGGGTGTGGCGTGCTGTACTGACAGCCCAACAGGGATTTAGAATGAACAAAAGCAAAGCAGTGTTTTACAATATAATATTTGATGCAACGGTTGCTTAGCTTTACTAAGATGCTTTGTATTGCTTATACACGCTGCGTTTCATGCATTGTATATTCATTATTTTTTCAATAAAAAATCTAATAAGGTGTGAATATTCACATGGGGAATGTTTGGGAAAGGGTACTATGAATGGTTCACCCTATTCATYATTGAAAGCACAGTTGATGTGTAAAGAACTGAGGTATTACTATTATTCACCTTGAATGACGCTGATGTTGGTGTATGTGTTGTTGTTTACTGTTTGGCACGACTATTTTTGGGGGGTTTTGATGTTGCATATGCACACTAAGTGTACTAAACATTAGGAACACCTTCCTGAGTTGCCCCCCCCCCCCTTTTGCCCTCAGAACAGCCTAATTTTGTCAGGGCATGTGTTCCACAGGCATGCTGGCCCACACTAAATGTACAGTATATTCAGGTTTAGTTGATTACACATCGGCAGCTAAAAGCTGAATTGCAGTACCCAGCATAAACAAGCAAATACATACAGTAAGAAGTAAATCAGGATGAGGAGTGAAACATTTATTTCCATCAGGCTTATTTAACTTTTCCTGTTGGAAAACATCCAGAGTATAGGCCTAAATACAGTATTTTACACCTGCTTAAGTATCAAAAAATGATGTTTTGAGCAAAATAGTGTTCTGTAACTCAACTGTGAATGTCCAATGACCAAACATTTGTAAGAGAATGAGGGAAATAAGAACCATGTGAATTCAGTAACTGAGCATACCCATTTGAAAACGGTTGTAAAAAAACAACCTGGAGGCCGATCCAGAAGCATCCCATTAAAAGAAGCAGGAACACTATGCATTTCAAATCCAGGGTRTGCGTCCCAAATGGCACCTTATTCCCTTCATAGGGCACTTCTTTTGGCCAGGGCCCATAGGGATCTGGTCAAAAGTAGTGCACTATGTAAGGAATCGGGTTCCATTTGGGAGGCATCCCAGGCTTCGTCACACCAAGGTGCCAGGATGTGACTCACAACTRAACAGAAGAACCTTTTCCAAACACCGACCGACTGACAAGCATGATGGGTACAACCAGTTATACAGAAATACCTCTGCTTCTGGCAATTTGATTTCCTCACTCGCCCACACGCACAACATTGTTGTTGGCGCTCAGGAGAATGTTTGTCTGCAAAGTAACACTGTGAATCTTAAAGCAAAACTTAAAACGATATTATTATAAGAATTGTGTAACTGCCTTGTGATGGGAGMATAAAGAGCTTGTTATTACTTCTCTCTGCTGTAGGATCTCTGGTTTCAAGCTAATTCATCCTGAACTATTATTGCATGGCTTTGTTTTGAAGATATTACAGTACAGTGCTCCTGTTGGTTTTAAGTTGAAGTGTATGTCGAGTTTCTAAGGATGCTCTAGCTAGTCTTATGGACTCTCGCTTTCAGATCCTAACTACTAGTCCCTCACAATACATGGGGAACAAAACATCTGAGTCTGCCTCTCTCAATCCCATTGAATACCTTTTGAAACACCTCTGAAATGAGGCCCAGAACCCCAGCGAATCACCTGATAAGCCTCGGTCCCCCATGGTGCGTTGGTGACAGACAGACAGAGACAGAGCAGTGCTCGGCAATAACCGCCACCGACAGCCACCGGCCAGAAGGGAAGAAAGGCTGATAATTACAGCAACACAGACCCTGGCTGAGCAGAACAAAACAGCCATGATTACGCCTGTCGCGTTGCTGCTTGCTCCTCATTAGGTCCCAATAAGGACTAATCTCTCTCTCTCTCTCTCTTTCTCTCTCACTCTCTTTCTCTCTCTCTCTCTTTCGCTCTGTATCTCTCTCTCTCTCTATATATATATATATCTGTGTATATATATATTTCTCTCTCTCTATATATATATAGATATAGATATATAGATATTTATATATATATATATATATATATATATATATTTATATATAGATATATAGATACATAGATACAGAAATAAATATTTATCTCTGTCTCTCTCCAAACTGGGTTCCTGGAAACCCATCAACAGCATCAGCCCCTCAGCCTACTGACGGCTGAATGGAGGAAACACACTCCAGAATGTCATTAGCACCAACTCTCAGTTGGGAGACAGCAGACACTTGGATGTGTGTGAGAGAGAGAGAGAGAAATTAGAGAGAGAAAAAGAGAGAACAACAGAGAGAGTGAGAGCGACAGAGAGGGAGCTAGAGAAAGAGAGAGAGAGAATGAGAGAGGGAGGAGAAAGAGAGAGAGAAATGAGAGAGGAGAAAGAGAGACGTACACTAAAAATGCGTACACTCAGTCTTCCTCCCCCTCCCTCCCTCTCTCCCTCACCTCTCTTTCTCCTCCCCTCCCTCTCTCTCTCTCTCTCCCTCACTCTCTTTCTCCTCCCTCTCTCAATCACTCTCTTTCTCCTCCCCCTCCCTCTCTCCCTCACTCTCTTTCTCCTCCCCCTCCCTCTCTCCTCCCTCTCCCTCTCTCCCTCACTCTCTTTCTCCTCCCTTCTCCTCTCTCCCGCACTCTCTTTCTCCCTCCCCCTCCCTCTCTCCCTCACCTCTCTTCTCCCCCCTCCATCTCGCTCTCTCACTCTCTTTCTCCTCCCCCCACCCTCTCTCCCGCACACTCTTTCTCCTCCCCCCACTCTCTTTCTCCTCCCCCTCACTCTCTTTCTCCTCCCCTCCCTCCCCTCTCTCCATCACTCTCTTTCTCTCTCCTTCCCCTCACTCTCTATCTTTCTCTCTGTGCTGAGTGTTCTGAGAGACTTTACACTGAGCCTCCGTATTGAGTCTATTTTAAAATGTTATATTTAACCTTTAYTTATCTTGGCAAGTCAGTTAAGAACAAATTCTTATTTACCAAGGACACAGTCAGTTTCTATGTTGCATCAGATACTCCCCAAGGGTATTGCGGACGTTAGTTCTTCTTAGCAATGAGTCTGGATCTGAGGACCTCCCCAACGATTTCTAGGATGGAAATACATTCTAGATCGTCTGATTGGTCCCAAGWGACGTTTTGAAAATTGGTCATTGGTTTTGATACTCTAATTGGTTAGAGATGTTCCAATCATGGATAACTTTGTTTTGTACAACACCCCTCATTTTGACGTCACCACAAACAACTTCAATGATGGCAGTCTCAAACTGAAGTATGTAGCGAATGACAGCAACGGAAGAATTCTGTTTGAGTCGTCAAGCAAGGATATTGCATAAAACAGTAGACGTTTGTTGTATTTCTTTATTACATTTTTTTTAAAGGCCAAAGCTAAAATGTTTGACTCCTTGTTAGCATTTGTCATCATTGACAATTATATAAAATGACTTAAAAGCACTTTACCATTTACAGCCCGTCTATTCTCCTCCATCCTTCAACAAATGCACTTTGCCGTGACAGTTTTTCCGCTTTAATTGAAATTCAAACATCTAGCTAGTTAWTACTGTTCTTTTCTTCCCCCAGTTAATAAATTAAAGTTAAAAGTGTAATCTTCTGTGCAAACCCGAGTTCATTTAAAACATTTTATTATTTCAGTTCATAAAGCAACAGAATACTATTAAAGACCATTTTGTGTGTTCAAGCCTTTGAATTATCTGTCTTCTCCCATAATTGCTTCCAGCTAAATTGGCCTATCCAATTATTACATTTTCCATACAATTTGCATGGTAATAGGTATGACTGTCACTTACCTATTCTCGCATTCGCCCCACGTTTCTGGCCCACGCTTCTTTTCAATTTTCTTCGCACTCCAAGTTTGCGAGAGTTCAGCAGCCTTGTTGATTTAAGCACCGTAGAAGAAGAAAAGACGTCATTTGGATTTTAGATTCATAGAAAGGAGTTCGTCCACAAACATTTGGTTAACCAGGGTGAATGGTTTTGCACCCTGCGTTAGCCCAATAGAGACCTTGAACGCTTCACTGGCCATCAAGACTATTTCTTTGGAAGGGCAGAGCAGGCAGCAATGCTCTGATTGTCCTTGTTCTACAGCCATTGTGGATGTTACTTTAAATCAGCCTTATGCTAAAATTGCTCTTACAGATTGTTAAATTGCCTTTTACAATGTGATAATGATTCTGTGAAGTTTTTATTGGACCCGATAGTGTTGTTTCATTATGATTTAGTTTTACGTTTTGATTTGATCTATTTTTCGATGAGACCCAGTCTAAGATTATTATTCTTTCTCAAAGCACCTACGAGGGTAAACTTTGTGGTCCTGTACTTTATCAATAATTAAGTAATAACCTTTCTCTTCATCTCTCTCTCTCTCTCTCTCTCTCTCTCTCTCTCTCTCTCTCTCTCACACTCTCTCTCTCTCTCTCTCTCTCTCTCTCTCTCTCTCTCTCTCTCTCTCTCTCTCTCTTCCCCCCCCCCAGATGGACCACGACCCACGGAACCAGCCTACATCGCTACTCAAGGCCCTCTCCCCTCACGGTGTCTGATTTCTGCAGGTACACTCCTCTCTCTCATAAAATCAATATTCTTCTTCCAGTCTTTAACAAGAAGGAACCGTGTTATTAGCAGTGTAATTCAAACTGGAGACAAGTGCTTTTCGTAGACGCCATAGCGCTCCATATATTACCGCTACACAATCTAGTTGCAAATGATAATCAAATATCAGTATCCATTATACATACAGATAGACCTGGTTGTGTCAGGCTAGGAGAGAAAGGGAGGTCGTCTTGAATTAGATTTGATTATTTCATGCAATCGATAAAGTGGTACATTATTATTCTACCTCTCTGATAATGCACTATGTAGGGAATAGGGCGCCATTTGGGATGCATCTTCTGTCACCAGTATGCTACTTGAATTGTGCTACTGAGTGGAGGGAATGCCTGGCCCAGCATGAGGACAACTGAAGTATGTGCCTCCCCCTGTCCCCCCCTCTCTGCCTAATCCCTGTTGAGAGGGGGGATGGAGGCTCTCTCTCTCTCTCTCCTCTCCTCACTAATCTTTTCCCTCTTGTCCATTCACTGGCCCTCTCCACACAGGATGCAGCTCTCTCTCTTCTTCACCTCTCTTAGCTCTCTCCCTCCCCCTCTCTCTCGCCTCTCTCTCTCTTTCTCCTCCCCGCTCTCTTCCCTCTCCGTCCTTCCACCCTCTCTCTCGCTCTCTCTCTTCTCCTTTCTCCTTCCCCGCTCTCTTCCACCCTCTCCCCTCTCTCTCGCTCT
Source organism: Salvelinus sp. IW2-2015 (assembly GCF_002910315.2). NCBI lineage: Eukaryota > Metazoa > Chordata > Actinopteri > Salmoniformes > Salmonidae > Salvelinus > Salvelinus sp. IW2-2015. Next base: position 17,672,340 of record NC_036871.1, read on the forward strand.
TTCTCTCTTCTTTTCTCCTTCCCCCGCTCTCTTCCCCTCTTCGTCCTTCCACCCTCCCCCTCGCTCTCTCTCCTTCCCCCACTCTCTTTCCCCTCTCCCCCCTCTGTCTCTCGCTTCCCTCTTTCTCTCTCGCTCTCTTTCTAACACCCTTTCTCTCCCCCGTCTCTTTCCCCCTCTCCCATAGTCATTAAGGCGACTCAGAGTTCAGAGAGCTTCCATATTCAGGCTTTAACTGAAGGGTATTTTTTTAAGTGTCCATTCCAGAAGAATGATGTTCTACAATCATCAAGGGCTGGTTTCCCGGACACAGATTAAGACTAGTCCTAGACTAAGAAGCACTTTCAATGGAGAATCAAGTAATAGCCTTGATGTAACTTCACATTTATTCAGGACCATTATAACTGTAGTTATTGGGAGGGTTGTTCAATGGGCTTAAAGCGGCAATCAGCAGTTGAAACAATAACAAAACRTWCTCCCAGCCCCTGTTGTGGTATAACAAATTGAGGGATGGGGCTGGAGAAATGTTAACAGTCTCAAATTCATCAACAGACCTATGGATGCAAGGACTGACCATCCATGACATCACAATGTAGTTTTAACCATGTTTTGAAGCTATATAGGGCTTGTTTACATTTACTTTGTTGACAAACATTGGAGTAAAACAGGCTTATATTTTGGGTTCTGATGGGGTACAACAGTTTAAATACAATCGTCAGGCATTTAGAAGTTATATTCTTCTAGAATCAATGGGTACACACAGTATACGTTATTCAGTTATAAGTTCTAAACTGGATGTAGCAACTGCTGATGGCCCCTTTAAGAGGATCTACTTTCATTAGTATCTTTATTATTAAATGTTGAGCCATAGGTGAAAGCATCCTGGTAATCTGATGACTGTAACAATAATGTTTTAWTAGCTCCATTAACCTGCCTGCTGTTTTTCTATCCTGCCAATGGCTCTCTGGAGCCTATCTAGTTTCTGGCCAACGGCAAATAAACTGGCTCTATGTCAGCGGGAAAAATACACCTACACAGACAGTCCTAGTTCTGGAACGACACAATAGGGAGAGGGACTGTCTCAATAACGATAATGTATTCATTTGTTAAGGGACAGATACAATTAAAACATTGACAGTCAGATGCACTGTACCGTCATGCTTTAGTGTGGGCTAATTTGTACCGTCAACCCCCCTAGATATGTAGCTGTTTTTTATTTTTTACCAAACTGTTTTAATATTGTTAAAGTTTTGACAAATGCAACCATTTCGAGGACTTTAATAAATTCACAGCGACAGCGAACAGTGTTTTTACCAATTGTCTTTTGGAAAGTAGATGATACTGTAATTTAGATGCAGACGACTCAATAAGATGAATGAACGGATTATAATGAACTATTTTAATCAAGCGTTTTATTCCAAAGAAATTGAGAACAATAAATATTCTTGTTTGTGTTGTTTTGTCTGTTTCCTGTGACACAAGTRAATGGGCTCCTACATAAAAGGGGGTTCAAAGTGTGTGTGAGAGCGTCTGAATGGAGTAGCGTGAGTGAGAGGCGGGTGTGTAGGCATGTCACGAGGCAATTATCTGGCGTTGCGTGTGACAAAATGGCGGTTCTCTGTCTTTTGTGTGCAGATGGTGTGGGAGAACGGCTGTGTGGTCATTGTCATGCTGACGCCCCTCACTGAGAGCGGAGTCAAACAGTGCTACCACTACTGGCCTGACGAGGGGTCTAACCTTTACCACATCTATGAGGTACGAGGCCGGGCTATCCAATGTCGGCTGTTTGATCAAATAGACMATTTTTACATTATTCTAGTTGTGTGTGTTGTCTGTTCTCAATTGAAATATGGTTATAGTCGTTTTGATTTTTWAAATGCATGCGCTTGTGTAGCAGAGTAATTCAGCAGAATTTATTTTGTAAATGGACTCACTTTTAATTGTATTAATCTGTTTAATATAATTTAATACAGTAATACGAACTTTCTATAAGGTGCACTACATGTTTAAAATCTAGTGCACTTATAATGGCATGCATAAGTGTGTTTTCAGAGATAACTCTGACCATAGAATTCGACCATGTGAACTCATTCTACTTCTCTGATATCACTTCCTCTTTTTGTAGGTTAACCTGGTGTCGGAGCACATCTGGTGTGATGACTTCCTGGTTCGTAGTTTCTACCTGAAGAACATGCAGACCAACGAGACGCGCACCGTCACGCAGTTCCACTTCCTCACCTGGCTCAACCAGAACGTCCCTGAGTCCAGCAGGACACTCCTGGACTTCCGCAGGTAGGASTTCCTAGAGTCAGGGCTATCCTCACCACTATCAAAAATTGCAAAAATCCGGAGAACTTTCCCAAAATGCCCAGATTTTCCAGAAAGCCTGAAGGAATCTGGGGAAAGTTTCCAGGAGATTTTGGGGAAAGATACCAGATTTTTGCAACCATATTATTGTCAGATTAATATGGTATCAATAAGGTATTTTGTGGTATTAAACTTCTGGTTCCCTTTTAATATTCTCTCTTATTTTCCTCCCACTTTACGTGCCAGTCCCGTATAGTACTATCACTACTATGACTCAGTAATCTCTTTATTGCTAGCCCTGCCGCTCTCTAAGGTCCACCGAGGAAACTTTCACATAACAGAACAGGTCTGAGTAGTGTGATGTTATATAGCCTGGTGTTATTGTATTTGTGGTCCACACTCATGAGGTGAGATCTTCTGGGGAAAGACAAGGGCCAGGATATGTGGTCAAAGAAAATATACTGCCATCGAACCACCAACTGTGGTGAGTGTAGAAATATTGTCTTTTATCACGGGTGAAGGAATGGTGAGGGAAAATAATGAGTTATCGCTCAATTTCTTATCGCATGCTATTGCAGTAACACTTGAATCTGAATATTGGTTTGTGGTTTCGACATAATTTATCACACTTGAGGGTTCGAGAACATAAACTGCTAGCTAATTCCTCTCTCTGTATGCCGGCATGTATTTAATTAACATGATTTACTTCTGATTGAGCAGCACACTCTTTTTTCAGTTTCTTAGCTACCTACCTGTTTTGGTTTGGTTATTCCTTCTGTTATTTTGCCAGCTAATTAGCGGTTGCCAGTGTCATTTTTGTGATGTTGCAGCTAGTAATATGAGCCCAGTTGCATAGTCACAAAAGTGATCATTGGAAACTGTGACTCTGCAACCAGGGGCCTTGCGGAACCCCCCTCCCTCTCCTCTCTCTCCTCAGCCTCTCCTCTCTCTAACGACCTCTCACCTTTTGCTTGCTCATGATTTGCTTGACTTCCTCTGACTGATACTCTCTATAAGCTTAACTTCTCTAAGGATCGCCTCCCTCCTTTGAATTCCCCCACTACTCCCCCAACCAACCCCCCATTGGTGATCTGCTGTTGTCCTATGGTAACTTGGTTCATGGTGGGATCTGTGGGATCGGGACTTCTGAATTGTGAAARAAATTGGTTTGTTGCGTAACATTTTCTGTCAATTTACTTTTGATCGATGAAGGAATACTATTAATTTAAATCCAATTTATTAAAGMGATTATCATTGGGGATTATAGCGAGAGCATGAAACAAATCCTCGGCTTAAGTAGTCAGTTTCCTGCCCCATGTAAATGTATAAGTACTGTAGTATACATGCAGATGGAAGTTGAATTCTTATTTAGTTCTATACGTTTCAGTAAGATCATTAGCCTACTTAGTGTACTTTTAAGGGAGTAAGTGCCCCCCTAAACCCCACCACCGATACCCCTTCAACATTGTAGTTCTTGCGCTCCATGATCAAAAGATCTGGTCCAGCATAATTCACCCCCACAACAACAGCTAGTTAACAATGTGAGGGCTGCTGTACGGTGCTGCTGGCAGGAGTGTGTCTCCTTCTTTCGCGACTGTGTAATGTCTTTAATTGTACAAGGTTAATGCACGGCAGTCACAGGGGCTGAGTCTCAAATGGCACCCTATGCCCTATATAGTGCACTACTTTTGATCAGAGCCCTGGTCAAAATTAGTGCACTAAATAGGGAATAGGGTGCCATTTGGGATGTAGACAGGCATTTTACCCAGCAGCCATCACACCTCATTACCGCAATCCAATATATCACCACTGCAATGGCATATCTTCATTAAGTCAGTCTATTAATTATGATTGTGAAATGTGGATTTATTATTTAAATGTTTTTGATTGACARGGGATGTATCTTTCCTCCATAGTATCATTATAATATTTTACCTTGATGTAGACTTGTTCTTGATATACAGAAATGCATTTCTATCGGGTCATTATTCATTAGAAAAGTTTTGCCCAGTTAAAACCAAGCCTAAATGAGAATAACATTGGTTCAATCCCTGGGTGTACTCTTCTATGTTATATTTAATTGAATTTTGATGTTGGGATTTAATGTTTATAATGCTTTATGTCTGTCTGTTCTGTTGCAGAAAGGTTAACAAGTGCTACCGGGGAAGGTCTTGTCCTATAATAGTCCACTGCAGGCAAGTATAAACAGTATTGTACCTCAGTAGAGGTAAATGATGGAACACATTATACCGTGTGTCTGTACTGGGCCTGACATCTATGAGTATTGCTCCGTCTCTCTGAGTCATACGGCTTGAATAGATGTGCAAAGATCTAAATCACTGTGTTTTCCTTTTATACTGTGTATATACACWCCTATCCACAGTTCCCAAATATATATCAAACCTGAAATAAACAGTTGGAATATAGTTTAGAGTTTACAGCTTGTGTTTTCAGTTTTCAAATAATCATTAGCACAAGCAACACAATTTGAATAGCTAGAGCCTTTTACMATACATAGATGCACCTTGCAGACAGATCACAGGGCTCTCTCCTTCTCTCACTCTGCTCAGCTCTGACAGACCAGCCAGGCGAGGCAGACATCTTAAGACGTGTTTTTTGTGGTCCGAGGCTGTTTGTCCCCAGCGTTATCTTTGATCAGTCCGTAATGACCTGTGCTAGACGTTGCTAGGTGTAGGTACATACTGCAGACCTCAGATCATAGACATAGATAGCAGCATCCCCCTTGAGTTCCTGTCTGTGTCCCAAATGGCAACCTAGTCCCTATATAGTGGCCCTACCGGGCCCTGGTCAAAGGTAGTGCACTATAAAGGGAATAGGGTGCCATTTGGGATGCACTTCCTGTATACTGCAGTGGGATTGTGTTCAATTATCACTGCCCAGTGTGTTCAGGTACACAACAGACTGTGTGTGTACTGTGTGAGTATGTACACACACCACTYGTGTATTTTTTAGGGGTTTTGGTTTTATTTTCACAGAGCCAATACCAGTTGAAGTAGAGGATTTAGARATGGAAAGACATAAGTGAAATGCATAGTGTAAATATTATATCTCTATTCAACAGACAACATCGATCTCTATACTGAGTGTTTTAGTTTTTCACCAGCAACATGAAGAAAAGGAATGTATTCTCCCTTGCATAATATTTCAGCTTTGCCACTTTTGAGGACGGTTCATTTTTTCTTGTTATTATATTTAATCTCCAAAACAACCGTTTTATTCCAAAATGATCATGCTTTGATGTTGTTCAGCCCCTTCATAAAACATGCAGAGTATTAAGCTGTCCTCTAAGCTGTCACCTGTTATAAGTGCATGGAAGCAGGGCACGCTTTTTGGAAGTGAAACAATATCAAACAAATTATATCAGCATTCAAAATGAACAACTTGTTTTCATTTTTAGGGCTATAAGAACAATTGTGTTGACTAAAACAATAACACATAGCTAATGACGCTCGTCTCTCTCTCTCCGCAGATAGCACGGATGCACACACACACACACACACACACCCCACAACACACACACACACACACACACACACACAACACACACACACACAACACACACACCACACACAACACACACACCACACACACACACACACCAACACACACACACAAACACACACAAACACACACACACCAGAGGCGAATAGGTCAAAAAAAAGAGGGGGGAACCTGTGTGTGTGTGTGTGTCATGCTGAAGCAATTGGTTTAAGGTGCTTTTCATTTGAATAGAATAGCACATTCCAACATAATCGCATGCGAG
>NC_036871.1:17678653-17751677 GCF_002910315.2 Salvelinus sp. IW2-2015
GGGATTAAGAGAAAAATAAACTGTCTGACTCCACCTTATAGCCATCTTATTGGAACCATGTCATCAGAATGTATGTTCCACTGCCTTCCGCCGCGCGTCGCTGTAAATATATATTATAGAATGAGAGAGAGAGAGAGACGAGAGAGAGAGCACGAGAGGGAGAGAGAGAGAGACAAGAGAGAGAGAGAGAAGAGTAGAAGAGAGAGAGGAGAGAGAGAGAGAGACGAGAGGACGAGAGAGACGAGAGAGAGAGCACGAGGAGAGAGAGATGAGAGAGAGAAGAGAGAGAAGGAGACGAAGAGAGGAAGCGAGACGAGGAAGAGAGAGAGAGGGACGAGGAGAGAGCAAGAGAAGACAGAGAGACGAGAGAGAAGATCGAGAGAGAGAGAGACGAGGGAGAGAGAATGAGCGAGAGAGACGAGGAGAGACGAGAGAGAGAGAGAGACGAGAGAGAAGAGACCGAGAGAGAGAGAGAGAGAGAGGACGAGCGAGAGGAGAACGAGAGAGTGAGAGAGAGGAGAGAGAGAGAGAGACGAGAGAGAGAGAGAGAAGAGAGAGAGAGAGAGAGAGAGAGAGAGAGAGAGAAGAGAGAGAAGACGAGAGAGACGACGAGAGAGAGAGAGAGAGAGAGAGACGAGAGAGAGACGAAGAAGAGAGAGAGAGAAGTGAGAGAGAGAGAGAGACAGAGAGAAGAGACGAGGAGAGAGAGAGACGAAGAGCGAGAGCGAGAGGTGAGAGGGAGAGTTTACATTTGTGTATTAGTGATTGCAAAATCTTCTGACCGGTCCTGTGACCTTGGCCTTAATGAAATATCAAAGGCCAAAGCAGGCATCTTAGGCCTGCTGAGAGGGGCTTTTCCCAGGCTGTCACACTGTGAGGCAGCCCAAAGGCTTTTTTTTCTCCGTCCCGGGGAGGAATCTGGGCCCGGCCAGTTAGGGCTAGGGTCCTCTTTGTCTGTCTCCTGAGAAGCAGGAGGCCCAGGTTGCAGCGACAGCGTTCCCTCAACCTGATCAAAGGACCTGTAGGCCCTTGGACACACAATCATTCTTTCGTCTCTTTTTGTACCCTCTCCTTTTCTCCCAAGGAATAAATTGTAAATTCGAAGGCTGAGAATTATGCAGGTTTTTTAACATACTCTTTTTTTCTTCTGCTGTAATGGTCTCTCTAACTTAAGAATCGTCAGCACAAGTGCAGGAGTGCTTTCAGCCCGGGGTCCAGCTGCTAGCCACGGCTCTGTCTCTTTCACAGCTCCCATAAGGAGTTGGGCTTTCTCTTCTTTCTTCTCAGGCTCCCCTCCTTGAAGGGAATCTTGCGAGGGAAATTCAATTGAGCCGTTTATACTGTTCCTCCACAGTCTGGTTTATTAGAACCAGCACAATAGTACGATTGTTAGTTCCCAGAAAATAAAGAACTTATCAGTGTGGTGCTCGTAGAACTGTGCGAGCACCATTCTTGGGGAGGAATAGGCTTGAGTTCCTCCTTTGTAACTGTAAAGTAAAAACTGTCATATTGAAAGAGAGAATGGCTTGAACGAGCTAGCTTATTATTATTTTCATGTGTCAAAACAAAAAGTTAGCTCTTTTGATATACCGGAATGATTTTCTGAGGAATCTGTGGGAGGGATTGAGGTAGTTAGCTACAGAAAACGAATCAAATCCATTTTCTTTCCATCACCACTCCTCATGAATTTAATTGTGTTGTGCTTGTCTCCCTCGCTCTGTTACTTATTTTTTCCTCTGTGAGGTTTCACGGTAGGCTTTCAGTGCCACACAGGCGATCATGTAGTCTGGCCCCAATTAGTTCAAGACCCAGATAGCCGTCTTCTTTGTGATCACAGCCGTGTTTGGTCGGCAGGGGAGCATGGACCGGTGCCAACTGGGCACTGGGGCTGGGCCTGCTGCCAGCCTGACGTGGCACTGGTGCTGAGACAGGGAAGGGAGGCTGCTCCGCTTGTCTAGTAGCCAGCACATCTAGCTATTCACCTGGGCGGCAGCTTGCCAGGCAGACAGCCAGACAGGCAGACAGACAGACAGACAGACACTCCCCACCCCTCGCTGCCTGATACTGAGACAGCCTATAGGGCCCCTTGATTAGCTCACAAAGCAACAGGGGGGACAAAGCTTTTATCATGACAAATCCTTATTTTTAGATTTTTATGTTTTGTTTTAAGAATCCTAGCTAAGTCCCTGACTCACTCTGATTCCCGTATCTTACATTTCATGGCTTTACAAATACCTTTGCAAACATGGTCTTTTTCTCCAGACAGTTTTTTCTCCAGTCTCTTTTTTCATCCAGACAACAAGAACAATCTGAGCCTTGTTTGTAGCACTTGTGTGGAGATGGGATGAATGTAATAGTTTTCAATCGCTGCAAGGCGGAGGTTCCAAAGGGAGCGAGTAAAAAAGGAGATTGACAGACGCTGCCTGGATTATCTCCTGGCTTTGAACTCAGTCCAATTTGTTGTTGGTGTTGTGTTGCAGGTGCTAAGGAGATTGATATTGCTGCCACCCTGGAGCACTTGAGGGACCAGCGGCCGGCTATGGTCCAGACAAAGGTACTGTCCTCACCTCTACTGGGAACTCTAATGGACTCTTTCATTTTTGAGAGGGCGGGAGGGAGGGAGCTTACTATAGAGGCAGGTGTCATTGCGTAGTAAGTTGGTGCACAAATGGATGTTCTTCACAACTGGATTTGGTGCAGGGCTGATGCAATCATTTACAATGTAACACAGTGAGAGCAGAAGTTATCTTGACATCCAATCCCCGCAATAAATTTCCTCAAAGAGGATGATGTACCTCAGAGCCTTTGTACATCACCACCAAACCTCATTTAAAATGGTGAGTTGAATACATCACCCCGGATTACAGTCTAGTAGAACACACAAAACAAAGAAATGTAGAAACGTTTTGATCCATTTTTTATCTGAAAACCTAACTTTAATAGCTTTAAGAAGTGTCTGCAGTGCAGCTCTGATAATTCGTTTCAGAATGATTGCCTTTGCTTTAGTGTAGTGCTAGGTTTGTAGTAGGTGTATGGTCCTTCCTATATACTTCTACAGTAAGAGAGAGAGAGAGACTGGCAAGCTCAGTTAGTTGTGTGTCTTGTCTACAGTGGGATGTGTAACACAGGTACACTCTGTGTCCTCAACAAAGAGTGTCCTCTCTGTGTCCTCTCTCTCCAGAGTGTCCTCTCTGTGTCCTCAACAAAGAGTGTCCTCTCTGTGTCCTCTCTCTCCAGAGTGTCCTCTCTGTGTCCTCAACAAAGAGTGACCTCTCTGTGTCCTCTCTCTCCAGAGTGTCCTCTCTGTGTCCTCTCTCTCCAGAGTGTCCTCTCTGTGTCCTCTCTCTCCAGAGTGTCAGCTCAAATGGGACCCAAGTTGTTCCCCAACACTAAAAACAAAGAATGAACAATATTTATTCTGGTCAGACAATTCACAGTGCATCAACAGCCAGTTTGGAAACAGTAATTATAGTGTGGATTCACTGAGAATTATTAGATTGGTAGCCTCAGCAGTTATATCGATCATCCTTTATTAAACTATTTATCCACAATGAGTGACTATCATATTTACGCTATTATGGTGATGAAAACATCATGTTTAATTAGTAGAAGTCTTTGTTTTCTGCAATATATTTCTGATGCAGTTCTATTRATTTCAGTAGTTTAGGGTTCTACATCAGTGGATTAGGTGCTACAGACATAGTAAATCTTAGTTGTTTGTTTAGTTAGTAAACGCAAGTCTCACTCCCCCTAGTGGTTGCTTATTGAATCACAGAGAATTCCGGACTTTAATAGACCATCTTTCACATGAATCGCTGTACTGTAGCTCCCCAGGTGTTTAGATTTCTGTAATGTGAGTCTATTTCAAAATAATCTGGAAAGAACATTGGTTTGAACTTTACATTGACTCTCTTGCTCCCCTCTCTCCCTCTCTCTATTTGTCTCTCTCTCCACCCCCAGGAGCAGTTTGAGTTTGCATTGACAGCTGTCGCAGAGGAGGTGAATGCCATAGTCAAAGCTCTTCCACAGTGAGAGGAGTACCCACCACCGAGCCTCAGCAGCAGCTCTCACCAGGGATCTCTCTTCCTCCCTCCTGTCTCCCACTCCACAACTTTAATCCTCTCCACCTCGTCCCACCTCTTCTCTACCTCCACCTCTTCTCCACCTTCCACCTCTTCTCACTCGTCCAACCTCTTTCATCCACCCTCTCCACCTCTTCTCCACCTCTTCTCCACCTCTCCACCTCTTCTCCACCTCTTCTCCACCTCTCCGTCTTTGTGGATGCCGTGCGAGAAAAGGTGACCTGATCTTAGCTGTGCAATATGGCGCCTTTATTGTTTTGTCTATGGAGCTTGTTTCCAAACAGACAATTTAGTGCATCAAGAATTTGACTGATTGAAAAAAAGTTTTATCTGTTAAATGATTGGAATATATTAATCACAGAAATCTGGTTTTTAGATCTCTATGTATGTGTGTGTAAATTATTATATTGGTCATCACATCTGAATCATAGGACATATTTAAGTTTGATGTCTTTTTTCACTTTGGTCCCGTGTACTGAACCATACCATGTAATGTAGATCAGAAGGAAAACTGCTCAGTTAGGTCAAGTGAATACTGATAACAATGATGCTGATGATAATTCTAGTTACCATAGTGATAATGATACCAAGCAATATGTGTTTCTTCAGATTGTCGAGACCTGGGTAAATAAGTGTAAGTTGTGGACAACRATTGTGAGTAAACTAAACGTAGTCATGCTAATGCCTGCCTCAAGTAAAGCAGTTCTATGAATTGGTGTGTGTACTGTATGATATTGTCATTTTTGTAAATAAAGCAGTTCTTCTAGATGAACTTGTACATGCAGCAAGTGTGATTATAAACTTGGGGGTTCACACCCTGAGTGCTATTGTATATATATTTTTTTTTTACCAGGTAAGTTGACTGAGAACACATTCACAGCAATGACCTGGGGAATAGTTACAGGGGAGAGGAGGGGGATGAATGAGCCAATTGTAAGCTGGGGATGATTAGGTGACTGTGATGGACAGCTTGGGAATTTAGCTAGGACACCAGGGTTAACACCCCTACTCTTACAATAAGTGCCATGGGATCTTTAATGACCTCAGCGAGTCAGGACACCCATTGAACGTCCCATCTGAAAGACAGCACCCTACACAGGGCAATGTCCCCAATCACTACCCTGGGGAATTGGGATATTTTTTTAGACCTGAGGAAAGAGTGCCTCCTACTGGTCCTCCAACACCACTTCCAGCAGCATCTGGTCTCCCATCCAGGGACTGACCAGGACCAACCCTGCTTAGCTTCAGAAGCATGCCAGCAGTGGGATGCAGGGTGGTATGCTGCTGGCTTTATATCAGACTGTATACCATGGGTATGACAAAACCTTTATTTTTACTGTTCTAATTACATCGATAACCAGTTTATAATAGCAATAAGGCACCTCGCGGGTTTGTTGTATATGGCCGGTATACCACGGCTAAGGGCTCTGTCCCAGCACTCTGCATTGCGTCGTGCATAAGAGCAGCCCTAAGCCGTGGTATACTGGCCATATACCACAAACCCGCGAGGTGCCTTATTGCTATTATAAACTGCCACTGGATGTCCCTGTGTCTTATTAACAGCTGAGTCCATATCTGATTCCCTAATGGTACCCTATTCCTTATATAGTGCACTACTTTTGACCAGGGCTCTATGTAGGGAATAGGGTGCCATTGGGGCCGTAGACCTGGCAGGTTCATCTGCACTACAGGAGTACTGTCAGCTCTACCCCAACACTTAGTGCTTTGACAAGACTCATACCATTTAAATCGCAAAATCTTATGTCAATCTCCATGTATGTTGTGTCCATTGGATTGCATTCTGTTTTGTACATCCAGTATGTTCTGAATTGCAAATGATATGACCTGGAAATGATATGACCAGGAAATGATATGACTAGAAAATGATATGACAAGGAAATGATAAGACCAGGCATTGGTAGCATACACTACCAATGCCTGGCTATTTCAAACTATTATTCGCCAGTAGTGTGTACAGTATTTCCTTCAGCCTCAAAATATATCCTAGTGAAACCCTGGTCACATRTTTTGCTTAGCAGATATTACTTCACTTATGTTGAACGAAAGATATGATTGTACATGATGCCTCCCATCATTTCATGTCACCATGAAGACAGCCAGGGAGATGACTGTTTACTTTGACAAGCCAARGATATATAATCATGCCATTTGAGCCATTCGATTCTGAACAATAGTAATAGTGACAGTACAGAGGAGAAATTGTGGATTGTTATTACATTTGGGCATAAACTTATTTTGCCTATCACAGCTGTGTGTTCCAAATGGCACCCGATTCCCTTTATTGTACACTTCCTTTGACAAGAGCCCTATTGGACCTTGTCAAAAGTAGTGCACTATAAAGGGAATAGGGTACAATTTGAAACGCATCCAGAGTTAAAAAGTGGGACATGTTAATGCTGTGTCCTATACTGCAAAAACCTCATTTATTTCAAGAGAAGCCTGGTCTGTTCCACTTATCTGTATGTATATATTAATAGTCAAAAACCAACAGAAGCTATTTTGTTCTATCAGTGAAGATAAACCATTGTGAATAAAGTTCCATTACTKAGGGTGCAACCTTGTATTCCCTTTCTTTCCGCCACTATCTGCTTGTACAGTACCGTAGATATTTTGGTTTGCATTGTCTGAGTAGRCAAGAAACCTCTGTAAAGACTACACAACAATCATACCTATTCAAAATGAGATCTRATCCTATTTCTCAAAGGACACTTAGCATCGTATTGTGAGGTCTCTTGCCTACTCAGACAATGCAAAAATAAATATGTACGGTACAGCTCAGCATTCAACACCATAGTACCCTCCAAGCTCATCATTAAGCTTGAGGCCCTGGGTCTCAACCCCACCCTGTGCAATTGGGTCCTGGACTTTCTGACGGGCCGCCCCCAGGTGGTGAAGGTAGGAAACAACATCTCCACTTCGCTGATCCTCAACACTAGGGCCCCACAAGGGTGTGTGCTCAGCCCCCTCCTGTTCACCCACGACTGCGTGGCCACACACACCTCCAACTCAATCATCAAGTTTGCAGACGACACAACAGTAATGGGCTTGATTACCAACAACGACAAGACAGCCTACAGGGAGGAGGTGAGGGCACTCAGGGTGTGGTGTCAGGAAAACAACCTCTCACTCAACATCAACAAAACAAAGGAGATGATAGTGGACTTCAGGAAACAGCAGTGGGAGCACCCCCCATCCACATCAACGGGACTATTATAGCTGGAAACGGCAGATTGTTTATGGAATATCTACATAGGCGTACAGAGGACCATTATCAGCAACCATCACTCAGCCGTTTCCAGCTACAATAGTCATTTACAACATTAACAATGTCTACACTGTATTTCTGGTCAATTTGATGTTATTTTAATGGACAAAAATGTTAGCTTTTCTTTCAAAAACAAGGACATTTCTAAGTGACCCCAAACTTTTGAACGGTAGTTTACATATTCTTATTCCATCCCTTTACTTAGATTTGTGTGTATAWAGTAGTTGTTGGGAATTGTTAGATTACTTGTTAGATATTACTGCACTGTCGGAACTAGAAGCACAAGCATTTCGCTGCACTCGCATTAACATCTGCTTACCATGTGTATGTGAMAAATAAAATGTGATTTGATTTAATTTGTGAGCAACGGCAGCACTGTATAAACAGGAAAGACAAACACTAACAAAGCATTGGTCAACGTGGAGTAAGCTCCAAGTCACATCAGCCTGACAGTTAGCTTGGCCTCCTCCTCTTACCCTGCCAACCTCACCTCATTGTCAGCCAGAGTGTCTGTGATTGGCTGGGTGCTATTCTGATCTCCAATCTGCATGGTGATTCATATGGCTTGGCAGCTTCATGCTACTTCAGACTATAGATTATGCTGTCAACACTTCCTACCAACCACACAGTAACAGGATGGAACGCTGACTGACTCATGTCTTATATATACACACACACACACACACACACACACACACACACACACACACACACACACAAAATGGAGAGAAGGAAGTCACCATAAGATTTATCAGTGATCATGAAAAAATATATCAACAAGCCTTATAGATGGAATCTATTCTGCTTTTCATAGTAAAAAATGGGACTTTAAAAAGATCCACAGGTGGTTTGGTAAGATTGCAAACACACAAAAAGAACTGCTCTAACTCTGATCTTCTGCCCAATCATCTCTGAGGATATAGAGCTCGTGGCACATTCAGAGCTCTATTCAATCCGTWTCGCAGAAGTTCAGCGTTACAGCGTCAGCGGAGACTGGATTCATGATAAATGCTGCATATGTCGGCTTAATCAGAAATKACCTTTACATTTCTAACGTTTCAGCAATACAGATAGAATAGAGCCCATAGTCTCTCAAGTCATCGATTTGTTGTTTTATGCTTTCAAAGGCAACATCTTAGCTAGCTACAATACAGTATGTACCAAGCTCAGTATGTACCAAGCTCCGTATGTACCAAGCTCCGTATGTACCAAGCTCCGTATGTACCAAGCTCCGTATGTACCAAGCTCAGTATGTACCAAGCTCAGTATGTACCAAGCTCCAAATGTTCCAAGCTCAGGATGTACCAAGCTCCGTATGTACCAAGCTCAGTATGTACCAAGCTCAGTATGTACCAAGCTCCGTATGTACCAAGCTCCGTATGTACCAAGCTTCGTATGTACCAAGCTCCGTATGTACCAAGCTCCGTATGTACCAAGCTCCGTCAATAAACTCTTGTTTTACCTGGATAAGCACACCAAATAAACAGTGAAACACTATCTGGGTCCTAACCTTGCTCCTTAGGTCCCTCTAAGAAGTGACACAGAGCCAATAAAAATTACCAGCCACCGTCTGTCTACCTATTACCACCAAAATAAAGGAAATATATTCTATTAATTCTATTCTATTCTACCCTCTATAGAAAAGGCACCTTTTCAGGACCATGGTCAGCTCTCTTCCCAGCATGTGCTCCACTACTGTATGTTATGTTAAATAAATGTAATTAAATGTAGGGGGGGTCCAACAGGTTTGTCTCACTGGAATACTTGGAACAGGCCCTTGTTAAAAGCCTATCTGTTTACAGAAACACCATCAAGATTTGTCATATGACAGCTGGCTAGCTACAGGTGGTGGTGCCACATTGTTGACCCTGAAAATAGCCGCTCCCCCTTTTAGTGATGTCATGCCAACACTGTGAATACTTGAATAGAATAGAATAAAACTTTATTGTCCATCGAGGATGGACATGTTTCTTTGGCATCACCTTCCATTAAAAGGATCACATACACATACATTCTCACATCATACACATTGAAAACAGTCAGTCCATCATGTTGCAAACACAAAAAACTCACACTCACTCACAAACGACCGCTGTCCCAACTGCACTGGATAGATAAGTACATATAGTGATACAATTTACTTTGCGTTCAGTAGTCCAACAGCACAATKAATKAATTAATGTTTGAACACGTTCTTCTTGGCCATGGGCATTCTGAAGCGCCGGCCAGAGGGAAGCATCTCCAACTGAGGGTGTAGAGGGTGGGAGGGGTCACCAATGACAGCCAGTGTCTTCTTTTTGGTTGCCTTGTGGAACAGACTACTCAAATGTGCCTGTGGTCGACCAATTACTTTGCTGGCTGTGTTTACTATTCTGGTCAGTTTGCTTTTGCTCCTCAYGCTCAGATTACCATACCAGACTGTCATATTGAACGTGAGGATGCTCTCCACCAAGCTGCTGTACACCCTCTCCAGAACATCCTGGCTGACCTTAAACCCCTTCAATTTCCTAATTAWAAACAGGCGTTGGATTGCTTAAAAAAAATACAGTCTGAATTCTCTGTAAAACGCAGCTTGTTGTCAATTTGTGTCCCTAGGTATTTGAAACACTCAACCACCTCCACTGGTTGGTCATTCAGAGAGAGTGGTTGGGACATTGGCAAGTTGTTGCCATTGATGATYAGCTCCTTTGTCTTTTCCACRTTGATGTGGAGGGCACTTGACCGGCACCATTCTTGAAGGTTGTTGGYCTGTTTAAAAAGCTGTCCCCATCTGACGTAGCATCTTTTAAAAAAGAGTCCTACCAGAGCCATTGTTCAAAGTCTACTTGTTTTTATCCCTGTCTGACCATGTGAAGGATGTGAGATTCCACACACAGCGACCATGGGCTCGTTTCGCTATAGTGTAATGCAAAAAAAAACAGTTGTAGTTTTCTATTGGTCTGAGAGCTTCAGGGGGGTTAAAGCTTCAGKGTCATTCAGGGTTGTTTTGAGGTGTTGAGTCTAATCTCTGAATGCTGCTGGCTGTGGTGATGTAGGCTAAAGACATAGAACAGGAGCCTGATGGGTCTTCAGAAAGGTCATTTGAATAAGACCACCATGGGATATTTGAATGACTGTTGCTCCAACTGTCAACATCTGGAAGATTGTCCCAAATGACACTATCCCCTAGTGCTTCTGATCAGGGCTGTGGTCAAAAGTATTGCACTATATAGGGGATAAAGTGCCATTTTGAACGTACAAGAAGACTCCGCATCACTTCAATCACTATGAAAATATTTTCTCATTACATCCAATCCAATTTGATGATTAATAGGCGTCGCTGTGACTCTGGCATTTCACTTTGTTTCATCTCGTCCCCCCCATGCGTTCATCCTGGACACTTCTGGCATTTAGTTGATCATTTTCATCGGTGTCATACGTGTGGTGACCCCAATATTGCATGCTGTCACTCATCATTAGGCCGTTTATCAGCACCCCTCCAATCRCAGCACTCGGGGGGAATTTAACCATTTGCATACAAAAATTGCTTTCCTTTTGCATGGCATGAAAAGACTGCTTTGCATAATTACAAATGATACGGTGATCTCAGACAAACCGTGTACTGGGGAATCAGGATGAAAAATATGACTATAATAGAATAGCTACACTACAAGGCATGATGACACCCAGTGGGGGAACATGTCGTGTGTTGAATGAGGAGAGGTCGTTAAGAAATTCCTCAGATGTTATTTAGGTCTGTAAGTACCTTACATTCTGTTGGTAATCAGTGTGTTATCGGACATTAGAATGAGTGGAATGTCAGGACATTGAGCTCCGTGCATGGGAGTTCTTTTAGAATGCATGGGAGTTCTTTTAGAATGCATGGGAGTTCTTTTAGAATGCATGAGAGTTCTTTTAGAATGCATGGGAGTTAGAATCTTAGAATCTTAGAGAGGACTCTATCCTTTCTTTGGCTAAAAGCAAAATGTTAGAGCTGAGGTCAAGTTGCTTTCCTGTCAAAACGTCATCTATGGTAGAAAGTATTATTTTAAAGAGGAAAGGACATCAAATGCTCATATTGAAGGAACAAAGCTTGAATGGTGTTTTGTTTCTGGATCTAAATGAATTTGGACCGATAATTAAAAGCTTAAAAAAGAATTTCAAAGAATGGCAAAAGCCAAATATATCTTAAAGTGATACCACTACTCAGAGTGATTGCCCATTGAAAGGTGTGTGTGTGTGTGTGTGTGTGGTGTTTGTGTGTGTGTGTGTGTGTGTGTGTGTGTGTGTGTGTGTGTGTGTGTGTGTGTGTGTGTGTGTGTGTGTGTGTGTGTGTGTGTGTGTGTGTGTGTGTGTGTGTGTGTGTGTGGTGTGTGCACGTACAAGCGTGTTTATGTTCAAGGATAGAGACAACAAGGCTGGTGAAGCACCTCTGCTGTTCTTCAGGTCTGGAGAAGCTTCATGCCTCACAGTCATAAACTATTCTGTGTATAGTGCACTACTTTGACCAGGGCCCAGTAGTGTACTATGTAGGGAATAGGGTGCCATTTGGGACGCAACTCTGGTGATCAGCCTGTAGTCTTGAACAGCCAGCCAGATCCACCATTCAGAAGGGAGTACCCTCCTCCTTCCCAAAGGGCCAGGGCTCACCCCTGCTGCCAGCACAAACTCAACACTTGGCTGAGGAGTCAACAGGACACAAGAACATTGAGGGCTTTCTTTTTTATTCTGTGGTATCCGGATATCTAATGGAACCCTAACCCTAACCCTATAACCTTAATCCTAGCCATAACAATAACCCTAGCCTGCCTTCTTCACCAGGAATCAAAGGGAGATACACTACCTGACCAAAAGTATGTGGACACCTGCTCGTCGAACATCTCATTCCAAAATCATGGGCATTAATAAGGAGTTCCCTTTGCTGCTATAACAGCCTCCACTCTTCTGGGAAGGCTTTCCACTAGATGTTGGAAAATTGCTGCAGGAACTTGCTTCCATTCAGCCACAAGAGCATTAGTGAGGTCGGGCACTGATGTTGGGTGATTAGRCCTGGCTCGCAGTCGTCATTCCAATTMAYCCGAAAGGTGTTCGATGGGGTTGAGAGCATGGCTCTGTGCACGCAAGTCAAGTTCTTCCACACTGATCTTGACAAACCATTTCTGTATGGACCTCGCTTTGTAAACGGGGGCTTTGTGAACGGGGGTTAGGGTTCCCCAAACTGTTGCCACAAAGTTGGAAGCACAGAATCGTCTAGAATGTTGAAGCGTTAAGATTTCCCTGTATCTGATCTCCATCACCTARGACTTGACAATGGTTAATCACATCTTCCCATTTTTGMCAATTTTTGCTACATTTTGCATGCCTTGGAGGTTTATTCAGTAGCAATGCTAATATCATGGTATAGCCATATGGACACTCAGTCACTATGGTACWTTTTAATGGTGAGTTTACAAACATATATTATGATAAATAGATTTGAAACTTGTATCTCATTATGGTAAGTGGTGAAATAAGTATAGCCAGTTATAATTGTAATGTAGGATGAAGGATGAATGTTAGGATGAAACAGTCAGAGGTCACCAAGCGCAACATAGCTTCAGCGTGTAAATCAGCTAGAAAGATGTGTCGGCATCGAGTAATTRTCTCTGGCCCCCTCCCAGTTAGGGGGAGTGATGAGCTCTACAGCAGAGTCTCACAACTCAATCGCTGGTTTTCTTCCCCTCCCAAAAGATAGAATTTGTAGATAATTGGCCCTCTTTCTGGGACTCACCCACAAACAGGACCAAGCCTGGCCTGCTGAGGAGTGACGGACTCCATCCTAGCTGGAGAGGTGCTCTCATCTTATCTACCAACATAGACAGGCCGCTCTAACTCCTCTAGCTCCACAATGAAATAGGGTGCAGCCAGGCAGCAGGCTGTTAGCCAGCCTGCCAGCTTAGTGGAGTCTGCCACTAGCACAGTCAGTGTAGTCAGCTCAGCTATCCCCATTGAGACTGGTCTGTGCCTCGACCTAGGTTGGGCCAAACTAAACATGGGGGTGTTCGCCTTAGCAATCTCACTAGATAAAGACCTCCTCCATTCCTGACCATTATTGAAAGAGATTGTGATACCTCACATCTCAAAATAGGGCTACTTATGTTACATCCCTCACTTCAAAAGGCAGTTATAGTCAATGAACTATCACTGACCATAATCTTGATGTGTTGACTGCCATGGCTTAAGCCTGATGAATTTACTGTGTTAAATGAGGCCTCACCTCCTGGTTCACTAGTGACATTATCCCGTGCATCCCGCAAAGGTGGAGGTGTTGCTACATTTACGAAAGCAAATTTCAATTTACAAAAAAAAAAAAACGTTTTTGTCTTTTGAGCTTCTAGTCATGAAATCTATGCGCCTACTCAATCACTTTTTATAGCTACTGTTTACAGGCCTCCTGGGCCATACAGCGTTCCTCACCGAGTTCCCTGAATTCCTATTGTACCTTGTAGTCATAGCAGATAATCTATTTATTTTAATATTCACATGGAAAGTCCACAGACCCACTCCAAGGCTTTCGGAGCCATCATCGACTCAATGGGTTTTGTCCAACATGTCTCTGGACCTACTCACTGCCACAGTCATACTCTGGACTAGTTTTGTCCCATGGAATACAATGTTGTAGATCTTAATGTTTTTCCTCATATCCTGGGACTATGGACCACCATTTTATACGTTTGCAATTGCAAAAATAAATCTGCTCAGACCCCAACCAAGGCAGCATCAAAAGTCGTGCTATAAATTCTCAGACAACACAAAGATTCCTTGATGCCCCTTCCAGACTCCTTCTGCCTACCCAAGGACGTCAGAGGACAAAAATCAGTTAACCCCACTAACTGAGGGAACTCAATTTAACCTTGCGCATACCCTGATGCGTTGCACCCCCTAAAACTAAAACATTTGTCATCAAGAAACTAGCTCCCCTGGTATACAGAAAATCCAGAGCTCTGAAGCAAGCTTCAGAAAATTGGAACGGAAATGGCGCCACACAAACTGAAGTCTTCCGACTAGCTTGGAAAGACAGTACCCCACCCCCCTCTCCCCTCTCCCCCCCCCCCCCCCCCACCCCCCCCCCGCCCGTGCAGTTCGAAGAGCCCTCACTGCTGTCGATCATCCTATTTGAGGAAAATAGAACAATCCAAAATGTATTTTGATACTGTCGCAAAGCTACTAAAAAGCAGCATTCCCCAAGTGAGGATGGCTTTCACTTCAGCAGTAATAATTCATGAACTTCTTTGAGGAAAGTCATGATCATTAGAAGCAAGTGTCCTCTTTAAATCTGCGTATTCCTCCAAAGCTCAGCATTCCTGAGTCTGCACACACTCTGCCAGGACCTAGGATCAAGAGAGACATTAAGTGTTTAATACTATATCTCTTGACACAATGATGAAAATAATCATGGCTCTAAACCTTCAAGCTGCATACTGGACCCTATTCCAACTAAACTACTTAAAGAGCTGCTTCATGTGCTTGGCCCTCCTATGTTGAACATAAAAACGGCTCTCTATCACCCGATGTGTACCAAACTCACTAAAAGTGGCAGTATAAAGCCTCTCTTGAAAAAGCCAAACCTTGACCCAGAAAATGTAAAAAACTATCGCGCCTATATCGAATCTTCCATTCCTCTCAAAAAAATTAGAAAAAGCTGTTGCGCAGCAACTCACTGCCTTCCTGAAGACAAACAATATATACAAATGCTTCAGTCTGGTTTTAGACCCCATCATAGCACTGAGACTGCACTGTGGAAGGTGGTAAATTACCTTTTAATGGCGTCAGACCGAGGCTCGCATCTGTCCTCGTGCTACTAGACCTTAGTGCTGCCTTTGATACCATCGATCACCACATTCTTTTGGAGAGATTGGAACCCAAATTGTCTACACGGACAAGTTCTGGCCTGGTTTAGATCTTATCTGTCGGAAAGATATCAGTTTGTCTCTGTGAAGGGTTTGTCCTCTGACAAATCAACTGTACATTTCGGTGTTCCTCAAGGTTCCGTTTTAGGACCACTATTGTTTTCACTATATATTTTACCTCTTGGGGATGTCATTCGAAAACATAATGTTAACTTTCACTGCTATGCGGATGACACACAGCTGTACATTTCAATGAACATGGTGAAGTCCCAAAATTCCTCGCTAGAAGCCTGTTTTTCAGACATAGGAAGTGGATGGCTGAAAACGTTCTACTTTTCTAAACCCGGACAAAACAGAGATGCTTGTTCTAGGTCCCAAGAACAAAGAGATCTTCTGTTGAATCTGACAATTAATCTTGATGGTTGTAATGTTGTCTCAAATAAAACTGTGAAGGACCTCGGCGTTACTCTGGACCCTGATCTCTCTTTTGACGACACTATCGACTGTTTCAAGAACAGCTTTTTTCCATCTACGTAACTTGCAAAAATCAGAAACTTCTGTCCAAAATGATGCACAATAATTAATCCATGCTTTTGTTACTTCTGGTTAGACTACTGCATGCTCTACTTTCCGGCTACCCGGATAAAGCACTAAATAAACTTCAGTTAGTGCTAAATACGGCTGCTAGAATCCTGACTAGAACACAAAAAATTTGATCATATTACTCCAGTGCTAGCCTCCCTACACTGGCTTCCTGTTAAGGGCGGCTGATTTCAAGGTTTTACTGTTAACCTACAAGCGTTACATGGGCTTGCTCCTACCTATCTTTCCGAGTTGGTCCTGCCGTAACTCAAACCGTACGCTACGGTCACAAGACGCAGGCCTCCTAATTGCCCTACAATTTCTAAGCAAACAGCTGGAGGCAGGGCTTTCTCCTATAGATCTCCATTTTTATGGAATGGCTCGCCTACCCATGTGAGAGACGCAGACTCGGTCTCAACTTTTAGTCTTTACTGAAGATTATCCTTTCAGCGGGTCATATTGATTGAGTGTAGTCTGGCCCAGGAGTGTAAAGGTGAACGGAAAGGCTCTGGAGCAACGAACCGCCCTTGCTGTCTCTGCCTGGCCGGTTCCCCTCTCTCCACTGTGATTCTCTGCCTCTAACCCTATTACAGGGGCTGAGTCACTGGCTTACTGGTGCTCTTTCATGCCGTCCCTAGGAGGGGTGCGTCACTTGAGTGGGTTGAGTCACTGACGTGATCTTCCTGTCTGGGTTGGCGCCACCCCTTGGATTGTGCCGTGGCAGAGATCTTGTGGGCTATATTCGCCTTGTCTCAGGATGGTAAGTTGGTGTTGAAGATATCCCTTTAGTGGTGTGGGGGCTGTGCTTTGGCAAAGTGGGTGGGGTTATATCCTTCTCGTTTGGCCCTGTCCGGGGGTATCATCGGATGGGGCCACAGTGTCTGTCTCCTGACCCCTCCTGTCTCAGCCTCCAGTATTTATGCTGCAGTAGTTTGGTCCGGGGGGCTAGGGTCAGTTTGTTATATCTGGAGTACTTCTCCTGTCTTATCCGTGTCCTGTGTGAATTTAAGTATGCTCTCTCTAATTCCCTCTTTCTCTCTTCCTTTCTCTTTCTCGGAGGACCTGAGCCCTAGGACCATGCCTCAGGACTACCTGGCATGATGACTCCTTGCTGTCCCCAGTCCACCTGGCCTGCTGCTGCTCCAGTTTCAACTGTTCTGCCTGCGGCTATGGAACCCTGACCTGTTCACCGGACGTGCTCCTGTCCCAGACCTGCTGTTTTCAACTCTCTGGAGACCGCAGGAGCGATAGAGATACTCTTAATGATCGGCTATGAAAAGCCAACTGACATTTACCTCTGAGGTGCTGACTTGCTGCACCATCGACAACTACTGTGATTATTATTATTTGACCATGCTGGTCATTTATGAACATTTGAACATCTTGCGCCATGTTCTGTTATAATCTCCACCCGGCACAGCCAGAAGAGGACTGGCCACCCCTCATAGCCTGGTTCCTCTCTAGGTTTCTTCCTAGGTTTTGGCCTTACTAGGGAGTTTTTCCTAGCCACCGTGCTTCTACGCCTGCATTGCTTGCTTGGGGTTTTAGGCTGGGTTTCTGTACAGCACTTTGAGATATCAGCTGATGTAAGAAGGGCTATATAAATACATTTGATTTGATGATTTGATTTGATTTAATGGCTCAGCAGAAAAGACGATCAATATTTACCTGGCTAAAAGAGAAGGAATATAATATCTATTGTTTACAGGAAAATCATTCAACAATTTTAGATGAAGTTGTGTGGAAAAAAGGACTGTAAGAGTAATAGCCAATTAAAAGCCAATTATTTGATGGTCCGACCGCATTCTGTCCCCTATCAACACTTTTTAAACTTTTGGTGCCAGAGAGAATGACATAAGAAAGTAGTCAAGGCGACTAGCTTGATTAAGCCTCCGCCATGTATATCTCACTAGTTCAGGATATTTAAGCCTCCGTATATTTCTTCCATGGGCAAAGAAATTCAAATAGAGTGATGATATTAATTAACAATCATTTTGATCCGAATATGCAAATTGTCCGAACAGATCCTCAAGGTAGATTAATGATTTTAAATATGTTATTGGACCATAAACAGATATGGCTCATTAACCTATACGKTCCAAATAATGATGATCCACACTTCTTTGAAAATATATATAATAATTTATCAGCCCTACAAGCAACACTAGACTCTATTATWATGGTGGGAGATTATAATACGGTTTTAAATACATCTATGGACCGTAAAGGAAATCACACTACAAACTATCACCCTCACGCACTTAAGGAAATCACGAATGTCATGGATATATTGGAACTAGTGGATATATGGAGGCTTAAATATCCTGAACTAGTGAGATATACATGGCGGAGGCTTAATCAAGCTAGTCGCCTTGACTACTTTCTTATGTCATTCTCTCTGGCACCAAAAGTTTAAAAAGTGTTGATAGGGGACAGAATGCGGTCGGACCATCAAATAATTGGCTTTTAATTGGCTATTACTCTTACAGAATTTCCACATAGGCAAGGATATTGGAAAATTTCATCAAAGCCTATTGGATGATAACTTGTTTTTAACTTGTACAGAATCATTTCTAACCAACTTTTTCCAACATGACATAGGTACAGCAGATCCCCTTATTGTATRGGACACTTTTAAATGTGCTTTTAGAGGCCATGCAATTTAGTACTCATCTCTAAAACAAAAGCAATTTAGGTCAAAAGAATCCATATTAACAAAGGAAATGGAAGGACTAATAGTACAGACAGATAGCAATTAAAACTGTACCATAGAKGCTCAGAATAAGTTAGAGGAAAAACAAAAAGAAATGTTAKGAACTTATTCAAAAAATATCAAGTGTAATATATTATAAAAAATAAAGCRAACTGGATAGAATATTGGGAAAAATGCTCCAAATTCTTTTTAATCTTCAAYATAGAAATGCTACCAAAAACAATTGACTAAAACTTGTTACAAATGACGGAGTCACCCATGACTCACCAAACAATATTTAGAAAGAGGAAGTAAAGTACTTCACATGTTTTTGTTTCAGTCTTCTCCATCTCCACTAACCGAAGCTAATTGTATGGATTATTTTTCTATTAATAATGTAAAATGAACAGCTGTACAGAAAGACTCATGTGAAGGCCAAATTACAGAGGCGGAACTTCTTGATGCAATTAAAGCCTTTAAGTCCAGGAAAACTCCAGAACTGGATGGCATACCAGTGGAAGTATACCAAACCAGTTTTGATATACTCTTAATCACTCCTATATAAATGTTAGATTATGAGACACTCAATGAGAAGGTCTGATTTCATTATTATTGAAACAGGATYCAAGTGGTAAATATAAAGATCCAGTCCATTTAAAACATTGGAGGTTGTGATGCAAAAAAGCTAGAATTTAAAAAAACGTATTGTCAGATATTATTTATACTAATCCGACAGGTTTTTACATGGACGATACATTGGAGATAWTATAAGACAAGTACCGAAAACAATAGAACACTATGAAAAATCTGGGAAATCAGGGATGGTATTCATAGCTGACTTTGAAAAGGCTTTTGATATAGTATGACTGGAGTTTATATATAAATGCCTGGAATATTTCAATTTAGGAGAATCTCTTATAAAAATGGGTTAAAGTTATGTATAGTAACCCTAGGTGTAAAATAGTAAATAATGKCTACATCTCAAAAAGTTTTWAACTGTCAAGAGGAGTAAAACAATGTTMTCCACTATCGGGCATATCTATTTATTGTAGCCATCGAAGTGTTAGCTGTTAAAATCAAATCCAACAATAATGTCAAGGGGCTAGAAATCCAGGGATTAAAAATAAAGGTGTCACTGTACGCTGATGATTCATGTTTTCTCTTAAATCCACAATTTGGATACCTCCACAGCCTCTTAGAGGATCTAGATACTTTTTAGAATCTCTCTGGATAAAAAACAAATTATGATAAGTGTACTATATTTAAGCAATAAGGCACTAGGAGGTGTGGTATATGGCCAGAGTGTGTRAAGCTGTCATCAAGGCAAAGAGTGGCTACTTTGAAGAATCTCAAATCTAAAATATATTTTTAACACTTTTTTGGTTACTACATGATTCCATTTGTGTTATTTCATAGTTTTGATGTCTTCACTATTATTCTACAATGTAGAAAATAGTAAAAAATTACAAAAACCMTTGAATGAGTAGGTGTGTACAAACTTTTGACTGGTACTGTATATACTGTATATATTTACAAAGATATATAGGGAAGGATTGGAAAGGATGCAGACAATTATATTGATGGAAGTTACAATCTATCTGCAATATTAAAGCTGATCTACCCCCTAAAAAAAAACAAATAGTTAAAATAATAAGATTTCCCTTCACTGGAACTAAGGGGCCTAGCCCGAACCATGAAAAACAACCCCAGACCATTATTCTTCCTCCACAAAACTTTATAGTTGGCACTATGCATCGGGGCAGGTAGCGTTCCCCTGGCATCCGCCAAACACAGAACACAGATTCGTCCGTCTGCCTGCCAGATTGTGAAGCATGTTTCATTACTCCAGAGAACGCTTTTCCACTCCTCCAGAGTCCAATGGTGACAAGCTTTACACCACTCCAGCCGATGCTTGCCATTGCGCATGGTGATCTTAGGCTTGTGTGCGGCTGCTCGGCCATGRAAACTCATTTCATGAAGCTCCCGAAGAACAGTWATTGTGCTGACGTTACTTCCAGAGGCAGTTTGGAACTCGGTAGTGAGTATTGCAACCGCGAACCGACTATTTTTACGCGCTACACACTTCAGCACACGGTGGTCTCATTCTTTGAACTTGTGTGAGCTACCACTTCGCGGCTCCTAGACGTTTCTACTTCACAATAACAGCACTTGCAGTTGACCAGGGCAGCTCTAGCAGGGCAGAAATTTGACGAACTGACGTGTTGGAAAGGTGACAACCTATGACGATGCCACGTTGAAAGCCGAATCCACTMATTTGAAGGGGTGTCCACATAATTTTGTATATATAGTGAATGTTCAGCACTCAGACTTATGCAATGATTAAATGTATGCAGTGATGAATACATTATAGCGGCTCAGGCTGATACTGCTGACTTAATGTTAATCAGTCTTTATCAGAACAGTATAGATTATCATAGTATTAATTAAGAACACTCAGGACCTTCCTTTTGGGGGCTAATGATGATGTGAAATGTATTACACGATAAGGCAGAGGTTAAAATAACCAACTCATAAATTAGGGTCAAACCAGATATGACAACTCCTTTATTAATTATTAATGTTCTTTATTATTGGTAAGTTATTGGCAAGTCTCCACTGTAATTCAACAGTAACTCTGAAATTGATTGCATTTAAATAGAATGTAGGGTAGCAGTCAGTGTCATAACATATTATAAGTGTATTATAACATTTTAAAATGTTTGTTATTTAGAAGACACTCTTATCCAGAGCGGCTTACAGGAGCAATTAGGGTTAAGTGCCTTGCTCAAGGGCACATTGATAGATTTCTCACCTAGTCAGCTTGGGGACTTGAACCAGTGACCTTTCAGTTACTGGCCCAACACTCTTAACCACTAGGCTACCTGCTGCCCAGCAGGCATTGTAAAGCATGTTATAAACCATTATATTTACGTATGTACTTCATAGAAAATGTTGCCAAATGTAGACATGGGTTTTATAAGGCAAACGGCAGCTACTGCCACATTGACCATCAGGTAGTATCTGTTTATGAGCCTTCATTCTCCACACTGCTTTCAGCGGCCTCTTCCTGTTAGTGAGATAATGCCTGTTGTATTGTGGTCTTCTCTGCTGCCAGTGTTTTGTCCCTCATCTAAAAGTAATYTGTAATCTGGGAAAGGAGAGGGTGAGAGGTGTTGGGAGGGGGATTGTTCCGAGCCGTCATCCATGCCTCCTGGAGACAAAATAACAGATATTGACCTCTGACCTGTGTTTGCATGAGAATTGATATCAATATTCTTGAGTCCCGGCAGTGGCAACTGGCTTTACATAATGGCCGGCTCCGAATTCCAAACTCCTGATTCCTTTAATGAACCCAGAATAAAGTGTGTGTATGGGGAAAGCAGAGCGCGGAGAGAGAGAGGAAGGGAGAGAAGGGAAGGAGGGAGGATTGAGCTCATCTGCATTTCAGATGAGGCCTCTATGAGAAAATCAACCATCCATAATTCATTACATGTTTCCTACAGAGCCTAGCGACAGCGGAGATCCTAGCAACAGAATCCTAGCAACAGCAACAACCACCCCCCCTCACCCTCAGCCTATCAAGAACCTGCATGTCTGATCCAATTTAGCCAATGGAGAGAGGGAAGGAAGTGAGAGGGGAAATGATGTGTTTSCTCTCTCTCTTCCAGCTGTGTGAACATACCACTGAGCCACGACAACCGTCGTGATGAAGACCATGTCGGTCAAAACATGATTACCTYGTCATTATATCATATGCTTAGATTGAAGGTCTCCCAAACAAAACGGTCCCGCGGGAATCCTACAGGAAAGCATGTCCGACAGGAATATAAAAAAATAAAAAAATCCTAGAGGTTCTACTCCTGCAGGATCTTTAAAATTCCTTCTGGATAGTGCAAATTCCTACAGTAGGCCTGTAGGAGCATCGGGAAAAACTTCTGACAGGTATCAACTTCAGTCCACAGTTGAGTCACAATCAGTCCACGGGCATTCTATGGTAAGACGGGGAAAAGCTGGTCTTTAACTTTAACTTCTTTGACTGAATCCAATATGTCTTTGCATCTGACAGACACAACAGCTTCTTTCTATTTCCTGGCCTGAGGTGGGTATTATCTAGAGAGTCATTCATTGGCTTGATCTAAGAATGAAAAGGGGAGGTTTAGCCTACCTGCTCTTTCAAAAGCCAACACTGCTCATTCACGCCTTCATTCTCTCCCTGGCAATCTACCACAGACGCTTTCATCTCAGATCRTTTCTATTAAAATAGAAGTGTTGTTGTTTGTAAGGCAATTTACAGGGCATGTCTAGCATATATAAAAGGGTTTGTTAATTTTAATCTGTGTTGTCCATCCAGGCTACTGACAATGTGGCATTACTTAGCGTCCTTCATACATATAATATTCATTTAAAAGGCCAAAAACAGATGTACCAATCCCGGATTGCCCCTTTAAGAGATGTAGCTTCTATCTACAGGAAGTTAAAACAGCTCTCTCTCTCTTTATGAAGAGATTTAAAAAATAATAATAATAATAAAAATAAAAAATAAAATCTTTGAAAGTGACATTGAACTTCATCAAATCTCATCACCACCTCCCTCCCCTTGCTTTTTGAAAATGTGTGAGTATAGAGGATTCAGTGAGTGTGTAACTGAAACAATTCTAGATGTGACAGTGTGTGGGTAGAGACCCCATTGAAGTGCTAGCGAGGCCTGTGTGACGACAGGGTGACACATAGCTCATTTGGATCAAGATCATAAAACTGCAGGTCCCCTGACAGGTGGTGGTCTCCCAATGTGYGCTTAGAAATAAGAGCACTGCACTCACTCATATACAGACATAGGATCACCCCAAATGACACCCTATTCCCCACATAGTGTACTACTTTTGACCAGAGCCCTATGCATTACAAAGGAAATAGGGTGCCAGTTGGGACCTTGAAATATAGTTCTAAATGAGGGAGAATTAATCATCATCTCCAGATTAAATTAATATGATAGGGTCTCGCTGTTGACATCTATGCAATTAGCAAGGATCACAGTTTGGAGCCCTATAGATATTCAATATTTAAAACGTTCACAAATGTGCTAAAATCAGCATTGCAAATGATGTTGAAATCATTTTCCATGGGCCAACAATAGTCACCTTTCTATTTAAAAAGTGAATGACTCTGTTGCCTGAATGTGCTAGTCTGATGAGAAACCCCCCTTCAGAATGGTATGGCATGGAAGAACCAATAGCAGTATGGATTGGGTATAACCAGCCATGCAATAAACTGTCCTAGCAAATAATATATATGTATTTTCCTATTACTTCTGTTCATGTGTCTGTGTGATTCTTCACATGCAGAGAGCTGCCATGGAACCTTGCCTACTGCCATATGGTGCACAGTCTTTGCCATAGCTTTGGGGATTCACACCTCAGTCTGTGCTCTGCTTCTATTAACAATTTAGCAATAGATGCTGTGGTCGCACTTCAGGATATCCCATATATTTCTCTCTCTCTCTCTCTCTCTCTCTCTCATAAGAATTGGATGACGTGAGCTCTACTTTCAAAACTACTAGCTGAAATTATACAAAACCTTTATTAGGCATCTTTAATCAGTAGCTTCCTGCCACTGTCTGACAGTTTGTATCTAGTTGGCTCCAGTCCAGATAGGTCTGATACACGGGCCTGCCGTGAATCRGCATATTGGCAAATGGAACTGCCGTAATTTAGTCCCGAGGGGATGAAAGCTGCTAAGTAATAATCTCTCACATCCACCCCGAGCTTTATTTGTATGTGCAAAACACTATTTTACATGATTTAAASAGACAACAAATGGGCTAAACATGGCAGTTGGTAGCAGGTACCTACATATATCAAAGGATTGTGAATCTCCTTGACCGCAACTTCGAACAACTGATAGCAACAACAACACAATCTGGCCCAATAATTTGTTTTCAACGAGATGAAAAAAGTGTTGGATATTCTGCACATGCGACAAGAACGCAACATTGATTTTCACTTCCACGCAGACAATTCACAACTTTACATTTCTGTGTCACCAGAGGATTTTAGCTCCGTGGTAAATTATTAGACTGTATTAGTGATTTAAATACTTGGATGGCTCACAACTTCCTCCAGCTAAATCAAGACAAGACCAAGGTACTTATTGTTGGATCCAAAGCGCAGAGAGAGATTCTGGCCGCACATTTTAATTCACAGGCATTAAAGATAAAACACCAGGTAAAAAACCTTATTCTGTAATCAATTTCGAATCACACATTAGGAATGTGACCAAAATAGCTTTTTACCACCTGAGGAACATTGCCAAGGTGCGGCCGTTTCTCTCTCAGGCTGATACAGAGAGACTCTTCCATGCTTTTATTACAAGCAGGCATGACTACTGTAATGCTCTCCTGTCTGGTCTACCCAAGAAAGCCATTGGTCAATGGCAAAACATACAGTATGCTGCAGCACRGGTACTGACCAAGACCAGACGRAGAGCACACAATACACAGGTTTCAAGGTCTCTGCACTGGCTGCCTGTGAGTTTTAGAATTAATTTAAGATTCTTCTATCGGTTTTTAAATCACTCCACGATTGTGCACCTCAATACATGTCAGACATGCTTTTCAATTATGTACCCTCAGGTCCTTTGGCACTGGCCTTTTAACTATCCCAAAGCCTAGGACCAAGAGGCATTGAGAGGCAGTCTTTAGTTACTATGCCCCCAGCCTCTGGAATACCCTGCCAGAGAACCTGAGGGGGGCCAAAACTGTGGACATATTTAAAAAGAGATCTTAAAACAGACCTGTCTGAAATGTGCTGTATAAATAAAGCTTGATTTGATTTGATTTGAACCAATGAAAAGAGTGCCATTTGAGTTCCTTTGATATTTTAAGAACAACTTGTGCACCAATGTTGAATTTTACAAGGCCGTTATATTAATGAAGTGCCCTTTAATAAAGACCACATGGATAATTCAATAATATGGTGAAACTTTTCCTTWAAAAAAAAAAAAWTCTGAAGAAAATTGAACATCTGATAGTCATATGTTAGTGTAAAAGCAGGTGAGCTGGTTCTACTCTTTTTGACAATTTTTGGTGTTTTGTGGTGGAAAACTGAGCGGGTCGAGTGTAATCGGTCAACCCTGTTACCCATAGATAGACAAATTGCCAACGCTGTTACGGTCAACCCTATTACTTTATTTGACACTTAATAGCAMAGATTGTCTATTATATTGACAAGATATTCGAGTGACCTCTCTAACAATGGAAATACATGTCCTCAWATATGGAAGGCAGGCAGGAGGAGGCGAGATCAGATGGGACCATTCTAGCTAATAAGAGGGCAGATACTCCTCTGAACAACAGGCCATAGAGATAGATAGCCTCATATTTGTATCTGTGCCATTCTAGCATCTGTGACAACATGAGCAACATCTCAATTTTAAGTAGTCCATTTTCTTYTTCTTCATTGGCTGATTGCTTCCAACTCATAGGAATCCCCACCTAGTTGAATACTTTAAAATGGYGCAACCCCTCAATGGCATTGTCCATGCTAAAACAAATGATATCAAGGATGAGTCCTCTATCTATTTCTATGACAACATGCACAACTCCGATATAAAGTTGCCAAAATGCCACATGCATCCACTTATATCAGTGCACTCATAACAACCTATTTAAATGAAAAGGTGTGCAATCACATTGGCATCATTTAACACATAACACAGGATAAATGTGACAAAAAAACACCACAAATTTCTCTTGAGAAACAGTGTTCAGTCCRACAGTCCAACCCCATGAAATAATCAACATATTTTATCAGATCAGATTGACCTCTCCCACTCAAAGGAGCGATCTACTATACAGGCRCAACAGGTGGATTCATTGAACTGTACGGCGGGTATGAAGTGAATAAGAAAATTAATGAGAATAAGCAAATAAGAAAATGTCTGATAAATCAGGAGGCAATACAAACAGCAAATCAAGTTAATTGATTTCAGTACCAGTCAAAAGTTGGGACACACCTACTCATTCAAGCCTTTTTCTTTATTTTTACTATTTTCTACATTGTAGAATAATAGTGGARACATCAAAACTATGAAATAACGCATATGGAATCATGTAGTAACCCAAAAAGTGTTAAACAAATCAAAATATATTTTATATTTGAGATTCTTCAAAGTAGCCACCCTTTACCTTGATGACAGCAGCTCTCKCTCTCTCAAGTATCAAAGGGAGKTTTTATTCAGTGTGGAAAATCAATACACTTGAATATGTTTTCACGAAGGGGCACAAAGGGGCTCATTTTCTCTCGGTGTGACTGGATTTAATGTATTCCTGCTGATGAAACTAATTAAGCAATATCTAGCTAGCCCTCCACTCTAGTGAAGAGCCAGGAGCAGTCAGACAGGAAAACTTTGCGAATGCTAATGTGGTAGAGTAAGGTAAGTTAGGCTAACTGAGTCTGGCTACGTCCTAAATGGCACCYTATTCCCTACATAGTTCACTACTTCTGACCAGGYTCTCAGCTCCTTGTTATACACATCATATTGATTTTGGCTGGCAATATTGATACGGTGCTGTGGCCAGGGTAGGGGACAGCTCAATAGCATCCTGCTCTTTCATTGCTGGTGTAAATTGTCAATCCCACTGTGTTATATAAATGTCTGCCTTTCAGCACTCTCACCTGTTTCCCCATATAACCTCTAGCGACAGAACTTAAAAGAACAACACATAGACTACATTCCAAATGGCACCCTAATTCCTATACGTAGACTACAAGAAACTTAATCAAATCCAATTTTATTTGTCACGTACTTCGTAACCAACAGATGCTAACTAACTAACAGTGAAATGCTTACTCATTTCCAACAATGCAGAGTGAAAGATWWWWWWWWAAATGAAACAGTGACACGAGAAGTAACTACACAGTGAATAATGAATAACAATAACAAGTAAAAAATAACATGGCTATATACAGGGAGTACCAGTTCCGAGTCGATGTGTAAGGGTATGAGGTAATTGAGGTAGCTACAGGTAGGGCTAAAGTCACTAGACAGCAGGATAAAATACAGTAGCAGCAGTGTATGTGGTGAGTGTGAAAGTATGTGTGTGTGTGTGTGTGAGAGAGAGAGAGAGAGAGAGAGAGAGAGAGAGAGAGTGTGTATGTAACGCTAGTGTGCATGTGTGCGTGTGTTATGTGTGTGTGGGCGTATGTAGTGTGTGTGTGTGTGTTGGGGTTTCAGTGTAAGTATGTGTGAGTGTGTGGGTAGAGTCTAGTGTGTGTGCATAGAGTCAGTGCAAGAGAGTTAGTGCATAAAARGGTCAATGCAGGTAGTCTAGGTAGCCATTTGATTAGCTATTTAGAGGTCTTGTTTAGCAGTCTCATGCCTTGGGTGTAGAAGCTGTTCAGGGTCCTGTTGGTTCCAGACTTKGTGCTCTGATACCGCTTGTCGTGCGGTAGCAGAGAAAACAGTCTATGGCTTGGTTGGCTGAAGTCTTAGACCATTTTTTGGGTCTTCCTCTGACACCGCCTGGTATATTGTAGTGGTCCTGGATGGCAGGGAGCTCGGCCCCAGTGATGTACTGGGCCGTACTCACCACCYTCTGTAGYATCTTGCGGTCGGRTGCCTTGCAGTTGMCGTACCAAGTGGTGATGCAGCCAGTCAAGATCCTCTCAATGGTGCAGCTGTAGACCTTTTTGAGGATCTGAGGGCMCATGTCAAACATTTTCATCCTCCTGAGGGGGAAGAAGCGTTGTAGTGCTCTCTTCACAACTGTGTGGGTGTGTGTGGACCATGTTAATTCCTTAGTGATGTGGACACAGAGGAACTTCAAGCTCTCAATCCACTACAGACCCGTCGATGTTTAATCTCAGCAAGAGGAGGGATAGTAACAAGTCAAGCATCCTTCATTGGTGGTGACATCATACAAGGCAGTCAAAGGTTTGTCAGGGGACAGAACATGTTGATACATTTCAAGAAGGGTTTATGCAGACGCAAAGAAAATGTTATCACAACTTTGACTTGAAGAGTCCTTCACTGCACTCAGGGCTCATGCATACCTCATTGCTTGTGTCTCTATTTGAAAGGACTCGGGAGTGACAGGGTTAGGGTTAGGGGTGTAATAAACGGTGAGATATTGCTTGAATACAAGGATTCTGAATGATGAAACTAGTAAACAGCAGATATATGGAGTACAGTCAGAATAGTATAAGAAATACATAG
Source organism: Salvelinus sp. IW2-2015 (assembly GCF_002910315.2). Taxonomy (NCBI): domain Eukaryota; kingdom Metazoa; phylum Chordata; class Actinopteri; order Salmoniformes; family Salmonidae; genus Salvelinus; species Salvelinus sp. IW2-2015. The sequence continues at coordinate 17,707,376 of NC_036871.1, forward strand.
GSGAAGTAGAGACTGTATTTGGATAATAATACTTTGATAACAACACAATCAAAGTGGGATATTCAAGAGATAATTGTGACTCGGCATCCTCACGACTGCTCCCATAAAAGATTAATGGGCGTAAATTGCAGTGATTTGTTGAAGGACAGTTGAGAGATTACACATCAGGCATCTATCCTAAAATGTCTGTTATCTATAATCCATATTTAAACTCTCATCCTGCTACACCTGCTTAGTCATACATTATTAACGCAACGTGTCTTCGGTCCAATGAGCTGGTTTCTCTCCCTCTGTCTCTCTCCTTCTCTCTCTCCCAGTCTCTCTCCATTTAAACCATTGGTAAATTAAGTTTCTAAATGGGAAATGTAATTACGCAACGTTTTTGAGCATTTTCAATAATAAATTATGATAAAATTAGTGCCATTATATTCCTTATTTATATGAATTATGAAGGGTTCTGTGATATTTTTAAATGGAAAAAATGTCTGAATAGCACTATGGTTCAGTAAGCCTATAACAAGGGCACTATGATGGATTTGTGTAATAAAATGCTTTAACCAAAGGAGTCTTCAAACATCCTCAACCTTCTCTCATTTTCCCTTATCCTCTACTACCCCATTCATATTTCACCGAAATTCACACAAAACAATTTATTGTGATTAGGCATGTAAATAAAAATGAGATTTCTATATTTCTTTCTCCATTCTTTCTCCCGGTCATTTACATTTATATTGAATTAGCRGCAGTGGAGAGAGAGTGAGGTGCAGAGGGAAGGAAAGCAGAGTGATTATAATGTGAGATTACAGACAGATTGCACAGCCATTATGTTGTGTAATTACAGAGGGAGAGCAGAGAAGAAAAGGGCCCTGATACCCAGATGGCAGGATCCATTTCATTTAGAAAAGGTCTCTGCTACCTCTCAACGCTCCTGTAAATATTATATAGACCAAGCAGCCATTTTTATAGGTCACAATTTATGAGAGACAAATATCAAACACAGCATTCAGTGGGATGGATTGTTGGACCCATTGTACGATTTACAGCTGCATCCTATGTCAGTTTTATGGGTTAATTTGACTGTATCGATCTCTTGTAATGCATGTACTATTACTCATGAAGCACTTAGGGGGGTAATAGAATGAATAAAATAAATATCACACAGCTTTATTTAAGATCATGCTGTCCCCTATATTCTATATAATGACAATACGGCCAATGCATAGGAACTGCAAAGGCAAAACAAATTAAATTAGTTGGTGTTAAATCATGTAATAAATGACATATAGACATGTGTGAAGGTCTATTACATTTATGCCGATGACAGCAGACAAAAATAATTTAGCTTTACTTACTATAAATAATTAAAGTCAATACACTTAGAGAGGCTAAACAAACCCAAGGAAATATTTAAGCTTGAAAGAAACAAATGCTCACACAAACATAACGTATAGTTGTTTTCAACAGTTTGTGCTGAAAACGGTCGTTCTTGTTTTTTTCTACAGAGAAATGTGCAAATGTGTTTCTCATAAATCGTAATTATCTTATTATCCTGTCACACCTTATCTACAACATACTGATATAGTCAACTGATTAACCATGTATCTCTGAATAAGATTTGACAATGGCTCTACCTATTGACCTAGCTCAGTTACTACCATCTCGTGCTTGTGTCTGTCATTGCCATCTATAAAATAAAAAATATAGATAGATTTTTTTGGGGGCCAGTATTTACGATGTACTATAATTATTATGAAATGATATGCAATCGTTTTGTTGTTTGAGGCTAAATTGTTATGACTTTTAGCAAACACTTTTATTTGGATAATGAGGCTTTTATTTTGAAACGAGGTGAGGTGCACGTCACACAGGAAGTAATCCTCCACTTCAGGTCAATGTTTATTTACATCGGAGAGGTGAAGTTCAAAACTAATTTACAACTTCARCGTCTTGGACTACAGTTTTTATTTTCACATTGCATGGGGCTTTGAGTTACTAACATAAGCACAATTGATATACGTACCTGATTGCGTCGTGAACCATGAGTGCAATACTCCCTCGTATCGAGCAGCTATCGTCCAGAGTTGTGCGAATCCTGGGATGCAACCCTGGTCCAATGACACTACAAGGAACCAATACGTATTTAGTTGGAACGGGGAAAAGGTATTTTCGTTTTGTGGAAATGTATTCCACACCTGTACTAGCCTCACATTTCCCCTCTTGGACAGCATTGCCACATGTGTGCCTATCCATTTGCAGTTGAAGGTCTAATGTAGTACACTTTTATTGAAAAAGTGTTATGGATATGGAAACTACACAAAAGTATCAAACTGCATGAATTAAATACAGACCATTCTTGTTTTAAGGCGAGTGTTGATAGACACAGGAGAGCCTGCCATCCCTGAGTACATCAGCAGTCTCCAACAAGCCTTGAGCCAGTTCAACACTGCCATCCAGGAGATCATTGTCACCCATTGGCATCACGACCATACAGGTGGAGTGATCGACATCTGCAGGGACATTACTGGAAGTGAGTGACAAATGGAGGTGACACCTGACGATAGTAACTGTCTCATTTTGKCAGCCACAGATTGACAGCTTCAGAGGCCTATTAGGTCTGGTCCAGGGCGTTATGTGCTTTTTGTTGACGCTGACYCAGAAAGCCACACATCCTTTGTGTGCCTATGTGCTTTTATCTCTCCACGCAGGTTCTGAGTTACAAGTAAGCAAACTCCCTCGCTCTCCCCCAACTGACGAACGAATAGGACCAAGTAAGACGTACACTTACCTGAAACATGGCGACGTCATAGAAACTGAGGGGGCCACACTGAAGTAAGTGTAACGTTACTGTGTAAATAGTGTAGTGCCAGTGTTTGACTTGGGCAGCAGCTCACCGGAGCTGAGTACCGGCACCTCCATTCTACTGCTTGAGCTCCTGCACCTCTTATAGAATGTTGGCTCAGAAGTATTGTGAAGCTCCTGCACCTAAATATAAGTCCCAGCACCTATTTCAGTCCAAGTCAAGCACTGTGAAGTGCATAAGCTTTATTATGGCTCTATGTATAACTGTGGGTGTGTGCATKTGTGTGTGCGTGCAGAGTCCTGTTCACCCCAGGACACACAGATGACCACATGGCCCTTGTTTTGGAGGAAGAGAAGGCCATCTTCTCAGGAGACTGTATTTTGGGGGAGGGAACGGCCGTGTTTGAAGATCTCTATGACTATATGAAATCTCTGCAAATTCTGCTGGACTCACAGGCTGACCTAATATACCCAGGTTTGTTATTGAGCTCTAAAACACTTCTTAAAAATCATGGGAATGCKTCCCAAATGGCACCTTATTCCCTATTTAGTGCAGTAATTTTGTCCATATGCCCTGGTAGTGCACTAAATAGTGAATAGGGTGCCAATTGGGACTTAGAGTGTGTCATTAAGTGCAAAGTGGACAAAAATATATAGATGTCTGAAGACACATGACATCATGATTTGAGAGGCTCTTCTTCAGATTACTAGTTTACATTTACAGTTATGTCAGCTATGCATAGGACTTGATACAAAAACATCTACATTACTTTCTTCCCAAACTCATTTCTTTAGGTCATGGACCTGTGGTCCAAGACGCTGGTTCTAAGATCCAGCATTACATCAGCCATAGAAACCTCAGAGAGCAACAGATCCTCAGTGTCCTCCAGGCAGCCGGAGGGAACACATTTTCATCTATGGAACTGGTCAAAGTCGTCTACAAGGTTTGTACATTATAACTTAAAGTTAGGGGCCCGGTTGCATCTTAAGTGTTTCCCTTAATGTTTGTTTCCCTTAAAAAAAAATACAAATATATTTAGGGTACATATTAATTCTGAGGACTTAAGGAATAATTTCCCCTTACCTAAGGGTATTGTTCAAGGGTGTTGCATATAGCCCCTCAAATATTTCCTTTAAGTAAGGGCATTCTTAAGGGGTTTTACAGAGTCTGAAGGCATGTATGGCAGAAAGAGTATCTGGTTACCATGGAGATGGCATGATTCACTGACTTGTTTTGTGAAATAGCAAAATAGAACTTCTACAATCAAGACAGGATAACCAAATTGCTTCAGAAGATAGTAAACCACATTTCATGAAGTTACTTTTTTCTAAACTTGTTTATATTACTTTCTAGTACGTCAAGCAAGCTTACAGAGTAGCTAGAGCTACAATGTGTCACGTTCCTGACCTGTTTTCTCTTGTTTTTGTATGTGTTTAGTGGTCAGGGCGTGAGTTGGGGTGGGCATTCTATGTTATGTGTTTCTATGTTGGTTTAAATGGGTTGCCTGATATGGTTCTCAATTAGAGGCAGGTGTTTGACATTTCCTCTGATTGAGAACCATATTAAGGTAGGATGTTCTCACTGTTTGTTTGTGGGTGATTGTCTTCTGTGTCTGTGTATGTTGCACCACACGGGACTGTTTCGGTTTCGTTCATGTATGTAGTCTGTTCCTGTTCGTGCGTTCTTCGTGTTTATGTAAGTTCACATGTTTTAGGTCAGTCTACGTCGTTTTGTTATTTTGTAATCTTTTCAAGTGTTATCGTGTTTCATCGTTCTGTTAATAAATCATTATGGATTACAACGCTGCGTATTGGTCCGACCCTTCTCGCTTCTCCTCTTCAGACGAAGAGGAGGAGAGCACCCGTTACACAATGGTTGCTCCACTAAAAGTTTTGTGGTTTAGTACGGTACCCTGCGTCACTATTTTATTGCTCCAGACCAGCGCAAGGTGGAGTTAGAGCACTGATTATGCTTTTGGGTCCCAAGGCGCTACTGTGTGTCTAACTGACAATGAATGGGCTACATAAACCTAAATAGAAACTGATAATTGTGCACGACTTCAGTATTACTTACTAAAACTGTTGTTACACTAAGGTTTTTATTCTAAGAGAAGCTTAGACTACAATTAGGGTGTGGAAATGTTAGGATTATTTTGCTCTTAGTACTGTAGTACTGTAGCCTAGTCAAGTTGTACAGCGCCTGAGTGGCGCAGCGGTCTAAGACACTGCATCGCAGTGCAAACTGATGCTGGTTCAATACCTGTGCCGGCCGCGACCGGGAGACCCATGAGGTGATGGTAGGCTTTTGATTTCTCTCCCTCTAAAAACAGAAATAAATCATTCTAAATAACAAACTGGCTTTATTTATAAATTAGTAACAATGTCTCAACCCATGTTCAAGAATGGCCTTTTTTTGCTCACTTTACGTTATTTGAAAACGAAATCATCTCCAAAATAGTTATTTTTAAAACAAAGCTATTATTATTATTATTATTATTATTAAATCATGTAGAATTATATAAAAGCCCCTTAGATATTCTCACTAATATATTATTAACCCTGTTTTTCACAAGTGTAGCAGGCTGTGAATTCTGCAAATGTTTCTAGCAGGACAATATATACTCCACTGAGATAGACGTAGGCGCACGAGGTTCAAGGCATGAGAGCAGGAGGCACGGGACGGGCCGCAGAGCAGCGCACAGGAGACGGACCTAGCCCATGGGGGAGGGGGGTTGGACCCCCAACCTGCCCCACAGGGTAGCACACAGCAACACTTTAAGGGGSATTGCATTAATTATGGCGCTGACTAGGGAAATGTTCCCGCTGTTCTTAGTGGTGTAGGTCTTATTTATCTAAAGAGCATATTGAAGTTAGAAGCAATAGGATTTGAAGCAATAACTATTTCAGCATTGCTTTTGCGCTGCTCTGAGACAAGCATGGGGACTGGTCTTGTTAAATCAATGCAATTTTTATTTTCACTGAATCTCTGTTTGATTATTGGGTTACACTACAATTATGGTGTGGAAATGTTATGCCCCTTAGATATTAATTTAGAATCCTCCAATCCTCTTATGCTGTAACCTACTCCCGACCGTCACGTTGTACAGTGCCATATTTTCCGTTCCATCCTAACAGAAACCCTGAGGGGGTTTAATATTAATCAAATGAATTAAGCTAAATTTCTTAAAATCAATCCCATATACTATGTTCTTACAAAAAAGGTTTTAAATTTTCTAGTAACGCTAATATATATGGAAGACTATCAAATGCTTCTCAAAGATGCCCTCTGGTAGTCAAACTAGCACTAACTTGCATTAATGTTAAAAATGGCTGACCATTAAATAACGTGCCATAGAATTCTGCTACAGCTCGGAAGGTGTGCTGCAGTATGACACAACTTTTATAGGAGGAACCACTGTAACTAGCCAGCTATCTTTATAGCCATGGATTGTGCACCTTCCATTGTTTAGCTAAGTAGATAGCTTTTTGATGTTAAAACTTTTGTAACCAGAGCAGATGAAAGCAACATTCACATCCACAAGTGCTGTTTACATTGATATCCATACTGAATGAAGCAGTTAAGGGACTTTGTGGGCACCATAACTTTTTCACTTAATTTAAGGGGGAAATTCATCTTAAAATGTTTTGTGCAACAGACTTAACTTTAAGGGGAAACTTTCCCCTTAAAGTTAACTTAAGGTGTTTTATGCAACCAGGTCTTTAACCTCCTTTAGTTACATTTGGTAACATTCCTTGGTAACATAAGGTTGATATACAGTATGTGTAGATGCTGACCAAATAATGTTACATCATTCAAAGCCTACTAACACTGCTTTGCCTATAGAATTATATGTGTTGCACGTTTGGTCACAATATTGTTTTGAATGTTTGTTTTAGGACTGATGAAGATTTGATCAAAAGTGCATTACTGTGACTTGAAAACATGATGACATTTCTAAAGAAGGCAAATAATTAGTAGGWAAACCTAGATGCAGTATAACGTTAGCTACAGTAGCTAGCTAAGATTGAGGGGAGATCTCCAGATTTTATCTAGCTAATGTTAGCATTGCTAGCTATTTTTGAGTGCTATTTTWGCTAGTCACTTTACCGTGCCGTCGTCTACATATCTACCTCAAGTACCTCATACCTCTGCRCATTGATCTGGTACTGTTACTCCCTATATATTAGAGGTCGACCGATTATGATCTTTCAACTCCGATACCGATTATTGGAGGACCAAAAAAAGCCGATACGATTAATCGGCCAATTTAATTTAAAAAGAAAATKTATTTATTTGTTATAATGACAATTACAACAATACTGAATGAACACTTTTATTTTAACTTAATATAATACATCAATCAAATCAATTTAGCCTCAAATAAATAATGAAACATGTTCAATTTGGTTTAAATAATGCAAAAACAAAGTGTTGGAGAAGAAAGTAAAAGTGCAATATGTGTCACGTTCTGACCATAGTTCTTTTGTGTTTTCTTTGTTTAAGTGTTGGTCAGGACGTGAGCTGGGTGGGCATTCTATGTTGTGTGTCTAGTTTGTCCATTTCTATGTATGGCCTGATATGGTTCTCAATCAGAGGCAGGTGTTAGTCATTGTCTCTGATTGGGAACCATATTTAGGTAGCTTGTTTTGTGTTGCGGTTTGTGGGTGGTTGTCTTCTGTCTTTGTGTTCTCTGCACCAGATAGGACTGTTTCGGTTTTGCCACGTTTGTTATTTTGTAGTTTGTATAGTGTTCTTCGTTGTCGTCTTCAATAAATAGAAGAATGTATTCTAACCACGCTGCGTCTTGGTCCGATCCCTGCTACACCTCCTCTTCAGACGAAGAGGAGGAAGGCTGCCGTTACAATATGTGCCATGTAAAAAAGCTAACGTTTAAGTTCCTTGCTCAGAACATGAGAACATATKAAAGCTGGTGGTTCCTTTTAACATGAGTCTTCAATATTCACAGTTAAGAAGTTTTAGTTTGTTATTATAGTAATTATAAGACTATTTCTCTCTATACCATTTGTATTTCATATACCTTTGACTATTGGATGTTCTTATAGGCACTTTAGTATTGCCAGGGTAACAGTATAGCTTCCGTCCCTCTACTCGCCCCTACCTGGGCTCGAACCAGGAACACATCGACAACAGCCACCCTCGAAGCATCGTTACCCATCGCTCCACAAAAGCCGCGGTCCTTGCAGAGCAAGGGGAACAACTACTCCAAGTCTCAGAGCGAGTGACGTTTGAAATGCACCCCACTAACTAGCTAGCCATTTCACATCGGTTACACCAGCCTAATCTCGGGAGTTGATAGGCTTGAAGTCATAAACAGCGCAATGCTTGAAGCATTGCGAAGAGCTGCTGGCAAACGCACGAAAGTGCTGTTTGAATGAATGCTTACGAGCCTGCTGCTGCTGTCAGACTGCTCTATCAAATATCAAATCATAGACTTATTTATAACATAATAACACACAGAAATACGAGCCTTAGGTCATTAATATGGTCAAATCCGGAAACTATAATTTCGAAAATACAACGTTTATTMTTTTAGTGAAATACGGAACCGTTCCGTATTTTATCTAACAGATGGCATCCCTAAGTCTAAATATTGCTGTTACATTGTACAACCTTCAATGTTATGTCAAAATTATGTACAATTCTAGCAAATTAATTAGGGCCTATACCCTGACTGCTTGCACGGAATGCAAGAGAAGTGACAATTTCCCTMGTTATAAGAAATTCATGTAAGCAGGCAATATTAACTAAATATGCAGGTTTAAAAATATATACTTGTGTATTGATTTTAAAGAAAGGCATTAATGTTTATGGTTAGGTACATTGGTGCAACGACAGTGCTTTTTTCGCAAATGCGCTTGTTAAAACATCACCCGTTTGTCAAACTGTGATTCAATGAGAAATTAACAGGCACAGCATCGATTATATGCATCGCAGGACACGCTAGATAATCTAGTAATATCATCAACCATGTGTAGTTATAACTAGTGATTATGATTGATTGATAGTTTTTTATAAGATAAGTTTAAAGCTAGCTAGCAACTTACCTTGGCTTCTTACTGCATTCACGTAACAGGCAGGCTCCTCGTGAGGCAGGTGTTTAGAGCGTTGGACTAGTTAACCGTAAGGTTGCAAAAACGAATCCCCGAGCTGACAAGGTAAAAATCTGTCGTTCTGCCCCTGAACAAGGCAGTTAACCCACCGGTCCTAGGCCGTCATTGAAAATAAGAATGTGTTCTTAACTGACTTGCCTAGTTCAATAAAGGTGTAAAAAAAAAAAAATTCGGCAAATCGGTGTCCAAAAATACAGATTACTGATTGTTATGAAAACTTGAAATCTGCCCTAATTAATCGGCCATTCCGATTAATCGGTCGACCTCTACTGTATATAGTTCCATTGTTTCATGTTTTGTGTGGACACCAGGAAGATTAGCTGCAAATTTTTGCAACAGCAAATGAGGATCCTAATAAAATACCGTTCTTGTGTATTTTATTTTATTCCTTGTGTTAGTTACTAGTTTATTTTTGTATATMATTTTTAAAACTCTGCATCGTTGGGAAAGGTTCGTAAGCAATCATTTCACTATAAAGTCTACACCAGTTGTATTCGGCACGTGATGGAAATKAAATTTGATTTGACGAACTTTGCTAGCTAATGACAACATTGCCATCTGTCTAAAGTAAATTTGACAACATGATGATAATGGCAAAGTTGTTTCCTACKAAATACTCTGTGTACTAGCAATGTCATCATAATTCCCAAGCCCATATAGTGTAATTTAGGCAAAGTCATTAGTCCCTGTTCTACTTTTGAGCATCAATATGGCTRCAGTGGCTGTGGGATGTTGACAACAATAACAGAGGTGCAACCCATGAATTAGAGGTCTTCACGGGTCCAACAGACCCAAGATTTTGGGATCCGACCAGGTCTGGGTCCTAAATTCAGACTTTTGTCTCGGATTTGGGTCAGGTCTGATATAATTGCCACAGGTCTCGTGTATGTGCAATTAAAATTGAGTTACCGACTGGACCTGATTGGACCCGTCCTCTGTTCATTTAATGTGTGTGAGGTGATGAGAACTACGCSAGCTGAATTATCTGTGTCAGCCAATTGGCACTCAATAAAACATATAGCTTATGTCCAGCTGAAACTGGTTCCGGCTGCTCACTTCACATGTGCCTGCTTTTAAATATTAATAYCAYACAGTGGACACCTAAGCCTAATAGGCCCATGCATGCAATGTCCTAATGCATTTGGTGCTCAAATCTCTGACAGCTGAACCATGAGGTGGACAATTATTGTTTTAGGAAAGTAAAAACCATTAAAACAATAGGCTACAAAGTTTTGAATAAGCTACACATCGAAAGACGATACATTTTCTTTGTGTAATTTGTTATAGGTAGTTTTTAAGGACCCGTAACTGTGGATCATTTGGGCAATATCGCTTGTTTATTGATGGTGCTGGCAGCGCCCGGTCGGTTTATTTTTCGCTCTTTTTACTCTCGGATCYGCATTGGTATGTTTTTTCAAGGGGCCTTTTCGGARCGGGTCTGACTGTCTTATGGTCTCAGATTAAAAAATATATAATTTATGCATATCGGGTCGGGTGGGAAAACCTCGGAACGGGTCCAACTTTTTGCACCCTTGAAAACCTCTACCATGAATAATCTACTTTGTAACCAACTTTGTAAAATGTACTTTTCTGCAAAAGGAGACACCTGAACATCTGCATAGAGCAGCAGAGGTGAACCTTGTGCATCACCTAAAGAAACTGGAGAAGGAGGGGAAGATAACTGTTGGTATGTCTTAATTCCACTTACATTACATTGTTACACCATTCGGTTAATGTATTACCATTTTCCAGTAGTTAACATTTTTTCATTTACTATTTTTCTTTCAGCTAGTGATGATTCTTCTCACACCAACAAATGGAAAAGTAATTTGTGATCAATGATTTAATCCGATTTATCTGTTGAAAAATTACATCCCTAACAAAGGACACATGTAATCTTGGATTCAAATTTTTCACATTTCCCTGTCCCACACACAACTGAGCTTGTTTGACGTGAAGTAAAGAGTATTTGCAAGAATCTTACTTTGTAATTCTTTATAGCACCGCAATTATTTAATGTCTGTACTTTATGTCTGAAGACAGCTAAAGGGGTGTTAAAATGTGGCACATCAATATAGGGAGCTGCAAATGCACTGATGGGTACCCCTCATTTATACCCCTCATTCATTGACAGATAGCCTCAAGGTTCGAGGGTTAGGCCAGTAACCGAAAGGTTGCTGGTTTGAAATCCCAGAGCCAACAAGGTAAGAAATCTTACTGTGCCCTTGAGCAAGGCACTTAACCCCAATTGCTCCATTGGTGACCCTGGCCGTGACCCCGATTCCTGCAGCAGCTCAGGGGGAGTTGGGATATGCAAGAAACACATTTMCATTACAAACTTATACAAGTGTGTAACAGAACAAATRTAAGCAGCCCCACAATTATTATTATTATTGCTAATATGCTGATCTTGGACATTTGGGCATTATGAGTTGAACTGCTTTCAGAATGTTACTGTGGATCGCTTAACTCTGATAAACTAAGATGAAGCACATTTAAACCCTGTGAAGTGATCTTATTGTTCCTTTCTTATTGAGAAACCAAGATTTAACAGATTTTTCTATTTAGAAACCCAGATCAAACTGTATGAATCTATAATGTAAAATGTACAGATGCCTTCTAATAAATACATTGTTTTTCAATATAGAACAAACCGGTACTCAAAGTTATCATTGTATCATTCATGTCATTCACTGCCTTTGTCCCAAAATACTTCTTTGTGTATATTATTGCAATGATCAATGCTAATACCAAAGCCCCTGATTTATACCTGGCCAAGGCTTTCGACTCTGTCAATCACCACATTCTTATTGGCAGACTCAACAGCCTTGTTCTTGACGTATGGGGTGATGCCGGCGGTGCAGCTGTTTAACGCACCTACTTCTTGTCCGTGAGTCCCGAAGAGCGTGTGTAGGTAGTCGAAGTTGGGACGGGCGTGTTGTCCGTGACCTTCTGGGAAACAGTCTGCTAGTGGTCAGGGGCCAGCAGGGTATCAATTCTGCAGGCGCTCTTCTTCTCTTGGTATACATCATGATGCATCGGGCGTCTTGCTGCTAAGGGTGATTCTCTGATCCACCTCTACGCAGACGCCACCAGTTCTGTATACTTCTGGCCCCTCTCTTGGGACACTGTTAACCTAACTCCAGATCGAGCTCAATGCCATACGACTCGCTCCTAGTCTCCGCTCTAAGGCCTCCCAAATCCTGCTGCTATAACACTGCAGTAAAAAAGTATAAGTGCATGCTATTCCAATCGATATCATGCCCGCACGCACCCCTGCCCGCCCGTCCAGCATCACTACTCTGGACGGCTTTGACTTAGAATACGTGGACAACTACAAATACCTGGGTGTCTGGTGTAGACTGTAACTCTCCTTCCAGACCCACATTAAGCATCTCCAATCCAAATTAAATTAGAATCGGCTTCCTATATCGCAAACAAGCATCCTTCACTCATGCTGCCAAACATACCCTCGTAAAACTGACCATCTACCGATCCTCGACTTCGGCGATGTCATCTATAAATAGCCTCCAACACTCTACTCAACAAATTGGATACAGTCTATCACAGTGCCATCCGTTTTGTCACCAAAGCCCATACACTACCCACACTGCGACCTGTACGCTCTCGTTGGTTGGCTCTCGCTTCATACTCGTCGCCAAACCCATGGCTACAGGTTATCTACAAGTCTCTGCTAGGTAAAGCCCCCGCCTTAGCTCGCTGGTCACCATAGCAGCACCCACTCTTAGCCAGCGCTCCAGCAGGTATATCCCACTGGTCACCCCCAAAGCCAATTACGTCCTTTGGGTCGGCCTTTCCTTCCAGTTCTCTGCTGCCAATGACTGGAACGAACTGCAAAAATCACTGAAGCTGGAGACTCATATCTCCCTCACTAGCTTTAAGCACCAACTGTCAGAGCAGCTCACAGATCACTGCACCTGTACATATCCCATCTGTAAACAGCCCATCTATCTACCCCATCCCCATATTGTATTTATTTATTTATCTTGCTCCTTTGCACCCCAGTATCTCTACTTGCACATTCATMTTCTGCACATCTACCATTCCAGTGTTTAATTGCTATATTGTAATTACTTTGCCACCATGGCCTATTTATTGCCTTAACTCCCTTATCTTACCTCATTTGCACTCACTGTATATAGACTTTTTTGTTTTCTTTTTTTCTACTGTATTATTGACTGTATGTTTTGTTTATTCCATGCGTAACTCTGTGTTGTTGTATGTGTCAAATTGCTATGCTTTATCTTGGCCAGGTCGCAGTTGCAAATGAGAACTTGTTCAATGTGATGAATATGTATGAACTTTCCAATTTGTAAGTCGCTCTGGATAAGAGCGTCTGCTAAATGACTTAAATGTAAATGTAAAATGTTCTCAACCAGCCTACCTGGTTAAATAAAGGTTAAATAAAAATAAAAAATACCAATACATCATCACTAGGTGGCAGTGTTTATCAAGGAGAGGCAATAACTGAACTGTGRACAATGAGTAGAATGTCAGCCCATAATGGCATCGATTTTGTATTTAGGCCACAAGCAGAGAACCACTCAAGAAAAKATATTACCAATTGCCTTCCACTGTTCTTTGCGCTTCAATATACAATACTTATTTGGGATTTTAAGAATATAATAGGCAGCCAAATACATGTTTTTGTTGCCTGGCTTCTGCCCTATGAACTGTCTGTCTGTAACTAGATCCCCTGAAATCCCTCTAAGTAAATATTTTTACAGGGTATAGAAAAGGATATGAAATAGAGCTAAACAGCTTGAAAGACAATATACAATACTTAAGTGCAAATACATTAGGCAGACATGTCTACATTAGTTTCTCTTTCCATATGCGCAAAACCTTTCCCTAGCTCAAACAGTCTCAGTCTAATGGAGGAACATTAACAATTTATTTTATCAACAGCAGGTGTGGCCAATTAGTGAGTGTGGCTCTATGGCCGCTATAAAGGCAGACATGGGTAAAGTAAGTAGCGTAATCAGTTCTAGTCTATGGAGGGTTTGGACAGAGGATATGGTTTGTGAGCAGTGCAAACGTTTAAACATCTGCTTGAGACGTTTTGACTGTGCCAAATAGGAAAAAATTCCTAATGTGAAGAGAGGCACTATCTTACTGTGTTTCTGTGTCAGCTTGTTAATTGACTCATTATGAAATACAAACCTGATTAAATGTTACTTTTTTACTCAAATTAAAATGAATTTAGGCCTAAATAAAAGGGTGTTTACTATTTAGTAGACTAGGCTACATTTGAAAGACTTCATAATGTCATGTTTATTTTAGTAAACAAGGAAGAACAATGCAACCTATTAAAGTTAAAAATGCAGTGTAAACATCCTCTTTAGTTGTGGCTAACAAACTTTAACTGGGCATTCATTGCATTGTGTCTGGCTTTTAGCTGCTATGGCTGGCTGCAGTGTCATCATTCTTGCCGTCTGTTCTGTGAGCAGCAAAGTCTATTGTGGTAATGAGTGCTGATGCCCTGCGCGTGTGGGGGAGGACTACTGGTAAGATAAACAAGCACCCAGTCATCGCAGAGGAACATGGCGGCATTGCCTTTACATTGCCGTTTCCCGATTTCGAAGGTCCTGGCATAACAGTTTGCATTTATGGGATTTCAAGTTACGGTAAGTTGAGAATAACTTACAATGGATGTGTTTTGTAGTGAAGAAGTATGTTTTTGTGCAGTTATATAAAATATATGGTAGGCTATAGAATCCGTAATGTCAGTTTAGTCTTAACACTGAGAAGCGGCGTTGTCGCTTGTTGTCTGAAGCGAGATATTTCTTTAGATGGTTCGGGGATGATTCTTACGCTAGACTAGTTTTGTTGTGAAGCGCTGCTGAGAATTCAATGAAATTGAACTTAAAATGTGTTTACGAAGCAATTTAAATGAATTGTTTTTGGTTTGTAAGTACATAAACTTTTCTATTTGAAACACAGGCTAAGGAGATTTATTTTTGGCAGATTCATTTGAAGGTATTGCACGACATGCCGATAGCGAACATGGTAAACTGCACATAGTTTGAGGTTTCTGCATCATGCAAAATAACTTATTGAAACCAAAATAACAGTTGCGGTTGAATAACCAAACGTCACTGTGGTTTACGAGTTTAAGTAGGAAATCCTCAGCAAGCTCGGMACCACATTTCCGATTGTTATTTAGTCTCAACTGTGTAACAACTAGAAATGCCTGCGTTCGGAAAGGTGTAACATTGAGGTGTGAGATCATWAAAAAAAGTACCCTAACTTTTCATCAACCTTTGACGGTGACGTCATATGGCRAACATAATATAACAAGTGTTCCCACCATAGTTAGTTGTATGTGACACATTTCTAAAATATAACTCGTTGAGTTTGGCAATGAGATCTTGTAACCTAAGTTTTGATGGTTTGAGTGTCTATCACCAGTAGTCAGTCACTCAACAGTTAAAACAAATATCGGAATCAGTCTTATTTTATTGTTTGCCTTGTTGTGAGAACCTGTTTTACTCTGTATGCGTGAATCATGATGACTCATTTTTTGAAATGYTAGTAAAAAGTGTGAGGAGCATGGAATAATGGCTCCAAAATCAAATACAGTTAACATTGASAAGGGCCAGTGGGCCACCAATCAATTGGCCTGCAGAAGGTTGACCATATGGCAGGTGCATGTTATCCATAGTGAAATCTCACCCAATAAGTCAAAGTGCTATTAGTTTAAATATAAAGATTGGATGAAAAAAGCTGGATCTAGACCTATTGGTCTAGAATATATTGGTAGAGACTAGTGGTCTTTGTTGGCCCTTTTAAAGACTATTTGTTCTCTGCTGCTGTTTTACAGAGTAGTGAACTTTGAAAGGTATTGCATTACACAGCAGCATTTCTTGTTCTTTTACTTTCCCTCTTCTCCTTATTAAATGCAGGAATGTTACATGAAACTGAACATCGTTGACAGCGATAACAAGCAACTTAATATTTTTGTAGTTATTTTGAATATCTTATTTTGCTTATAATTTTAGAGCCATTTTTAGCCCTTAWATTTGCCATATTTAATAGGCTATGCCAAAGGCTTGGCATGTGCTTCTAACACAGTGCATTACAGTAAACAGTAAGTTATTTAAAGGGATTGCATTGCTATACACATTAAGAGCCTTTATGAGTTTGTCTGCTTTCCCAAAGTGATCCTTTGGCTGTATTTACACGGGAAGCCCAATTCTGATATTTTTTTCACTAATTGGTCTTTTCACCATCACATCCGCTCTGAAAAAGCCCTGATGTTAAAAGATCTGAAGTGATTGGTCAAAAGACCAATTAGTGGAAAAAATATTAGAATTTGGCTGCCTATGTAAATGCAGACATAGTGGCTTGGAATCAGCAAACCATGTGAGCAATATAAATGTCTGCACCAATGGCAGAGGAGCGGGATGAAGCTTGGGACTTGACAGGGTCGTTTTTCGTTAGCAGGCTTAAAGGCCCAGTACAGTCAATGCAATTTTTCTGTTGGTTTGTATCTCATTGTACAACATTTGATGAAAAGAACACTAAAAGTATGAAGAAAAATGTATCAGTGTCAATTAATGATAGTTACTAGTTGAAAATACAATCTACACAGGACCTTCTAATCAGCAGGTTTTGCATTGGAGTTTCTGCTTACCAGGCGGTAATTTAGTTAATAGACCAATAACAAAGCTAACTAGCGCTTTGGAATTTTCCCCTCCCCACTGAGACCTCTCCCAGACGGTCCTAGCAAAATTCTTGGCTTAAAGTTTTTTTTGTTGCCAAAAATATATTTTTTACAATTTTAAGTTGACAACTATTACATTAAGGTACTTAATTGTTAACCAGACATGATTTGATATTGAGATAAAAGCATCTGCATTGAGCCTTTAACCCGAACTTGAAAATCCCATGTTAAAGGGAGTCCGCTGGTTTTTAAAGGGACATATGCCATTCCTATTTCATTGAGTTTATTTACCTATTTCAAAATAATCAGAAGTCTGATATTTGAAACACTGCATGATTTTTTAAAATGGAATGCCCCAACTCACCCTGTGCTTTCCTCCTGCCTTTTCAAATGTGCATTGAAATTGCTGGGTTTTCCCCTGCTCTCTGTAATTGCATTGCATGGAAAATAAGAAAYTGTATACATCCATTCTTATGTGACCTGATTATGAGCGGTAGTGTGTACTATTACAGTATGATTCATTTATCCAAAGCCCTTGAATGTTCATTCCAGGCTGCGTTCACGTGACTAATGGAAGTCTCTCTYTCGTGGAATTAAATGTTCTCGATCTCTTACTGTGAAGCCCCATACTCAGTCTTCAACTTGAAGCACTTCCTGTTGCCGTGTTGTTCAATTTATTGATTCCTGTGCGCGTGTGCGTGCGTTTTTATAGGCTGTGAGAGTGCAGTGTTTCCTCCGGGAGGGGGAAAATAGCGAGGGGGGTCGGGGGGGGGGGCTTTTTAAAAGGACATTCTACTCTAAAATGAATGACAATTAAACTATGCTGACTAATTTTAAAATATAATTTATACCTCCAGAAATGAGGCTTTAACAGGCTAGTGGTAAAATGATTAGTTAATTATTTTAACTTTTGGACCATGCATATATGCATGGTCTATATGATCAGGTATGCTGTTAGCAATAAGCTATAACCTGTAGCTTAACTAATGCAGCATAGTGGTATTAATAAATAGGCAATCATCCCATTCTGCATTTGCCCTATTGGGCTAATCATTAGCTAGATCTCAAATGTGATATTTTAACTGCACTGAATAAAATATAAACCCAACATGCAATAATTTCAAAGATTGTACTGAGTTACAGTTCATATAAGAAAATCAGTGAATTGAAATAAATTTATTAGGCCCTAATCTATGGATTTCACTTGACTGGGAATGCAGAAATGCATCTGTTGGTTACAGATACCTTGAAAAAAGGTAGGGGCGGGGATCAGAAAACCAGTCAGTATCTGGTGTGTGGTCACCATTTGCCTCCTGCGACACATCTCCGCCGCGTGGAGTTCATCAGACTGTTGATTATGGCCTGTGGAATGTTTTCCCACTCAATGGCTGTGCAAAGTTTCTGGATATTGGCGGGAACTGGAAGATGCTGTCATACACRTCGATCCAGGGCATCCCAAACATGCTCAATGGGTGACATGTCTGGTGAGTATGCAGGCCATAGAAGAACTGGGACATTTTCAGCTTCCAGGAATTGTGTACAGATCCTTGCGATATGGGGCTGTGCATTATCATGCTGAAACATGAGGTGATGGCGGCGGATGAATGGCATGACAATGGGCCTCAGGATCTCATTGCGGTATCGCTGTGCATTCAAATTGCCATTGATTAAAATGCAATGGTGTTCGATGTCCGTAGCTTATGCCTGCCCGTACCATAACCCCACCGCCAACATGGGGCACTCTGTTCCCAACGTTGAAATCAGCTAACCGCTTGCCCACACAATGGCATATACGCTAWCTGCCTGATACAGTTCTCAAGTGTGCCAGTGGCCATCGAAGATGAGCWTTTTCCCACTGAAGTCAGTTACGATGCTGAACTGCAGTCAGGTCAAGACCCTGGTGAGGATGCAAGTAAGCTTCCCTGAGACGGTTTCTGATAGTTTGTGCAGAAATTCGTTGGTTGTGCAAACMCACAGTTTCATCAGCTGTCTGAGTGGAAGGCGKCAGACAATCCCGCAGGTGAAGAAGCCGGATGTAGAAGTCCTGGGCTGGCATGGTTACATGTGGTCTGCAGTTGTGAGGTCGGTTAGACGCACTGCCAAATTCTCTAAAACGATGGAGGTGGCTTATGGTAGAGAAATAAACACGCAAGCCAGAGAATTGAACGTTTGCATTTCATGGGAAGGTCTACCACCTACCACCAATAAAATGTGATTTGATTTTGACATTCTTGCAGCCAGCATGCCAATTGCACACTCCCTCAACTTGAGACATGTGGTAGAGGTCAACCGATTTTATGATTATTCAACACCGATACCGATTATTGGAGGACCCAAAAATCCGACACTGATTAATCGGCCAACATTTTTTTATAAAAAAAAAAGTATATTTATTTGTAATAATAACAATTACAACAATACTGAATGAACAATGAACCCTTGTTTTAACTTAATACAATACATAAAATATATTTCGTCTCAAATAAATAGTGAAACATGTTCAATTTGGTTTAAATAATGCAAGAACAGTGTTGAAGGTAAAAGTGCAATATGTGCCATAAAGAAAAAGAAGCTAACGTTTAAGTTCCTTGCTCAGAACATGAGAACATATGAAAGCTGGTTGTTCAATATTCCCAGTTAAGAAGTTTTAGATTGTAGATATAGGAATTATGACGCGTCGACTATTTCTCTCTCTACCATTTGTATTTCATATACCTTTTGACTATTGGATGTTCTTATAGGCACTTTAGTATTGTCAGCCTAATCTTGGGAGTTGATAGGCTTGAAGTCATAAACAGTGCTGTGCATCAATCATTGCTAAGAGCTGCTGGCAAACGCAGTAAAGTGCTGTTTGAATGAATGCTTACGAGCCTGCTTCTGCTTACCATCGCTCAGTCAGACTGCTATAYCAAATCATAGACTTAATTATAATATAATAGACACAGAAATATGAGCCTTTGGTCATGAATATGGTCAAATCCGGAAACTATCATTTCGAAAACAAAACATTTATTCTTTCAGTGAAATACAGAACCGTTCCGTATTTTAGAAAACGGGTGGCAACCCCAAGTCTAAATATTGCTGTTACATTGCACAACCTTCAATGTTATGTCATAATTATCTAAAATTCTGGCAAATTAATTACGGTCTTTGTTAGGAAGAAATGGTGACTCTGATTGCACTGAACGCAAGACAAGTGACACAATAATATTGCCTGCTAACATGCATTTCTTTTAACTAAATATGCAGGTTTAAAAAAATATACTTCTGTGTATTTATTTTAAGAAAGGCATTGATGTTTATAGTTAGGTACATTTGTCCAATGATTGTGCTTTTTTCACCTGTTTGGCGAAGTTGAAGTAGGCTGTGATTCAATGATAAATTAACAGGCACTGCATTGATTATATATTTATTTCACCGTTATTTTAGCAGGTAGGCCAGTTAAGAACAATTTCTCATTTACTACTGCGACCTGGCCAAGAAAGCAAAGCAGTATGACAAAAACAACAAGAGTTACACAAAAACATACAGTCAATAACACAATAGAAAAATCTATGTACATTGTGTGCAAATGTAGGGAGGTAGGCAAATAGGTAAATAGGCCCTAGAGGTGAAAATAATTACAATTTAGCATTAATACTGGAGTGATAGATGTGCAAGTAGAGATACTTAGGGTAGGTAATAATATGGGGATGAGGTAGTCGGGTGTGCTATTTACAGATTGGCTGTGTACAGGTACAGTGATCGGTAAGCTGCTCAGACAGCTGATGCTTAACGCAGGACAAGCTAGKTAACTACACATGGGTGATATTACTAGGTTAACTAGTGATTATGTGAAGATTGATTGTTTTTTATAAGTTGCTAGCTAGCATTATAAGTTTAATGCTAGCTAGCAACTTACCTTGGCTCTTACCTTACCTTGGCTCCTTGCAGCCACAAGGTCCTTTTGATGCTGCACTCGCACAACAGGTGGTCAGCCTGCCACGCAGTTTCCTCGTGGTTTGCAACATAATCGKTGTCCAAATAGGCCGATTACCGATTGTTATGAAAACTTGAAATCGGCCCTAATTAATCGGTCGACCTCTAATCTGTGGCATTGTGTTGTGTGACAACTGCACATTTTAGTGTCCTTTTCCCCCCAGCACAAGGTGCACCTGTGTAATTATCATGCTGTTTAATCAGGTTCTTGATTATCCATCCACCTGACACGTGTGGCATATCTTGGCAAAAGAGAATGCTCACTAACAGGGATGTAAACATTTGTGCGCACAATTTGAGAGAATATGCTTTTTGTGTGTGTGGAACACTTCTAAGAACTTTAATTTCAGCTCATGAACATGGTCCCATCACTTTAAATGTTGCATTTTATATTTTTGTTCAGTGTAGTTGCATCCCGTTGCTGAATTGTCCCCAAAATTAGCATAAATACCGTGAATATAATGTAGGTCTGTCTACCTGTTAGGGTAACTTGGGGTAATCCACCACCAGGGGTAAATACCCCATGCCTTATTCTAACAGAAACCACTTCATGTCACCCCCCCCTCTTCCCAACACCTTCCCTGCTCATCTAAATAATAATCTGTTCATAATTTTAAGTCACTCCCAAAAATGATTTATGATGTAGAGTGGCATTTTACCCCAAGTTACCCTACCATTAACCCGGGTTACATTAGCCCCACTCTCCCCTTTGCACTCACTGCAAATTACTGAGTGGTTTTTAAGCACTAGCCTAGTACGAACATCCCGATCTCGGCAAGCTTGCATTCTGTTTCTCTACATGGATATCCGTATTGCGAAACAGAATGTAAACTCGCGAGATCAGGATGTTTTGTATGAGACTAGTGCATAAAACCTCTTAAGGTTCCACCCGTTTTWWAAWTTTTCGCCTAAAATGACATACCCAAATCTAACTCCCTGTAGATCAGGCCCTGAAGCAAGGATATGCATTTTCTTGGTACCATTTGAAAGGAAACACTTTGAAGTTTGTGAAAATGTTAAAGGAATGTAGGAGAATATAACACAATAGATCTGGTAAAAGATAATACAAAGAAAAAATCAACCGTTCAACCGTTCTTCTGTTCAAAATTTTGTATCAAGACTGCCTAAATGAGCCTAATTTGTTTATTAATAACTTCATGTTCAAAATAGTGCACTCTCCTCAAACAATAGCATGGTATTCTTTCACTGTAATAGCTACTGTAAATTGGACAGTGCAGTAAATTTTACAAGAATTTAAAGCTTTCTGACTATCAAATATGTCTATGTCCTGGGAAATGTTCTTGTTACTTAGTCTCATGCTAATCCCATTAGCCTACGTTAGCTCAACCGTCCCGTGAACGGGACACCGATCCTGAAGATTAACCATATGGCTGCTAAAAACTCAGGTTTTAAAATGGTGCGATTTGTGYATATTTAGGAGTTGAGAAACAAATAAAGTAGGAATGGAAAGCTGGGATCCCCCTCTTTTAATTATTATTATTTTAACAAAGGCCATTAAAACTGCTGTTTTAACCGCGATTGCAAGAATTGTTGTGCATTGACTGCTTGTCAGAATGCATGTTTCCCTCACTATGGCACTCGTAACTTGAATGCACCTCGAGAGGAATGTTTCTCTCACGTAGAACATACATCAAGCCGACTAGGTAGGTAACTATTCTACTATGGGGTTATCAGTTTTCTATTTATTACACGTTTTGTTTGCAAAGGAAAAGTAAACGTGGACTGTTATAGCATCTTCATAGTGTGCCTCTGCAGACATTTTTTTGGGGGGGTGGAAATTTTGCCGTGGGTACAGCACCACATAAATGATTGCGACGGAAACACTAGAGTGTGTGCATTAAGTGCCGCCGTCGCCACACTGAGTCTGTCACCTGGATGTCACACTGCAGTGACGGGTGTCTCAGTGACTGTTCTGATTCCCACGCAGTATTAACTGCTTTGGCCGCAGACTTACTAACACTACCAGTGTTAACCCAACCGTCCAGGCAGTCACCACCTCAAACACCTCAACGATAGTTAATGGATGGACTGCCAGTGCCACCTTACAGTATGATCTGGTTGCATCACTGCCTGGTATGACAACTGCTCRGCCTCCGACCGCAAGGCACTACAGGGTAGTGCGAACAGCCCAGTACATCACTGGGGCCAACCTTCCTGCCATCCAGAACCTCTATACCAGGCGGTGTCAGTGGAAGGCCCTAAAAATTGTCAGACTCCAGCCACCCTAGTCATAGAYTGTTCTCTCTGCTACCKCACGGCAAGCGGTACCGGGGCACCAAGTCTATGTCCAAGAGGCTTCGAAACAGCTTCTACCCCCAAGCCATAAGACTCCTGAACATCTAGTCAAACGGCCCAGACTATTTGCATTGCCTCCCCCACCTCCCCCTCTACATCACTGCTACTCTCTGTTGTCATCTATGCATAGTCACTTTAATAACTCTACCTACATGTACATACTACCTCAACTGACCGTGCCCCCGCACATTGAATCTGTATCGGTACCCCCCCTGTATATAGTCTCGCTATTGTTATTTTACTGCTGCTCTTTAATTACTTGTTACTTTTAKCTCTTATTCTTRTCCATATTTTTTGGAAACTGCATTGTTGGTTAGGGGCTCGTAAGTATTAACATTTGATTTAAGGGGTCCATTCCTTTCTAGCATTCAACAATGCTCTGAAAGAGCAATTAATGTCTTGAAATGGTGGTTGTAACATACTACACTGGGGAGGAGACTGGTTCAAATAGGGAATCTGTGGTGTTTGCACAGTCCACACACACGCCACGCACAATTTGAATAAGTGTACTTGGTGTACTCACAGACAGTCTCAACCCACCATGGTAAACTGTTTGTAGGCCACACAGCAAACGATAGTGAATCAGAATGCAGTGTAATGAACCAGTGGCCTGGGAGCCAAGTCCAGGGTTGCATAACAAGTGCTAATTTAGTTTGAGCTGTGGCCATAATTCTGCAGCTCTGTGACGGGTCCTGGTGATAAAGTCGCCACTGTGCTACACTCTGTGTGAAGGCGCTGTAGACTAACAGCCAGGCAGGCTTGGAACCAACCTCCTGTTTGTTTGGCTTGGTTGTAGGATTGTTTAGTTTTTATTTTATTTTTAGGAATCCCACATTGCTGTGAAAAGGGTTCAGCAGTAGATGCTTTTTAACCGTGTAACTGCAGCACCAGTTGTTAGACGCAGTGTTCAGTTTGCCTGCTTGTTGCGCAATCTGGCAGGGTTTCCATGGTTTAGTCTGGATATATTGTAGAATTTACTGTTCTGGATGTGAAAAGCCTCCCAATGAACTCTCAAGTCTGTCATGTTTTGAAAATACATTKGTGGTTATGGTGATTTTGAGTAATATCATCATTACAATGTGATCATGATACCATATTGACATCGAAACGGCAACACCATAATAACAATAGGCTACTAAGATGCTTTCTTTCCGGTATAATTCTGAAATAAAAGCCTTTTTACTCAAACCAGCACATATTTCAGCAGTCTCGTACAGTTCCCAGTACCTCAAGTTCACTCTGTTACCATCTGGTTGCTTAGTAACACCAATTAATCATAGCCTGGAAGTAGGTCTTGCTGTGTGTGTGTGTGTGTGTAAAATGATTTAATGAACAATTCCACAAACTATGTTTTGCTGTTTATTTCAGAAGTCAAATGTTGATACAGTCCCAAAATGTTTTGCATGTCAGTAATCAACTTTCAAAATACAGAAGGTGTCACACTTGGCTAGGTGAACCGAACGAGTGTGCTTGCATACTCCCTTAAAAGACCTTCTGATTTGGAAAAACAAGAAAAAAGTGTCAATGGTACTGTTTGTACTAGCCAGAATTAATCTAAGTTGACTCAATAAATGTCATTCATTTTGATGTTTTTGGCGAGGACATCTTAGTCACGCGATTAAAAAAAATATTTATATTTTTTTATATATATATATATATATTTTTAACCTAATTTAAGATGTCTAGTGCAGTATTTCTCTAGTGAAGAAAAATGAGAATGAAAACGATTTTGTCTCTGGTTGAATGACCAACAAACACTTAAACAATCTCTACTGTTGACCAATCACTGACGAAGGGGGCTACCCAACTTCGGCTTGCCTCGAGGAAAAATGTTGTGTGCCTGTACAGCTGAAAATAAACAGTGCCAAAGACCAAAACGAACAAAAATGGCGTCATATATGCACGAACYGTTTCAGATGGGAAGCATGCGGACACTTTAAGGCTTGAATTGATAGAGAAAAATCTAATCTGCGCAGGCAGGAGGCAAAGTCTACCGTGAGCTAGTTGGACAAATGAAAACGACAACAAATAGCATTACCTGTTGATTCAGTAATGACGTGTAAGCACTCGGCCAAAGGTCACAGTGTGCTGCTCAGGCGACTAGGCCCATAGTTTCAAGCCTTCAACCAGGAGAGAAATTCCATTGGAGTGAGGTGCTGTTTCATCCTTGTGTGTGTTCAGATCACATTACTGGACCTAATCAATTGAGCTGGTTGAGCCAACATTACTCTTTGAGCTGCCCTGTCATTGGCGCATTCCAGGGGGAAAGAATGGTGAACTCCTGACCTCCGATCAGCTGCGAGGAACTTAAACACAGATGCTCTGACATGGTAATGACCAGACACACTGATTTAGGCCACATTACATTTTGTCACACTGACGGTGGTCTAGCAACCAAAACATTTATTTTTGCTCTTGTTGCCTCTAATTTAATAACATGGCATAATATAACTTGACAAATATATTTTAAGTGCGGACCTTCYAAAAATGTATCAACTTTTATATACCATCCTAAGCATAGCTCACTGTTCTTTTCTGAATTCTTCCTTTCAATTGATTTGACTATCAACAGAAAGCTGATGTTCTCCGGCCACGCTCCCCCACCCATCCCCTCTCTCCAGTGCCCTGTTGTTGGTGGAGATCATGTTACAGGAGGAGGAAAGCACTGTTGCTCTCAACACACAGCATCACATGATTGTCCTGACTGACTGGGGGATTTGACCAGTCCCTGTTTAGAGCTGAAGTGTGTGTGTCGCTGCTTTATGTGCGCACCTCAGGACCTGTCCTCATTTGGAAAAGATTTGACTTGTTTTTGTCCTGCATAGTTTTTGAAATTCACTTAAAAAGAAGCTGTGATGGATGTAGGGCATACTAGATTAATGTGCAATGAAAGAAGCAACCTTGAAACGACCGGCCTCCATTGGTGAGAGGCAGTGAGTTTTTTTTGTGGGGTGGTTTGCTATGTAACCATCCTATGATTTGGCATGATGAAATACATGTGAAAGGGTTAGATTATTTATCTCGACGCACCCTATTGAAGCAGAAGCATTTCATCCATTAACATGTCAAAACCCCCCCACCTCATGGGTTCAAGTCTTTCTTTCTGCCAACACGTTTCATTTTCTATTCACTCCCAAAGTGGAAAAGCAGAAGTTGAAAAGGTCACAGCACCTGCTTGTAACCTCCCTGTATCATCAGAGACTTGAGTCTGTCTTCTGATGAGTGACGGTTGACTGATGATGAGTCAGACTTAGTGCTTTAGTCATAGGGCCGAGTCTTACCGGCACGCCCTATAGCCCCGAGCCCTATGGCCCCGAGCCCTATGGCCCCGAGCCCTATGGCCCCCAGCCCTATAGCCCCGAGCCCTATAGCCCCCAGCCCTATGGCCCCCAGCCCTCCCATCTTCCCTATGCCCTTCTGCTGTAAAGTGTGAGTGATGTAGTGTGTGCTAGGCTCTGCTCCTCCCTCTGAGTGGTGTGGTGGGGCGGCAGAGAGGGGCTGGGCCTGGTGGAAATCACTTTTAGTCAGCTTTCGTCCCCACGCTTCCGTTTGGTCTCTCTGGGAGCAGGTGCATCTTCAAGTGCTCTGTGGTTTCATACAGTACAAATCAGACAAACCTCTTTTCTACACACACACACACACACACACACACACACACACACACACACACACACACACAGAAAGCGTGTGAAAGCTCGAGAAAGCTCTAGCTTTCTAGTTGGCTGGTCCCCAAGAAATTTGCTTCCTCTTTTTACTCATTCTCTTATTGCAGTGCTTTCTGACTTGTTGGACTCAATTTCATGTTATGGTCCTCACACGTTCAAGTGGTATATACTGCTCCTCGCGTGTCTACAGAGAACTTGGCTGATTGCATTAAACTAACTATAGCTCTCTCTTGAGCCAATTGAATGTACAGTAGCTGTCTTAGGTTTGGATCAAACTGTAGTATGCCTCTTCTTGGTCAGGCTTTCATAGAGAGGAGTGGATGATGTCTGAAGGAAACCTGCAGCAGAAGTTCATTAAGAACAATGTGTCTCATAAAGCCACGGTGAGTCAGCTGAATCAACCGTTCTCATTCCTTCCCTGATATTGTGCCTTTTCTGCTTTGGAACAGACCTGTGTTTACTATAAGAAAAGTAAGCCTTGTACGAGCCAGAAAGGGCCCATGGTGCAGGAGGATGTCTCCTGTTACAGTAGCGTGAGGCTGATTGATTGTACAAGTACACCCCCTGGTGAGGACACTGGTCAACGGGGTTTACTATAGTGTGTACTATATTTGTATCTAACAACAATTACTCAACTGGCACATACACAACTGTATGATAACAACAAGCCCTTTGTTGTTTCTATAAATCAGCTGTTCCCCAAATGTTGATGTTATAAAATAATGTTCTGCAAAGTGAAAGTAAAGGGGGAGAGACCTCTGCAGGTTGACAGGGCTAGTGAAAYGAAAGCCAGCTGCCTGCTGTGTCAAACGCACACTGCCTCCACCTCTTTTGCCAGTCCATTATTGCTTCTGCTTTGTGTCATGTGACAAGAGTAGGCCATTATCTTGGTGAAAAAGGAAACCACTTTTCGGGCCGGGCGTCAGAAGCTATTGGAATTTTCGAGCGCTGTACTCTCGCTGTGCTGTATTTTCAGGGGGGGGCGGGTAGGGGGCGGGGCTAGGGAGGAGTGGGGGGAGGGGATTGGAGCTCATCGGCCGGGCAGTTCAAGGAGGATTTGTGCTGTAGTTTGTCAGCTGTCATTAGGAGCAGATGACACAGGAGGGTAATCTGCTTTTTGCGCACGTCCTTGCTCCAGCATGTTCCTCTGTCTACATCGCTGTGTAGTTTCTACAGTGCGGTGACTGCCTGCCTGCCTGGACTCAACGTTACTAGGCTATCTAACTGAGAGGGCTGCTCCTGTTTTTGCTGTGAAACTGAAACTACAGTAGCCATGGGTCAGACACTGTGGATTTACGGACCCACCTTTGGTCAAAGCGGTAAGTAATGGAATAAATAGGCCTAGCTATTGTTTCACAATGGAAGTGGACAAATATTTTGTTTGTTGGTACATTTGGTGCAGTTTGTTTTTAGGCAAGTGTTTGTGTGGGCTTTTATCTACACAACAAACTTCCAACCTTATTCTGAGAGGTATTTAGATGTCCACAGAACATTCCATTAGCTCTTTGTCGTGTGTTGTCAGCAGTCCTACATGATGTCACCTGAGATGAACAGGACAAGCCTCTTGTAAACTACCCACAAGTCTGATCAGGGTATACTGGTATACTGACTTAACTGTTTGTATAGAGTTGGTTCTGGGAATAATGTGTGGCGCGTTATTAAGTGTGTACAGTTGATCAACAGTAGGACATTCCTCTCTCCATAGGGAATGGKTTTTTTGAGATGCAGACAGTCGTACAGTAGGCCACCGGTCATGGAGCATCTCTTCAGTACAGGGCTGAGGAAGGTGAACATGGCTCTTTAACACAACACCCTGCCTGCTCCTTGCTTGGCCTGGTGTAGCATAGGGGATAAAGAGGTGCCACTGACAGTCAACAAAGCTTCCATGCGACTCTGGTTTAGTTGTTTTTGTTTTCTGAGCCTAGATCGCGTAGCCCGAGTGCCAGTCTGTTTGTGCTATCATGCCAACTCCCTGTCACTCATTTGGCTTGACAAGGACAGCAATTTAGTAGGCAAGCGCACAAACGGATCTCGGACCAGGCTATAGAATGTGAYGCAGCTTCAGCCATTGTTGCTGTGTTTTCACATGGATGCGATAAAGCCAGCGAKTTCAATGTTTTGGAATGCAGCTGCAAGGCAGCGCCATTTTTTTTTGGACCTAATGTCCACTGTGCCATTACTATATATGATTCCTGTCTGTGTTAGGAAATTAGTTAGCCACAGGGTAAGTGTGTTCAATGGTATTGATCCGGTTCCATGATCAATGCATTCTGACATTGCTTGCGTCGTAAATGGCACCCTATTCCCTATGTTGTGCAGTACATAAGGCCAGAGCCCCATGGACCWTTAGTGAGTAGGGTGGCATTTGGTGTCACAGACATTGTCAAGCCCACATAGGCGGTAATGAGTTCAGCCTGTTATTTCCATGTTGCCTTCCATCGGCCCATTGAGCGTAATCTAAATAATGTTTCTAAACTAATGTGTGCTCAGTCAGTGTACAGAAATCTATCTTTGAGTCCAAATTATCCTCTTTCTAAGTAAATTACAGTGATTGACTGGTCGCTTTATGCAAATAGCAATTTGGGCTGTATTTGCATTGAGGGAGACAAACTGGACAGAAGTGGGTCATTGACGATGAGCACACTTGGTCTACACTCCACTTCGCAGCCTGCACACACACAGTGAGGCAGTCGTTTGCTGCACATTCCAGCACAGAAGTGTCACAAGTCATAAGAAAATTAGGAAAACAATCAAAGACGGTGTTAGAAATGCCTATCCTGATTTACTGTGGTAGCAGCCTGAGCTGAGCCGATAACATCTGGTTGGTCCTATGCTGTGTGTCAGTATGATGAGTGACGCATTTTCTTCTAGATACATCCAGTCTTCTGGATATTCTATGATATCACCGTTAATTGAGCTAGGTGGGCGTGAGTCATCATAGGTTGTGTCCCAAATGACACCATATTTCCTGTAAAGTTCCCTATACACTGAGTCTACAAAACATTAGGAACAGCTTCCTAATATTGGCACCCTATTACCCTATACAATGCATTCGGAAAGTATTCAGACCCCTTGACCTTTTCCACAATTTGTTACGTTACAGCCTTATTCAAAAACGGATTGAAATAGTTTACCCCCCTCTATCTACACACAATATCCCATAATGACAAAGCAAAAAGTTTTTTTTTTAAATACATTTTTACTAATGAAATCTGAAATATTACATTAAATAAGTATTCAGACCCTTTACTCAGTACTTTGTTAACACTTTTGGAAGTGATTACAGCCTTGAGTCTTTGGTATGACGCTACAAGCTTGGCACCCCTGTATTTGGGGAGTTTCCCATTCTTCTCTGCAGATCCTATCAAGCTCTGTCAGGTTGGATGGGGAGCGTCGCTSCACAGCTATTTGTAGGGGTCTCCAGATATATTAGATCAGGCTCTGGCTTGGCCACTCAAGGACATTCAGAGACTTGTCCCGAAGCCACTCCTGGATTGTCTTGGCTGTGTGCTTAGGGTTGTTGTCCTGTTGGAAGGTGAACCTTCGCCCCAGTCTGAGGTCCTGAGCGCTCTGGAGCAGGTTGTTCATCTTTACCTTGATCTTGACTAGTCTCCCAGTCCCTGCTGCTGAATAACATCCTCCCAGSATGATGCTGCTGCCACCACCATGCTTCACCATAGGGATGGTGCCAGGTTTCCTCCAGATGTCATTAGGTGCCTTTTGGCAAACTCCAAGAGGGCTGTCATGTGCCTTTTACTGAGGAGTTGCTTCTGTCTGGCCACTCTACCATAAAGGCCTGATTGGTGGAGTGCTGCAGAGATGGTTGTGGTTTTGGAAGGTTCTGCTATCTCCACAGAGGAACTGTTAGTGGTCATCGGGTTCTTGGTCACCTCACTGACCAAGGCCCTTCTCCCCCAATTGCTCAGTTTGGCCGGGCGGTCAGCTCTAGGAAGAGTTTTGGCGGTTCGAAAAAATTCTT
Source organism: Salvelinus sp. IW2-2015 (assembly GCF_002910315.2). NCBI lineage: Eukaryota > Metazoa > Chordata > Actinopteri > Salmoniformes > Salmonidae > Salvelinus > Salvelinus sp. IW2-2015. Next base: position 17,737,932 of record NC_036871.1, read on the forward strand.
CCATTTTAAAATGGAGGTCACTGTGTTCTTGGGGACCTTCAATGCTGCAGATCTTTTTTGGTACCCKTCCCCAGATCTGTGCCTCGACACAATCCTGTCTCAGAGCTCTATGGACAATTCCTTCAACYTCATGGCTTGATTTTTATTCTGACATGCACGGTCAACTGCGGGACCTTATATAGACAGGTGTGTGTCTTTCCAAATCATGTCCAATCAATTGAAATTAACCCAGGTGGACTACAATCAAGTTGCAGAAACATCTCAAGGATGATCAATCGAAGCAGGATGCACCTGAGCTCAATTTCGAGTCTCAAAGCAAAGSGTCTGAATAGTTATGTTAAGGTATTTGTTTTTTATTGTTAATACATTTGCAAAAATGTCTAAAAACCACWTTGTGTATAGATTGAGGAAAATGTTTTATTAAATCCATTTTAGAATAAGGCTGTAATGTAACAAAATGTGAAAAGTCAAGGGGTCTGAATACTTTCCGAATTCACTTTGATCAGGGCCCGTAGAGCTCTGGTCAAAAGTAGTGCACCATATGTCCTACTACACTGGCTCTGACGTTCGTCGGATGTGGCAGGGCTTGCGAACTATTACGGACTACAAAGGGAAACCCAGCCGCGAGCTCCCCAGTGACGCGAGCCTACCAGACGAGCTAAATACAAGCAACACTRAAGCATGCATGAGAGCACCAGCTGTTCCGGACGACTGTGTGATCACACTCTCCGTAGCCGATGTGAGCAAGAGCTTTAAACAGGTCAACATTCACAAGCCTGTGGGACCAGACAGATTACCAGGACATGTACTTAGCGCATGCGCGGACCAACTGTCTTCAACCTCTCCCTGACTGAGTCTGTAATACTTACATGTTTCAAGCAGACCACAATAGTCCCTGTGCCCAAGAATGTRAAGGTAACATGCCTAAATGACTACCGCCCCGTAGCACTCATGTTGGTAGCCACGCTGATCCTCAACACCGGTTTCCCTCAGGGGTGCGTGCTTAGTCCCCTCCTGTACTCCCTGTTCACACATGACTGCGTGGCCAAGCATGACTCCAACACGATCATTAAGTTTGCTGATGACAACAGTGGTAGGCCTGATCACCGACAAYGATGAGACAGCCTATAGTGAGGAAGTCAGAGACCTGGCAATGTGGTGCCAGGCCAATAACCTCTCTCTTAATGTGAGCAAGATAAAGGAGATGATTGTGGACTACAGGGAAAGGATAGCAGATCAGGCCCCCATTTACATCAGCAGGGTTGTAGTGGAGCGGGTCGAGAGTGGTCCAAACACACCAAGACAGTTGTGAAGAGGGCACGACAACAACTTTCCCCCTCAGGAGACTGAAACTATTTGGAATGGATGGGTCCCCAGATCCTCAAAGTTCTAAAGCACCATCGAGAGCATCTTGACCGGTTGCATCACTGCCTGGTTTGGCAACTGATCGGTATCTGACCGTAAGGCGTTAGAGGGTATTGTGTACGGCCCAATACATCACTGAGGCCAAGCTTCCTGCCATCCAGAACCTACATACCAGGCGGTGTCGGAGGAAGGCCCAAAACATTGTCAGACTCCAGTCACCCAAGTCATAGACTGTTTTCTCTGCTACCGCATGGCAAGCGGTACCGGAGCACCAAGTCTAGGTCCAAAAGGCTCCTTAACAGCTTCTACCCCCAAGCTATGAGACTGCTGAACAATTAATTAAATGGCTAACCAGACTATTTACATTTACCCCCCCCCACTTGTTTTTTTTTTTTACACTGCTGCTGCTGTTTATTGTCCGTGCATAGTCACTTTACCCCTAACTACATGCACAAATTACCTCGACTATCCTGTACCCCTGAACATTTACTCAGTACCAGTGCCCCCTCTATATAGCGTTGTTATTGTTATGTCATTTTACTGTTTTTATTTAGTAAATATTTTCTTAGCTCTGTTTCTTGAACTGAACTGTTGGTTAAGGGCTTGTAAGTAAGCGTTTCACGGTAAGGTCTACTACACCGGTTGTATTTAGSGCATGTGACATAACATTTAGATTTGATTTGACCTAGGAAGTCTGAGTGGGCCAGGGAACGTCGGCAGGACGGAGCCCTGATTCAATTTGACCTGTGGGATCAGCCTGATAATGGCTGGCTCCAGCTCTCATTCATCGTCTCTTGGAATTGATTATTCTGCAAACAGAGATTGTACACCAGCATGCGTAGCTATAGGGCTGCTACAGGAAAACTAGGGCTCCTAATCCACACTAAAGAAGATTTAATACCCAGTGTATGTGTCTGATGGGAGGGCTTGAGCCCTGTTACCATGGCTTTTCTATAGGCTAAGAGATCTGTCTGTACAGGCTTAGACATCCTCAAAGTCTGACTCACTGACTGATACATCTCACTGAGTATGAGGGTCCATGAAGTCATGGCAGTCTCTGCTTTCATGGTGTTTCAACATCCTCAGTAAGGGTGTTCTAAACTCCGTTACTTAGGGCTGATTCCTTTCCTATGTGATGAGAAATGTTTTAATTTATATTCCTGTATTTGGTTGTGCTGGCCAGCCTTAATACTCTTGTCAAAGAACTTGACACTCCAGGGAGAAGGATGATGAAGAAGAGAGCAGTCACGTCTGATGATGATTATGACATCATGGTGTTGATCCCATAGATATCCTATTAAATTAGTATTCTAATTCCTAATTCTATGGTTGATCCAATGGTAATGACCTCACAGATCATAGAAAGCATACTGGGACAGATTGTTCCATCACCGTCCGCGGCAGGCTCTCTGAATTAACAGTAATGTAGCATACCACAAAATGCTTACACCCCAGCATCTTCTCCTTCCAATACTAATGAAATTAGAGAAACCAAGTGCCTCACAAAGTAAACCCATTTAAAACATTTTCTGCAACGAGTAGAAGACAGTTCAGAGGCCAACTGAGGCATTACAGAATTAACCGTTGGATTGATCACCGCTTCCTAACAGGATTATCTTCCTGATCAAAAGACTAGCCTCTTTGCTGCCTTTGGGAAACCACTGGTCATGTAGTGTGTTATTTTCAACTAATAAAACAATGAACATTTAAAGTGTGTTGTGGACCTTTGCAGGCCGTGCAGCATGCTGAAAATAATACTATTTTTGAATTCAGAGTATTTTTGCCCTTAGGAGGAGTGTTATGTTATGGACCTGTGGAAATTGGAAGACTTATCCTAAAGATCCTAGAGTGCATTTCAATGAGTAAAAAGGTGTCACTAAACTAACAAAAATAGGTCCTGGTTTTCTCAGCAAGTATAAAGGTGCAAAAGTGAAGGAATCTTCTCTGGCTTGTCCAAAARGAAAGCTTCTACTGTGTCATATCAGCTCCATTTCCTATTACAATGACAACCAGTCCTGGGTGATGAGGAACTTAAATACTGAATGGAGGATTAAGCGCACTGGACAGCCGACAATGCGTTTTTAAAGGTATATTCCAATTGAGCCGACATACAGCGTTTACTATGAATGCAATCTATGAAATGCGAGAACATTGCCTTTTAAAAGCTGCGTTGTCTTCAACCCGCAATCGAATTTAAAATGTGCCTGAGGTTACTCCTCTKTTATTATCATCATGGCAGACCATTTTTAAAGGGCTTTTGCCATTTTTTGAATGTGAAAAAGTATTCGAAATTGGAAGACCTTGCTCCAAATCACCATAGTCAAAGCCTGGTWTTCATAGCTGATTAGCTGGCTTTTGATTAAGTATGACTGGAATGTTATATTTTTTTTTACAATCTCTTATAAAATGGGTTAAAGTTATGTATAGTAACCCTATGTGTAAAATAGTAAATAATGGCTACTWMTCAGAAAGTACTAAACTGCCAAGAGGAGCAAAACAATGTTGTCCACTATTGGGAATATCTTATTATGGCCATCGAAATGTTAGCTATTAATGTCGGATCCAAGAATATTGTCAAGGGGTTGGAAAAACAAAGGTATCATTGTACGCTGATTCATGTTTTCTTTTAAATCCACAATTTAGATCCCTCCACAGCCTCATTGAGGATCTTTACTAACATTTCCAGATTACAACCAAATTATGATGAGTACTATATTACGTATTGGATCACAAAAAAATACAACTTTTACATTAACGTGTAGTTTACCAATAAAGTGGTCCAATGGTGTTGTGGACATACTCAATATTCATGTCCTGAAATAAATGACTGCACTACAATACATTTTAATAGAAAGTTAGTAAAAATAGATAAGATCTTGCTACCWTGGAAAGGAAAATGCCTGTGTATTTGTGGAAAAATCACCCTGATTAACTTTTTAGTAATATCTGAGATTAGCTATTGGCTTATGGCCTTGGCTACACCTAGCGACCGTTTAAAAAAAAATATATATATATAATTTATTTTTATTATATGAGCAAAAAATATTCAATTTTATTTGGAATGGCAAGCCAGACGAAATTAAACGGGCCCATTTTATATAATCAATATGAATTCGGAGGAAAGAAATTATTAAATATTAACACATTAAACCTCTCACTAAAAGAGTCAGTCATACAAAAGTTATACTTAAATCCGAACTGGTCCTCTAACAGATTAGTAAGAATGTCTCACCCCATGTTCAAGAATGGCCTTTTTCCCTTTATTCAGATTACAACCTCTCTCACTTTCAGTTATTTGAAAATTATCTCAAATATTGCTATTTTTAAAACAAGCCATAGAAAGTTTGTTCAAATTTCAGTTTAATCCACCAGAAAAGACAGAACAAATGTTATGGTTAAGCTCAAATATACTCATTGATTTAAAAAAAATAATATATATATATATATATATTTGGAAAAAATGTTAAGGTATCTTTGTAAATTATATCATTAATAGGACTGGTGGAGTTGTCACACATGCAGCTAAACAAAACAATACGGAAATGTCTGCTCTATCAAAATTACAACCAACTAATTGCATTACCTCAAGTGGAAGGGGGAAAAAAKTAAAACTTGTTTGTCAGCCCTGCATTAAAGACCAAAGTATACCAGTTTCATTTTAAGGAAGAAAAAATTGATAGCTGTGCCATATAGATAGCAGAGATTTTCAATGTACCAATTCCATGGAACATGGTTCATGAACTGATACGCAAAACATCCCTGGTTTCAAAATGTTTGATTTTCAGTTTAAATTATTATACATTCTTGCAAAATAGAATGGAGGGGGGAAAAAAGTGGTTGTGTGTATACACACACACACACACACACACACACACACACACACTACCGTTCAAAAGTTTGGGGTCACATAGAAATGTCCTTGTTTTTGAAAGAAAAGCACTTTTTTGTCAATTTTTAAAATAACATAAAATTGATCAGAAATACAGTGGAGACATTGTTAATGTTGTAAATGACTATTGTAGCTGGAAACAGCAGATTTCTTTAATGGAATATCTACATAGGYGTACAGAGGCCCATTATTTTAAAAGGCTAATTGATCCTTAAACCCTTTTGCAAGTATGTTAGCACAGCTGAAAACTGTTGTCCTGATKTTAAARAAGCAATAAAACTGACCTTTAGACTAGTTGAGTATATGGAGCATCAGCATTTGTGGGTTTGATTACAGGCTCAAAATGGCCAGAAACAAACTACTTTCTTCTGAAACTGATCAGTCTGTTCTGAGAAATGAAGGCTATTCCATGTGAGAAATTGCCAAGAAACTGAAGATCTCGTACATTGCTGTGTACTACTCCCTTCACAGAACAGCGCAAACTGGCTCTAACCAGAATAGAAAGAGTGGGAGGCCCCATTGCACAACTGAGCAAGAGGACAAGTACATTAGGGTMTAGTTTGAGAAACAGACGCCTCACAAGTCCTCAACTGGCAGCTTCGTTAAATAATACCCGCAAAACCCAAGTCTCAACATCAACAGTGAAGAGGCGACTCCGGGATGCTGGCATTCTAGGGATAGCACTGCTGGGTGATTTGAAAAAACCTAGTCAATCGATCAATAATATAAAAAATGTTGCTATAAATATAATTCTTTAATTACAATCTGTAGAAACTGTGAGAATAAAGGTTCAGAACTTTTGTGAAACATCACAGCACAGTTGAAAAATATATAGCACATTTTTAGGTATATAGTATTTATAAGCTGGATGTAGAAGCCTAAGTATTGTCCATTACTTTACTCCAATTAGGGGAGGGGTGGTAGGGTTAGGAGAAAATGTTTACAAACAAATATATGGGGGATTGKAAAAGATGCAGACAATTACATTGATAGAAGCTACACTCTATCTGCAGTATTAAAGCTGATCTACCCCCTAAATAAAAGCCAATGGTGTTCCTCAACTTTAGTCGACGGTGGAAATGGCTGAATGGTCCGTATTTTGACATAATTAATAATGCTAATAATTGACTGCATTTATGTAGTGCCTTTCCAGATGCTCAAAGTGCTGTATGGGGGGTGGAATCACAATGTGTAGCACTAATGTGGGACATGATTTATATCTTCTGACTGTATAGAGCTGCCACCTTGTAATGGAATGAGGATGTAGGCTAGGCTCTGTCCATGCATTTATTCCAAGCAGCCAGACAAACAGTTGTGTGTTTGCTCTTGAAACATGTCGCCCCACATCATGGGGTCATGGTGACCCTCCAATGCAGGCTGTTTGCAATGGGTTGCGTCCCAAATGACACTCTATTCCCTATGTAGTGCCATAGGGCTCTCTGTCAAAGTAGTGCACTATATAGGGAACAGGGTGCCGTTTGGGACACTACCTCTGTTTACTGATACTGCTTTCACATAGGATATACAGTGTTTTGCCAGATTTTTTWGATTTTTTAAAACATTTCTTTTAACCACATTCTCATTAAACAGACACGACACACCTACCTCGATCAGTCAACACACATATATATATATATAATTTGTAGTAAGAATAAAATATATTTTTCCCACACAACTTGTCACGGGAATGTGTGGAACTGCTGTCATGTAAAAAAAGGGTTATTTTGAAACAGAGCCAAAGCCCATGCTTTTTTGCTCCACATCTCTTTCCTACCCTCACGCCACTTTAAGGTGCAGGAGTAGGGTCTTACATTGAGTATCCTCATCATGAAAATAATAGCAATCCTATTTTCTAAAGCATGTGAGTCTTGTGTTCATATTTCACAACCTCTGTGGGCTTTTGGAGTTGCCTATACGCGATCCAGCAAAATAATAGGCCTACACTTGATTTGGGCTACATTATTGCATCCAAAATGTTTCTGATCAGTGATCGACGAGCATACGAATTGATGAGCTATAACACCTCCACTTATTGGCCCAGCCAGAAACCAATGAACCAAATAGCCTATACAGATGGAGATTCAGTTTAAATCACATTGATTGAGACACGTCCGTGAAGTCACAGGCTTTTGGTAGGGAGTAGGTCTAGGCTACTAAGTGACTGCGAGTGAAGAGCAAAATAATTCACTTGTTAACCTGATAGCCTAACATGCTGACAAAATGTGACCAACCGTCTCGATTCGGTTTTATGTAGCAAAATTTGAAGTTGTGTTTTTTTACATTTGATAAAAGTAGAGACTCGGAGCTAGAAAATTGTATATCATACACTACAGTTGAGGAACAATGGGAAAGTAATTCTGCTTTGAAAGTTGATGAACTTGTAACCTCACTTTTGAGAAAATGGCCTTTGAATGTTTTGGTACCTACTGGTGAGCTCTTTGTCTACACCGATTCAGCATCGTTCACACCCTTTTTAAGCTTTAKCCCCACCCATMTCTAAGGATTCACATGTGAGGCTATGTACTAAACAACCAAAGATTAAGACTAAAGGCTGGTTTATACTACGGGTGTGTTCGTAAATGTAATCTGGAGTGCCAGTGGGCTTGCAGTCTCAGAGTGTTGTCGGATTGTCCGTTCGTAAATTCGCTCTCGGGGCGTTCAGAGCGCACACTGGACGCTCTGGCCGAGGAGTAGGGWTGATCAGAGTGTTCTGTCCTAACAACAGCACCCAAGATAACATTGGCTATCTTGCTAGYTACGTCCAGACACAAATTAGACAACAGCTCACTCTGACTATTTTACTCGTCCTAGCAGAGCTGGTTGGGCAGTTTTTTGTTATCCAGTGTTGGTGACTGCAACTGTGCTGCTGACAACAATTTAATTATGTTTTTTTGCCAACTTGTTTAGTCTTTTGTTAAGACATGTAGCTAGCTAAACAATTGAACCATAATCCCAACTCATGACGTTACTACCCTGCATGAATCTGCAGGTACCTAACCAACCAGTTTCAATGTTAGCTAGCTTACATTAAGCTATAACTAGCAAAGCAAATGTCTGAAAATGTTTTTAATCAAGACGAGTCCCCACGCTTGTCTCAAAGGAGTGCGATGGCACTGTCCCAATCAAAACGGGGCTGAAATGATCGTCTAGTTGACCACAAGCGGGTAGACTATTGCTTAAAATGTATTACAATGATTTGATGACTTTGGTAGTTTCATTAACCTCTCTGGGATATGTGGGACGCTAGCAGTGAAAATGCAGAGCGCCAAATTCAAATAAATTACTATAAAAATTTTACTTTCATGAAATCACACATTCAATATACCAAATTAAAGCTACACTTGTTGTGAATCCAGCCAACGTGTCAGATTTCAAAAATGCTCTACGGCGAAAGCAAACAATGCTATTATCTGAGGATAGCACCCAAGCAAACAATCACAAACCATCATATTTCAACCCTCCCGGCTCGACACAAAACGCAGAAATAAAGATATAATTCATGCCTTATCTTTGACAAGCTTTTTCTGTTGGCACTCCAATATGTCCCATAAACATCACAAATGGTCCTTTTCTTCGATTAATTCCGTCGATTATATATCCATAATGTCCATTTATTTGGCGCGTTTGATCCAGAAAAACACTGGTTCCAACTTGCACAACGTGACTACAAAATATCTCAAGTTACCTGTAAGCTATGTCCAAACATTTCAAACTACTTTTGTAATACAACTTTAGGTATTTTTTAACGTAAATAATCGATAAAATTGAAGACGGGATGATCTGTGTTCAATACCGGAGGAAAACGATGTGTAGAATGCTTTCTGGTCACGCGCCTCTAACAAACAGTACACTTCACTCGACCCTCGTTCTGAACAGGGCTACTTCTTAATTTCTCAAAGGAAAAACCTCAACCAATTTCTAAAGACTGTTGACATCCAGTGGAAGCGATAGGAACTGCAGGAAGGTCCCTTAGAAATCTGGATTCCTAATGAAACCTCATTGAAAAGAGAGTGACCTCAAAAAAAAAATTCTGAATGGTTTGTCCTCTGGGTTTTACCTGCCAAATAAGTTCTGTTATAGTCACAGACATGATTCAAACAGTTTTTTAGAAACTTTAGAGTGTTTTCTATCCAATACTAATACATTAGCATCTGGGAATGAGTAGGAGGCAGTTTACTCTGGGCATGCTTTTCATCCAAACGTGAAAATGCTGCCCCCTATCCATAAGAAGTTTTAAGCAACAATTTGATACATGCCTTCAGTTGCATTAGCCTACTTTATTCCAATATTTTCATCATTCAGTGATATTTATTCCTACATTAATTATGNTTAAGCAACAATTTGATACATGCCTTCAGTTGCATTAGCCTACTTTATTCCAATATTTTCATCATTCAGTGATATTTATTCCTACATTAATTATGTATGGATCCATCCAGTTGTGGGTAAGAAAACAGTGCCTGCTTAATGGTGGGCTATGTGAAGAGATGGGAGAAATGACATGCCTTGCAAAGTTTAGAACTGGCAGGAGGATGGTTAACTGGCACTGCCTAGCAACCATCGAGTGTTTTTAAGAGCGTAGTGCGTGCCAGTGCCGCCTCCAGCATTACGGCTACGTTTCATACTAAGCCTTATGCAGAACTTTACCGAAATGATTACTAGGTCGTTAGGCGTAAATACCAGTTTTGACTTGATACTGGCAATACCTTTCAGATATAAGGAAAAGGTGCAAAAAAAAAATTATGGCCGAATTATGGTAAAGTTGGCGGAAAAGCGACTTTAGTATAAAAAATGTACGAGTCAAGTTTGACCATGCCTCTGTGGTATTGTATTACCACTACCTTCAGTCTCGTCTGTTGTCTCTTCATCAGGATTAGTTCATTTTACTGAAATCCCAAATGCATTGCCAGTCAGTCSACTCACTATATATTTTAGGACAGCTCAACTACGGTGGCTGAAGAGGAACACGCAACAATTATTGGAACACAGAACAATTAATGACAGGGGCTGTATCCCAAATGGCACGGCTATATTACGTTGTCCCAAACACCTGCTCTGACTGTGAACTCCGTGTCATGCTACTTGTGGAATTGTCTGTATTGTATRCTTGAACTGGATGTACTAGTGCCCATCAATGAGTTTAAAACTCGGGCGCACAACTTTTTTTCAGGAGAATTGTGTTGTGCTAATTGTATGCTTACATTTCTTGGCCAGGTCTTCCTTGCAAAAGAGACTGCCTCAATTGGCTTTTCCTGGTTTAAAAAATGAATAAAAATAAACATTGATGGAAAGTGGTACAGACATCTCTATGGGTTGTGGCAAAGGTCTTCAATGTTCTCTAATGCATACAGTACAGCTTTTAGGTATGTACATACACAATCAGTTGAAGCTTTACAGTGAAAATGCCTTGTCATTAGCCATGAATGGGAGCAAGTAAATATGTTTCCCTACATGCATGGTTTAACATGGACATTAATTGACATAATCACAACTAGGGCTGTTGCGGTGACCATATTACCGCCACACCAGTAGTCATGACCGCAGTAAAATTCCACGTGAATCGTTGTCACTGTAATCTCCTTTTTATGCACTCTGGACATGCTTCGGTAGTACCCAACTTGCTAATAACCATCTGTTCCTAATGGTTGGTACTCAGGGCTGTATTGTCCCTCTAACCACTCTGACATAAATGCAATTGAAAATCGCATCAAACACTTATCAAAACACTAAGCCTATCGTACTTTTAAAACTCACCGTACTCTGATCTCTTGAAGAAGCAGGTTGAAACATGGTTGTGGTGGATGTTGTTTTTAAASCCTAACACAATGAAATGGACAGCGCTTTCTATGGTGATGATTCATTCAAAACACTCATGTATATTAGAGCATAGGCTTATGAATGAAAATGATTGTGCCATTATACAATACATAGCCTACTGCATATTAYGCATGGCAGAAAAACATGAAACCAAACTGATTTAAGATGTCTTTGGTACTTTTATTGGTCTGGCCTTTGAGTGTGGACTGTATTATTATGCATACTGRATGGACTGGTTACATTATGCTACGCTTCAACATTTCTATCCATGAGTCTGGGAGAGCGTGTAGCCCTAGGCGATGCTGTTGGTTCATTGATTGTGCAGGGCGGCTTACAGTTCCACTACAATTAGTGAATTTGATTTGAATAGCGTAGTAAGAGTGAATTTTTAAAAATGTTTCTATAATTAATTGGGTGACAGTACCTTTTTTTTGCTATACAGAATATCTCACCACCATGCGTTTCCATCTTCTCTCTCTCCGTTATCCCTTTCTCGAGCACGCAGATGGACTGTCAWCATTTTAGTGAAATATGCTCTGTTGCGAAAACATGTTACTATCGACGTTCCTGACCAGATATCACTTGGTTTTCCAAATTAAGCACCGTGTAGCTGCAGGAACAAGGTTGGAGAGCCCATGGCATACAGAGTTTGGGCGGAATATCACCTGCATCGCTGTCAAACCGAAGTAGACAACAAAACAGACAAGCTGGAAAGTGCACCGCCTCCATTCGCTTTTCGTGTGCATACAGTCTTTTTCCCCCCTGCCCGTGTTCCTACCCATTTGATAATGGACCATTTCAAAAYCGAAACTTGTTTTTCATATTAGTAAAGACCAGATTATTCTCAGTTTAGTCTGATTGGTGAAAGTATGGTTACTTGATGAGAGAATAGCGTGTGCAGCCCGAGGCAAGGAACAGAGCACAAGCTTTGTTTTTTGTTTGTTGTTACTTTCTCAAATCATCAATATCCTATAGTCGCATCATGCAGCCCATTTATATGTTTTGTTTTATAAGACATTCAAATGTTTATCATTCACAACTAAAGTTGCCAAATAACTCTAAATCTAGCATATAGGACCTGTTTTCAAATGATCACCTTTACCTCATCATAGCCACTTCATATAGGTACTCACTCCATAACAGAAAAAATATATTTTCTGTATTATTCAGTTAAGTTCTGTTCTGACAATAACTGGCTGACACAATTTCATGACCGCCACAGCTCTAATCACAGCGTCTCAAGATGCTTATATGATCCGTTTCATTTCTTGAGAGCTTTGATACCACCCCCTCTAATCTAACTGAGCAAGTAAGAAGCCCTAACAATTAATTCCTGTATAAATTTGGTAAGCATGCATAAATGAGAGAAGTAGACTGAGACATCTCCTCTTCCTCCCTGCTGCTGCTGATTCCTCCCCCCCTGTCCTCCTCCTCCTGATCTAATAGTGCCAGTGTAGTCTCCAGCAGGGATCTATGGGCTGATTATTCATTTAGATGAGCAGGGAGATTTGCCCCAGCTGGTGCTCTATCTGCTCAGTGGCAGGTCCAGGCTGTGTGTTATGTAATGGTCAGGTGATGTGCTGGCCTGCCTGGGTTCTTAGTACACTAGTCTGCTATTCCACCAGCAACTCAGATCAGCTCAACGCTAGGCTAGCTGACACGCCCTAGAGATGCGCTAGGCTAACTGGCCAGGCTGGCTGTATATGTAATGAGACCTTGACTAATACTACGGTTTATTTTGGATGTGTATTCATTCATTTTTTTATTGCATTGTTTTTTTTAGGATATACGGGAATTAGATGCAGATCACTGTAGATGTGTATTTTCATGAGTCACGATGAAACAGTTCTATACATCTCTATAAGGAAATTGTGTTAGTCAGAGATCTGTAATTCTTATTGCTTACCGCAGTCATTCGGGGAAAAGTGGTGTGATTTTTGAATGAGGCCAGCAGTCTGTCCATGCAGGTCAGTTGTGATCATCCTCTCTGTGTTTGAGTTCACAGCCCCTTGTTGTTGACAGATCTCTTACTATTGAAGCATCAGTCAATGCAGGACCTGAATGTCAGCCTAGTATCAGTCCGCGCAAACTGGGCAGGGTAAGGAAGTAGCTCTGTTTAGACTACAAAGGGGCTATGTCCCAAATGGAACCCTATTCGCTTTATGATGTACTACTTTGGCCATAACCAGTCCTATGGGCACTGGTCAAAAGCAGTGCACTATGAAGGGAATAGGGTGCCATTTCCAGTGTCGTTCGGTCTGGCCTGTGTATACACCCTTTAAGAGGCGCTGTTACTTCTGTAATTGACAAACCAATAGCATTGACTGGTGAAGAGTCTTGAACAGACTAGTGGGGGGGCTACTCTCGCCAATAACTGCAAACAGAGCAGAAACACAAGGCAGCCATACACTCTCGGTCTTCCTCCCTCAGCCTGGATTTGATGGGAGACAGAAGCCCATGCAGTTACACAGCCATACAAATTGCCTTATAATGAGGTAAACATTTTGACACCTTYTACAGTTAGGCTTCCCACACAACGTGGCTGACTGGGGGGAGGGACATGTTCTAGATACAGTGTTTGCAAAAGTTTTTTTTTTTTTTTCTATTTTGTAACATTACAACCTGTAATTTTAATAGATTTTTATTTGGATTTCATGTAATGACATACAACAAAA